>NC_059497.1:3605227-3905663 GCF_018139145.2 Gymnogyps californianus | reverse complement strand
AAACAGTAACATATTTGCAGATCTTACCAAGTGAAAGACTTCTCTGCAAGAGCAGAGGTTTTCTTTCCTCTCATGCTGGAGTTCAACCCATGCTGGGCTTTGCTAGTAGTCAGTGCTGTCACAGACTCTCTGATGGGGATGAAGGTGCAATACTTACCTTAAATTTGGTGGGATGGTTGTCTGGGATGCTGTCTCTGCACAGACAACTGCAGCAGCTCCCCATGACGTCAGCATAAGAGGTAATCCCTGGGGAGAGGACAAACATGTTTTCAAACCAACTCCTCCCACCCTCTCCAAATACACAGCATTTACAGCCTGTATCCTCCTCGATCCCCCTGCACGTGGCCCAGTGGGTTTGGATCTCAAACTCTTCAATGTGTTCCTCGATTAATGGACACTGTACAATATAAGGATAATTAAAAATGACAGCTTTCTCACCATTAGGCAACTGTTGGATTTTTTTGGAGGAGTGAGAAGAAATTCCCACTGCTGTCCCTCTATCTCCTTCGGGACTTCATGGTAACCAGGTTTCAGAGTCACCTAAAGCACAAGGGAAACGGTCCCATCTTCCACCTGACAAGGAGAATACAATTAAACAAATTTAAAAAAAGAGAGAAGATTAAAAAGTGGGGGGGGTGTGTGACTGAAGTTCCCTTCAAATATCACAAGGAAGGCAAGTGCACTTTTTTTTTAAATTAACTACCTGCGTTTATATGAATATAGAAGATAATTCTGCACAGACCACTCCTGTAATTTCTGAAAAAATATACAGTCTACAGCTAAAAAAAGCTAAAAATAAGAGATATTTTACTTCTTGGCTTTGGATGGAGTAGGGTTTATCAGAGCTACTGTAGTGCAAATAAAACACAATAGTAATACTGAATGGCTGAGGGCGGTGAGGATACGAGGAATCACACGCATCTGCTGCTTCGGAATGTGAAGATACCTTCACTCAATGGAAGGTCCTTAAGGGTCAGAGAACCAGCAGTCTTGAAAGCAAGTGAACACAACAGTTCTACTGTTCTACTTTGGACTATGAAAAGTAACAAGGGCCAGAAAACACAAAAACTCCGCTATCTGACAACAGTCAGCAAGCGCAAGTATCAAGCCGGCAGGAGCTGCACGCACTAGTAGTGAGAAATACTGCTCTCTCTGACACAAACTTAAAGGACGCCACATCCACTCTAGGGCAGGAGATTCAGCAGCAGGTAACACGAGAGGATGCCATGTTTTATTTGGCGAGAACAGCTAACGATCTCTCCATCTGAGGCGTGAGAGAATAAAGCCATATGGATAACCAGCCTGGCACTAGAGCAGTAAATAAAATGAAAAGGCTATTGGAAACCTCTCACTCTGCCATGCCAGAATCTGCCTCAACAGTCACTCCAAATTAAACAATGAATCACGGAGTTGCATCTCCGTGCAAAACCCATTGCACAGCTGCCCTCAGGCTCCCTCCCGGTGCAGAGCGGTGCAGAGGGAGATGGAAGAGCCAGCAGTGAGCTGACCAAGGGGTCCCATTTCATTTTTTACATCAAAACAGAACCTAAATCACCTTCCACTGCAATGCCATGCCTTAGCTTTGGCCCCTGAAGAATTCCCTACCATGTCCTAACCCTGCAAAGTTCCCCAGAAGAGGAATGCTTCCTTTTGAGCAAGCTGAAGGAGCTCAGGCACAAATCAAGCCGGCTGCCACCTGCCCTCCCGCACATACCCGTCACCCCTAACAGTAATAACGCCACACGCTCCCTGTTCAACACCGCATCCTGCTCAAGCCATCCTATCTGTTTTTCTAGACTCAGTATGGATTTACTCCCCACTGACCTTACAGGCTTTGATCAATAACTTAGCAACAGATCCCTCTCCGCTTCATCTAATCTGGTCACTAGGGGCCTTGTCCTCTACTGTCTCTGCCCTCCCACCTCATCAATTCCCTCAGTTAAAAAAAAAAAAAAAGTCTTGTAGAAAACATGTTACCTTTGCCCCCTCTTTCTTCTTTATTCCTCTCTCCCTCTGGTGCTCCCTCCACCCGCAGCTGTCTAACCTGCGAGGGGGTTAGGTTGAAGTGCTGTCGCCTATCCTGAACAGTTATTATGGTCAGAACTGAACAAACGAGAAAAAAAAACATTGTGAGATCCCTGAATACTCCCTTGGCGCTTCCCACTACTCCTCATTGTTGAATATTTTAGTGGCATCCCTTTCACGCAGACACCGAGACTCTCAAGACTCCCGCCTCTTGCTCAGTGCTTTCGACACGCACCTTTCCAACGGCTGTTTGCCAGTTCAGAGCCTTAACCAGTCGAACCAAACACTCTAACAGTACGATACACTTCCCTGTGAGCCAAAGCACGTGCCCCCTAAGACCAGCAGCCCCATCCTCCCCTCCAGTCTCCCCACCTCCCAGGACCCAAACCTAAATCCTCCGCAAACCTTCGCAGCCCTCCTTGGCCCAGCCTCCAGACCAGAGCTCACCTCTCCCGATTTCGCAGCCGGGTCGTTTGCTCTCCTCCCAAACCCTCTGCTCCTACGGAGGCTCCGTCCGTACCCCCCCACCCACAGAAGACCCCTCACGCCTTTGCCCTCCTCCAAGCGATTCTCTTAAACCCAGGACTGCAAAAGAGGGTCCACGTAACCCCAAAGGACCAGGGCACCCCAGCACCACCGAGACCCACCGTGACGGCCCTGCGGAGGGCCACAGCGATACCTCGTGTGGAAATGCACATGGCCCCACACCAACCCACTCGTGACACGCAGCAACCTCCCCCCCACCAGCATGGGAGGGGGGAGAAGGGCTGCAGGGGGGCACCTCTAGGGGCAAGAGGGGCCGCTGGCAAGGAGAAGAGGCTGGAGGGAGGAGGAAGGAGCTGGAGGAAGGAGGAAGGGGCCTGCATAGCCCGTGGGGACGGGGGGGCATGAGGAAGGGGCGAGCCCCGGGGGTAACGGGGAAGAGGGTGCAAGGGGGCGGCTCGGGAGTGCGGAGGGGTGCGAGGGGACACCGCGGGGCACGACGGGGACGGGGGACAGGGAGGCAAGGGATCGGAAGGGAGGCAGAGGACAACGCGGGCGGCCCCGGGCCGAGGCGCGGTGCCGGTGCCGAGGGAAGGCCCGGGCGCGGGTCGGTACCTGA
This sequence comes from Gymnogyps californianus, assembly GCF_018139145.2. Classification (NCBI taxonomy): domain Eukaryota; kingdom Metazoa; phylum Chordata; class Aves; order Accipitriformes; family Cathartidae; genus Gymnogyps; species Gymnogyps californianus. The sequence goes on along the minus strand of NC_059497.1, from coordinate 3,902,536 downwards.
GGCGCTGCCCGGCTCCGCCGTCCGGGAGCTGAGGCCCGGGCCCCCGCTGCCGCCCGGCCCCCGGCCCGGCCCGCCCCCTGCCCGGCCCGCCGGGTCCGGGCTCGGGCTCGGGGACCGGGTGCGGGTCGGGCCCCGCCAGCGCCGCGTCCCCCCAGCCCGGACCGGGCCCGCCGGGAGCAGCGAGTCCACCGACCGCCGCCTAGAGCGTCTCGGGCTGGGAGGACCCGGACGGGCAGGCGCGCGGCCGCCAGGGGGCGCGCTGGGTCCGCGGCACCACGGCCGCGGGGGCGGGGTCAGGGAGGGGGCGTGGTCACGGCGAGAGGCGGGGCCAAGGGCAGGGGTCTGGGGGGATAGGGGGGTGCGATGAGCGGGTCCGGGGGGCAGCGGGGGGGCTGGGGACGGGGGTCCTGGGCCAGTAAGGGGCTGAGGGGGGCAGAGAGGCAGGAGGCTTTATGGGGGGGTCAGTGGAGGGGGATTGGAGGGGTCTGGGGTATCAGTGGAGGGGGATTGGGGAGAGGTCTGGGGCAGGGGTTGCTGGGGGGGTCAGTGGAGGGGGATTGGGGGCGCCTGAGGCAGGAGGAGGTGCTGGGGGGGTCAGTGGAGGGGATTTGGGGGGTCTGAGGTGAGGGGATGCTCTAGGGGGGTCAATGAAAGGGGATTGAGGGGGTCTGCGGCAGGAGGGGGTGCTGGGGGGGTCAGTGGAGGGGAATTTGGGGGGTCTGGGGTGAGGGGATGTTCTAGGGGGGTCAGCGAAAGGGGATTGGGGGAGTCTGTGGCAGGAGGGGGTGCTGGGGGGTGCGCTCTGCAACCAGCCGCCCCCATTCACAGCATCCCTGTGCACTGCCCACCCCAGTTCCACCAGTATCAGAGCACTAAAACAGCACAGTCAATGGTGGCTCAGTGCTGGGGTGCTGCAGGCGGCTGCACCCCCAGACCACCTTGACGGGCACCCGATTGCTCGTGGTCGGGCTGCACGGGGCCCTGAGTCAGCCCCAGCACTCCTGATGTGATGTGCTAAATAACGCCCGCGGCTGGCGTTTGGCCTCGGACGAGGCATGGCTTCCCGGCCGGGAACGTGCGGGGTCTCCGGGAGGGTTCAGGGCAGACACGAGGGAGCTGCCCTGCACACAGGACAACAAGGAGGCCGTGGGGAGAGTTAGGCTGGGCTGCAGATTTTATAATTGTGATTTTTACACTTGCCATTTTTACAATTGCAACCGCTTTGCAATTACAATCCCACCCGCGCTGTTAGGGCACGGAGCCATCGGACATCAGCCGCGACATGTGAGCCCTCCCGGTCTGCTCCAGCACCGAGTCACCAAGCCACGCTTCTGCAGCCCTGCCTTTTCTGCGGGGATGCTGCCGGCCGCACGCCGGTCACGCCACGATGCTTTGGCAGCAGGGAAGCCCGTCGGGCCGGCGTCCTGCCCGTCACACGTGCCGTGTCGCAGGTGCATGCTTGCCCGGTGCCCATGGGGAACCTCGTGGCGTTTCCAGGGTGGTGGCTTCAGTGGAGCGGCGGCTGGTCCCACCCCGGAAAGCCTCGAGTGACCCATCTGTTGAGTCCGAGTCCCTGTGCCCGGCTGGTCTCCTAACGAGGACTTTGCCCATTAATCTTTCCACCGTGTAGAGGGATGGTGGGCGTGCGGAGCGCAGGCAGCAGCCGCTTTGCAGCTCGGGCTGGGAGCTGGCAGCGGGGAGGAGGGGGGGGCCCACCACCCCCCCCGGTGGTACAAAGTCCATAGCAGCAAATGGGTCGAGATAAAGCTGTGGAGACCAACCTCCCACCAAAGCCAAACAGCGGATTAACTTCCCCGGTGCATATCTGAGACCTTAAAGGGTCCCTGGGGAATTGCAGCGCTGGTTCGACAGCCCCAGTGGGACCCCTACACGGGGAAGCAGAGAGCAGCAGCCTGCGGAGATGCTCGCCTGCCCCTTCTCCTTTTCCTCCTGCTTCTTTCCCTGCCCAGGTGATTTTGCAGAGATATAAACCACCAGTGAGCAGTGCAATAATCCATGCACCAACACCGCCCTGCACGGCCTCTCCCAGCAGTGCCACTGGCTTGCTGTGGAGCCTGGCCACCTCCTTTGCCAAATTACCATCACTACAGATTTAGATTGCAGTCCCGACCCTGGTCCCAGAGCCCTACATTACGCACGAGCTGCCTGCACCCCCCGGGCTCCCAACGGAGCCCCAAAACAAGACCAAGGTGCTCGGACCACGCGGGTGGCAGAGGTCTGGTCCAGTCCCTGCAGACGTGGGGTTTTGGGGGGATGCTGTGTCTGTGCCCATCCCCAAAGTTACATCAGCAGGCAGGAAAATCTTATGGCATGTGAGAAATACACAGAAATACAACAAAGACGCTCTGCCTTGCGTCAGAAACTCTGATAAATTTTACCCTGACTCTTGCCCGAGTGCAATTGCTGCAGCCGAAGCTGGTCTAAATGGCTTTTAGGCGACTCTCCGGTGTTCAGGGCTTGCGAAAACTAGGACATCCTGAGTTGCCTCTGGCTAACTCCTTTGTGAGAGCCCAGCCAAAGTTTCTCCACCTCTAAATTGGGGTGTAATGACACTTCCCCTCTTTCATGAAGCTTCAACTCTTTCTGATCTAGGTAGGGAAATAAATCACCACGCGGATCATAAAAGTCATCAAAACGGCAACCTGGGGTGAACTGAGCCGCAGATGGAGGGAAGGGCGCGGACGCTCGGAAAATGAGAGGTAGCGAGAAAAACAGATGTCATCTAGAGCTCTTTCCCCTGTAGGGTTAATGTACATCCATCCCCCCCCCCCCCCCCGCCATCCTTTGCTCTTCCCCTCCCTGCCTGCCGCTGCGATTCCCTGCCATTGGCTGCCTCTGTAGGTTTAGGCTAAAAAGCCTGTAATTAGGACCCCGGCTGACACAGATCCAGTTTCCTGGGCAGGCAGATTAAAAAAAAAAAAAAAAAAAAAAAGCGAGAGAGAGAGGGGAAAAAAAAAAAAATTGTTTCCCTGACTGAGCTTGGATGTTTTCCTTTCGCTTTGCAAAGTTTTCCCTGCTCAGCCTCCATTCCCTCGCCTCCTCCGGAGCAGGGCGGGACGGCGGCGGCCGGAGCCGGGCAGGAGGAGCGGCCGGCGGAGCCCGGAGCGGCGGAGCCCCGGTACCGGGGCGCGGGGAAAGGGCAGGTAGGTGAGGCTGGAAAGGTTTCCCGGGGTCGATTCTCCTAGCTACGTGTTGAGCTGGAGCTGGGGGAGAAGGCGCTTGGGAGGCGGGGGGGTAGCGGGAGAGTCCCCGTCCGGGAATTGTTGCAAGGGGAAGGGGAGGTGAACGAGGGGAGAGGGAGGGTTTTTTGGCTGTTCTTCTCTGGGACAAATAAATGGGGGGAGAAGAATGGTATCGCTGCCCCCACGGTCTTTGTTTTCGGGAAAATGTCTCCGGAGAGCAGGAGACGGCGTCTGCTCCATCGTGCCAGGCTCCGCCATCCCGGGCTGTGCAGCCACCTCCACGTCCCGGAGCAGGCAGGTGCGCGGGCACGGGGCTGGCAGGGCTGGCAGGGCTGCCCGGCTCCCCTGGCCGACAAGGGTCTCCGGGAAGGGGTGTTGGCTCCACCATCCCTCCTCCACCTGGGATTTGGCGGGAATGGGATGTTTTGGGGTTGGCGACGGAGCTTTTCACCAGAGGCGGCTGGGCCCCATCGCACACCGACGTGCCGGGATGAAATCCAGTGGCCGCGGGGGAGAGGTGGGGTGGCGGGTCTCGGTTCGTACCCGCAGACGTACAAATGACTGAGTTATGGCGAGTTAATGGGTTACTGCTCCCCGCCGAGCCAGGGCAGCCGGCCAGAAAACACACTAAGAAAAGCCCTGTGCAGCACTGGCACATCCCCGGCAAGCACACAGGCCATGGCGTTGGCCACTGTCCCCTCCGATAACGTGGAGGACATGGTGGTGTACGGCGGAGCAGGATGCTGAGACCCCCCCCATCATTTGGGGGGCTGCGCTGACCCTGTCCCTCCACACTGCTGGCCCCTGAGACTGCTGTGCCCAGCCAGCGGCACCCAAGCATTGCTCCACCTCGTGCCATTGCAGGTCCAAAAGCCACCGCGGGCTTCTTCGTGAGACAGGCTCCAGCTCGGGCAGCCTGGCTTGGGCTGCATTGCAGGACTAGCTGCTCCGGCTCGCCTTGCCAGACCTCAGCTTATCTCGGCCCAGAAGAGATGCATCTTTATTGCTCTGCATCTTTATTTCCACGTACCTTCATTGCAGCTGTGTTGACAGGAGCTCAAGCAAAAACAGGTTATCCTGTGGGTGAGGTGGTGAGCACAGAGCGATGCCTCTGAAAGCTGCCAGTGCTTTTGGGTGCTTGAAAGGGGATCTGGTCTTTTTGGTGATGGCGAGCTGTTGTGTTTCCTCGGGTTGTGGAGCTGGGGAGTGTTTGGTGCTTCTGAAAAATAGGCTAGAGGGGTCTGAAAGTGGCTCTTTTAAGATGGAGAGGTGATTTTAGAAAACCAAAGGCTGTGGCAGAGATGCAGCTCAGCCCCTGGCCGTGCTGGGAACAGGGAGCCTGTGCTGAATGCGAATGGGCCGGGGTGGCTGCACTGCAAGTTAATGTGTGACCTTGGCAGGAGAGGGCTGGGAGCCCGCACACGCTCCCACAGCCAGCTGGAGACGGAGGCTGCTCCTGGGGAGCCAAATAAGATTAATATTCCCATGAATTTTAGCCTCTTGTACCCAGGGAGCTGCAACTGCTTCGCAAAGGGCTGTAGCTACTGTGGGGAACGTGCTCGGAGCAGGAAGGGGAATCCTGCAGGGCCACTGAGCCAGGCGGTGCCAGCACCAGGACTGGAGCCTGGACAGCCGTTTGCAGCCCTGCTAACACCGAAAGGCTGCGAGCAGGCAGGGGAGCACCGCGGGGACGTTGCCCATCCTTTGGAGAGCACAAGGGAGCTGAGCAATCAGAGTCTGGAGGAGCTTCCACAGGCAGGACGAGAGGCTTTTAAAGCAAAGGCAAATGACAGCCAGTGGCACTCAGCCTGCCCAACTGGTCCCTCGCACATCCCTTCTGGGGGGACGTACCTCCAGCGCTCGGGTCTGCGCTGGCAGGGAGGAGCAGCTCCCCAAAGCGCCTCCTGCCATCTCCCCCCTGATGCCTGGTCCAGGCTCTTCTGTCCCTGTTTTTGAGGGCAGGGGGAGACAGGGAGCATCCCTGTATCCCCTTGGCAGGCCAGCAGGCAAGAGCAATAGCAGGACTGCCTGGAGGCAGCAAGGGAGGGCAGGAAGGAAGAGGGGACAGGGATGGGGAACAGAGGAGACAGACCTGTTGGGGCTGCTTGGCTCCTTAGCATGGGAGGCACATACCACTGTCACCGTCTGGGGCTAATTACAGGGACTTGTCTACAGCCCAGACGGCTGCCAGCCAGTGTAATCACATCAAACCGGGCTGGGCTCTCCAGAACAGCCCCATGGATTCACAGCAGCCAGGAGCCCTGCCCTCTCTGCTCTCCCCCAGCATCACCCCACTGGGCTCCCTGCTGACAGCCCTGGGACGAGCTGCCCTGTGTGCCCTGCCACAGGGCTGGGGCCACGCAGGGACCACCAGCTCTGCTGAGTCCACGGAGCATCAGAGGGGTCTAATTACAGCAAAGCCCCAACAGATTAGACAAATGCAGCTTGGAGGCTTAATAAGCCAAGCACAGCCCAGGACTGCCATCCGCCTCCCATGGGGAGGGAAAAGCAGAGACACGTGTTACCCAAACAAGGCAGCGGCAGAGCTGGGGCCAGACACCGAGCCCCCGGAGGTCCCCATTCAGCATCCCCAGGGACACACGCAATCCTCCTGCCCAGCTGTAGAGCCAAGGCTGTTTACTGGCCCAACATCAGCAGTGGTACAGTGGTCCTTCACCAAGTCAGCAAGGCCAGGGCTCTCTTTGGGCTGCATATACACAGAGTTGAGTCAGATTATTTCATCCATATCCCTTCCAGAGCTGAGCACAGCTTTGAATAGCACCATGCAACCAGCCCTGCAGGCTTTCTGGGCTAACCCCAGGGCTGGCAGACCCCAAACCCCAGGAAAGAGCAAGCAGCCCTTTTGTTTTAGCCCACTGATTAGCCAACCTGCAGCGTTAATCATTGACCCAGGTGCATGGCAGGGAAACCTGAGCTGCTTGGGCTGATCCCACTGGCTCCCAGCTCCAGAGCTGCCCACGTTTGGGTGCAACATCCCAGCACCCCAAGATGCTACATAGGAAGGGGCAACTGCAGTGGAGGGAGCGTACTGGGAGCAGGGGCTGCGCCGGGGGTGTTGAAGCTGTTTAGTGGGAGCAGTGGGGATGCAGCTGCTGGTGCTGGCCAGGATGGCCCTGACAGCACGGGCAGGGGGGGATAAACCAGACGTGCAGAAGTACCATCCCAGTGCGGAGGAGTGAACTGGTCCTCATGGTGGCAGTGATGCAGGAGGACCTAGATGCACGCCCGGGGGTCACCACCCCTCAGCCCTTAGCCTGAGCCTGTGCCAAGCCTCTTGCTGTACAAAACACTTCCAGAGCAAGTTGATCAATCCACGGTGGGCATTGCACAGGGTGAATCCAGGGGTGCCCTGGGGCCGTTCGGTCACAGCACCAGGACTTGCCCCCGGAGCAGCGGCTCAGCTCCATCCTACCTGCATCCCACCCTCGCTCCCCATGCCGGGGCAGGAAGCATGGGCAGAGGGTGTCAGGCTCTGGGCCGGTGTCCAGGGAGCCCCAGGAGCCACCGCATCACCATCTCGCCTTTGTTTTGGAAAGCCAAGCCAGGAAGGAAGCGAGCAGTGAAAAGCGCCGCGTGGGGAGGAGGGGATGGGACCAGACTGGTTTCCACTGCGTAACCATTAGCCAGGCGAGGTGGTGGCGGCTGGGCGAGCCGGTGGTGGCTGGGCGAGCCGGCCGCCCAGGCAGGAACAGCCGCTCGGGGCAGAACAATAACAGCCTGAGGGGAATAAATTATTTTCCACTGAATTGGGCTAGACCTCGGTCTCCTCCCACTGCCCCACGCAGGAACAGGCCACTAGACCAGGGATTAGCTGTGCCAGCGAAGGACTGGTGGCAGCCGGGGAAAATCTGCTGTGGGTGAGCAAACAGCCGGTGCCGTTTCCCAAAACCTATTTGAGCTTGAGCACGGACACCCAGGGTCTTCACTGCCTGGCTTCAACCCCTCACCATCCTGTCAGCGCCTCCTGCTTGGCAGACAAAGCCCCAGCCCTGCTGAGCACCCATGCCCTTGGTGTGAGTTTGCTTATAACCCCTGCAGAGAAAGGAACAGCCCCCAAAAGCCCTTGGACTTCTGCAGTGGTTCAGCCAAGGGTCTCGAGGTCGTGGTGGTGCTGAGCATCATCCCGGCTGGACCTGCCCTGGGGTCCCTCCCCAGGATGAGGGGCTGCTCGTCCTGCTGCCACATGGAGACAGGTCCACGCTGGGCAGGCAGGATGATACGTGTCCTGGGGATGGACCCCTGCTCCCCACCTCGCCGAGGGTCTCACCAGCTCTGATCCTCTCTCCCCAGCTCATGTCCCTGCCGAGCCCCGCATGGCCCCAGCGAGACGAGCCTCCCCCCTGCGGCATCACCACTGGCCTCCCACCGGCCTCATCCGACAGCGACTCCGGCTGTGCCCTGGAAGAGTACCTGGAGCCCCCCGCGGACCCCGCGCCCCCCGAGGTGGGCAGCACCCCAGCTCTCCCAGGGCTCCTTTTGCTCCCTGCTCTCCCCCAGCCCTGCAGGTGCCATCCATGGGTGGTACCTGCAGCAGAGCACCCCCAGCCCCGGGATGAAACACATGTTTTAGCAACCTCGAGCAACGCAGCTTAATCCCCCTAAAAATCTGCTTGTGTTTCTCTTTCCCGTGTGACATCCCAAGGTCTCGCTCTGCTTCGGCACCTGCTCGCCGCAGCCTGCCTCTCCCGCCGACAGGATCCGGCTCCGCGCCAGAGCCCTCCTGCAGCAGCTGCCTCCTCAGGACTGCGATGTAAGACACATGTTTGTTGGGTGCTGCCCACCCCGGGCTTCACCCACCATGCATCCCCTCACCTCCGCCTCCCCGTGCAGGAGCGGTACTGCCCTGACCTCACGGAGGAGGAGAGGAGGCAGCTACGAGCTTTCAGTGCCCGACGGAGACGGGAGGCCCTGGGGCAGGGGCTGGCATGTCCCGTGCCGGGTCCCTGCCATGGCTGTCCCTGCAAGAAGGTGAGGCATCCCACCCCCAGCAGCGGGCAGCACCCATTCCCCAGCGGGGACCCATCCCCAAAACCAACCAGGCCCCAAACCCCGCGTCCCTCTGCCTTGCAGTGCGGCAGGAGGCTGAACAAAGGGGACCTGGGGATTTCAGCATCTCGGCTGGGGGACCACTTCTGGCACCCGTCCTGCTTCTCCTGCCACTTCTGCCACCAGCCCCTGGTCGACCTCATCTACTTCCAGCAGGATGGGAGGATCTACTGCGGCCGGCACCACGCCGAGCTCTTCCGACCCCGCTGTCCCTCCTGCGACCAGGTGGGTGCCGGGCAGGGGAGAGGCTTTTACCTCCCTTTTGCTGTTGTTAAAAACTCCTGAGCTTGGCCAGGGGCTGCAAACGCAGCAAAGAGCCGCTGGTGGACAGGAGGAAGGGTTCCTTCCTGAGCCTTGCAGAGAACCCCATGCCCGTGCCGAGGCACAGGGGCTCCTCCTCTCTCTCCTCAGCACAGCAAAGCATCCTCTGGGCTACGGGTTTTCTAGCTGGGTGCTTAGAGGATGGGTTGTTTCCCCCCCCCTCCAGCTGATCTTCATGGAGGAGTGCATCGAGGCGGAGGGCCGGCGCTGGCACCTGGAGCACTTTTGCTGCCTGGAGTGCGACGTGCCCCTGCGCGGGCAGCGCTACGTGATGAAGAGCGGCCGGCCCTGCTGCCCCCCTGCTTCGAGAGCCTCTTCGCCGAGCCGTGCCAGGCCTGCGGGGACCCCATCGGTACGGCCCCCATCCCCACCCCACCCCACCCCACCCCGGGCAGGGTGCAGTGGGGCTTCCCTGCCCAGGCAGGCAGGACGTGGGCTGGGAGGGCTGCAGAGCCAGAGCCCTGCGGCTTCGGCGCGGAGGACGGGTTTTGGCACACGGCCGCGGGAAGAGCCTCCCCCTCACCCGTGGTTGCCCTTCAGGTGCCGACAGCGAGGAGGCCACCCACCAAGGCCTCCACTGGCATGCCCGAGCCGCCTGCTTCTGCTGCAGCCTCTGCCGAAAGCCGCTGCGCGGGCAGCCCCTCACCTCCAGCCGCGGCCGGCTCTTCTGCTCCGAGACCTGCAGCCTGGGCTGGGATGCATCCTCCACCACCTCCGACTCCTCCGACTCGGCTTTCGCCTCGGCTCCGTCCCCCGACTCGACGTCCCTCTCCCGAGCTGGCCCCGCCGGCAGGACCGCACCGGGGACGGGCAGCACCTCGGCAGCCGGGGGCTGCAGGCAGCGGGTGGAAGGGGCAGGTAGGGATCCTACTGCTCCGCTTGCGACATGGTGGGAGGGGAGTGGGAGCAAAACCAGGCTCTGCTCAGCCCCTGGGTACTTTATGGGGTATGTTGCATGGGTGCAGCCCAACCCAGGGCTGGAGCAGCCGGGATGAGCTCCAGCCTCCCGCAGGAGGGCCAGCGCTGGCTCCGTTGCATCCCGAGGCAGCCCTTGCTGCATGAGGGGCTGTGGCAGGGCAGGCTCAGCCTTCCCCTTCCTCACCCATCCTTGCTTTCCTTCTTCCAGAGGCTTTTTTGGATCAGGCCCCTGTGCATCCTGCATTCAGGAGCCTGGAGGACCGTGGAGCAGCTGCTAAGGAGCGGAGCAGGGATGCTGTGTACACAGGGATGCTGGGACCACCAGCCAGCCACCCCTCCGCCCCCCAGCCCAGCACAGAGGGTCCCAACGAGCCTGGAGCCTTGGGCCACCTGGTTTCGGGGGGCCCTGAGCCCCGAACACCTGCAGGCAATGGAAACCCACGCTTCCGAGCGGGCACATCCCCTGCCCGATGCAGCCCACGGCCGGAGGACATCGACCTGCAGGACATCACGGAGGAGGATGACTCCTGGTGTCCCACTTGCTCTTCATCTTCGGACTCAGACTCGGAGGAAGACGGTTTCTTCTTCGGGAAGCCCATCCCCAAGCCCGGGATGAGTTCCCTGGGCAGGGAGCCCCTGGGGAGGGCCGGGGGCAGGACGGCAAAGCCACAGGGCAGCAGCAGGCACTGCAGCGTGTCCTAGCAGCGGGGACTGGGGGGTCCTCGACCGGCACTGCCATCCTGCCAGCCCCTGCCATGGTCTCAACACATTCCAAGTGCATTTTGGACGCAGCCCAAGGCTGGTGGGGAGAAGTCTCTGGGATCTTTTCCCCCCCCGCCCCCCCGGTAGCTGCTGGCAAAGCACAGCCTGCAATTCCTGCCGGCCTCTTTCGCAATTAGGAACAGGTAAAGCAGGTAGGGAGCAGAGAGCCGGCAGCCGGCACCAGGGCTCCCATCTCAGACAAGGCGGCAGCCCCGGAGAGCAGCCGCACGCAGGGGAGGGCGGCCGGGTGCTTAAGACAAGGGCTGCTGCCTGCATCGTCCCGCTGCGGGGCTGCTGCTGCGGACCCACGGGGACAGGAGGGGTGCTGGCTGCCAGGGTCGGTTCCTTCCCTGGGACACCTCCTTGAAGGATGAGCGCCACTGCCAGATGCTCTCCATCCCTGGTGGCACCGTGTCCTGCTGCCACCGCGGGGAGGGGACCAGGGGGGCAGCTCTACTGCTGCCGATGACGATGCTCCAATAAAATTCGGCTGAAATCTGAACGCAGGAGAGCCACCACGTCTGCCCCATTCCTCCCCACCCCACACCGGCATTGACCATGCCACCAGAGGAGTGTGATTCCCCAGGGGCAGGGGCTGCCCTCTGCCACAGCCGGGGGTCCCCCACGGTGGGGTCACTGCGGGACCCCTCCCTCACTGGCTCCAGGAGAGCAGGACCAGAATGACAGCAGAGCAAGGGCTGCAAAGATCACAGCTTTTTTATTTTTAGATTTAAAACCAAGAACAACCCCTGGGGTTTCGGGGCACATCCCTGTGAACCAGGAATGGAGTGAGGAGCTGGGGTGGAGGGGAGCTCCCCGCAGCCGTTCTCCCTCCCACCACCCTCCAGTAAAACCAGCTCCCCCTTTTGCTGCGCATACAGGTCTTGGCAGGGCTAAAACTAAGCAGCCCCCCCCTCCTCCTCCATCTCCAAGAGAGATGGTGACGCTGTGCCAACATGTCCATACCACCTTGACCCAAGAGCTCACCACCATCACGAGCACCCCGATGCACCGGCACGGCCCCCCATCACCCCCCCAACCCCAGCTGGTGAGAGAGGGTGTCCATCCGCTCGCCCGGGTCCCCCCCTTCAGCGGCTGAGGGTGGCCGAGTCGTAGCTGTTGATGAAGTCTTCCAGCTCCTGGAGGTGATGGATCCGGCCTTGGCGGAGGTTGGCCCTCAGCGCCAGCCCCAGCGCCGCCTCCATGGAGGGCTCCTTCTGCAGCAGCATTGTGGCCACCACCGCGATGGTCAGGCTGAACTGCTGGTACGACTGCAGGGGAGTGGCACAGGGTCAGCATGGGGCACCCCAAAACCTCCCCGCCAGCAGCATGTAGCCCCCCCTAGGGATATTTTTCCCCCTGGGGCTGGTTCATGAACCCCCTGACAGCACCTGAGCCCCTGCAAACCCCTTCTTGCCCACAAGCACCTTCCCCTGCAACCACCATCACCAGGAGGAGTTTCTCCCCAGTGACCCCAAAAAAGCCAAATTCACGTCCCCCATCACCCAGCATCGCTTCTCCCCCCAAAGGGTCCTCGGGCAAGCCCCCCACCCTGCAGCCGGTCCCAGACCCCCGCATGCCTCGGCCAGGGGCCGCCGGGACTCACCAGCTCGATCTCCTCCTTCCTGGCGAGGACGGCGGCGGAGCGGAGGTCTGTGCTGGCTGGGGAGGGTGCTGGGAGCGTGGAGCAGAGCCGGCGCTGGCCGCCTGCAGCCTGGGTGATGGAAAAGGCAAGGAAGGGTCGAACGCTTTGAAGGGGAGGGGGAACTGGGCAAAGTTGGGGCCAAACTGGGGCTGCCAGTACCGATTACTAGCCAGAGACTGGTCACCCCGCGGGGGGACCTGGTGGCACCTTGGTTCCCCAGGGTGCTGGTTTGCCACCCTTCCCTCAGGTGTGAGAGCTGCCCCCAGCTGCCCCCCTCTACCCCAGCCCCAGCAGCATCGCCGCCGAGAGCCCCGCTAGCAGATTTCTCTTCCCCATTAGGCAGTAATTAAGCTGCTCTGCAATGCTCTCATTTGCTTCGTTAAAGCTTGAGTCCTGGGGTCGTTCACGCTCCAGCGCGCTCTCAAGCCTCTAGTTATTTTTTTGGCCTTTCTCCCAGCTGTCTCCTGTTTATCGGCATCTCCAGCACAGCCGGCACCGGGGCCGACACGGGCTCTGCCTCCAGACAAAGCACTGCTTTAACCCCGGCCCGTAATCCTGCAAACGGGGAGACCAGAGGGATCCCACTCCACTGCTCCTGGGCTATGGCAGTATCCCTGAGCCTAGGGCACTTGCCCCATGCAGGGACCCGGGGACGCCTCGGGGTGAGCGCAGGAGAGCGGAGGCACCCTGACCCCGTACCGGCTCCGTCTCACTGGACCCAGGAGGGTGCTGGGTCCCCGGTGAGGTCTCTGGTGCAGTGCAGATATCAGAGCAAGCCTGGCTGGGCTGTGCCTCCGGCTCTGTGGTAGCTCCTGGCGGGACCTGCGAGTTTTCTGATGGCTGAAGGCCACCGAGAAGCTGTGGGAGAGAAAGCGGCTGGGGGAGGAAGGCAGCGGCTGTGCAGGAGCGGGGGGAGCCAGTGCCGCCAGCACACCCCTCGCCTGCAGCAGTGGCCTTGATGGGCTATCACCCGGGGGGGGGACACACGCCGTGGAGCTGCCCACCACGTGCCGAGACCCACCACATGGCGGGCAGCTTCTGCCTTGGCTCCTCCGGCTCCACTCGGCAGACGCTGCTGTCCCCGGGAACACGGGCAGAGCTCAGCACCCACCTCTCCAGTGGAGCCGGCTGCCGTGCGGACCCCCTCGGCAGGCTCCGGAGGGGCTGTCGGACCGTGGGGATGTGACCCACCACCTGCGCCAGCCTTAGGGACACTTCGGCTGCACGGCTCTACCTGTGCAAAGCGTTACAGACGCATTGCAGAGCCCATGGTGAGGGCTGGCAATGCTGCCCAGGCAAGGGGAAAAAAGGGTTTGCAAAGGGGACTGCAAGCTCCCGCCTCCCCCACGGCACTGCTTTTAGGTGGGAAGAGGAGATGCACTAGCTCATACCTCAAGATGCTCCCCTGTCCCGGCAGAGCTCTTCTCCGGTGGGGCTGGCTCCGTTTCCAAGCAGAGGGGCCCTGGCTGTGGCTGCCCGCAGGTTTCTGCCTGGCTCCTGGCTCAACCTGGGGACATGCAATGACGTGAGGCCGGGACACGTGTCTGTCCCAGGGAGAAGAGCTGGGGGTTGGGACGGACGGGGTGCTAAAACCCAAAGGAAACCACGGGGCTTTGCAGCCCCGGAGAAGAGTCAGGAAAATTTCCATGCCTGGCAAAGAGACAGCAAGGTGAAGAGCGAAAGGGCTGGATGAGAGAGAGAAGGAAGACGTTACACTGGCTGAAGAGACCCCCTGAGCCAGGCACCTCCAGGGGTGCGAGCATCCCTGCCTGCCCCCAGGAGAGGGGTGCTCTCCTACCGGCGTCGCTCCTGCTGCCTGCTCCGGCTCCGCAGCCTCTGTCGCAGCCTGGGCATCAGCAGCCGGGCTCTTCTGAGGGGTGCTGGCCGGGCTGGGGGGCTCCGGGACCTTCCCGCTCACCGCCGGTGGGCCCTAGGGGAAACCATGCTGGTTAGGGCACGACGGCACCGCACGGGGCTCAGACCGTGCAAACTCAGGTCACTGCTGGGTGCTGGGATGGGGCGGGGGGGTAAAAACCCACAACCTGAGCCGTCTGCTCCTTCCTCTGTGCACCATCTTTGCAGGAACTAAGTGGCTGGGGAGGATCAGGGTGCTGTGGCATTTCTTTGACTCCCAGCCGGCTCGTCCCAGAGAGGGAAGGAGAGGACCTGGAGGATGGCTGATTCCCTGCGGAGCAAGAAACACAATGGGAGCGACTCCTCGCTCTGCCCGAGGAGATGCTGCGAAGCATGGCGTGGGGCCCCTCGCAGCCAGTACAGTGTCGGCACAAACCTCTGGAGGGCCAGGGACACGGGAGGCGCTGGACCAAGGCTAACTCTCGGTGGCCATGGCGAAGGCGTCGGCAGTGTCTCCCACCCAGGCCACGATAGGCCCAGGATGGGCAGCCATCCTGGAAACCATCTCGCTCCCTGCAGAAGCAAAGGAAACCCCAGGGTGGGGGGGATTTAGGCTGGAAGGGGTCTCCGGTGCAACCCCCCCACCCTGAGCCGGGCCAGCTTCAACGCTGCATCACCTCTTGGCTGTGCACCGGAGCCGAGCCTGGCCCCGGTGCCCTTGCTCAGCACCCCACAGCTGCATGGTCCCTCTGTGCCCCCCACCCTCAGCATGGGCACCCACCCTGGCAGGCTGGTGGGGGGCCAGAGTGGGTGCTGCTCCTCGTCGGGGAATTCAGGCCAGGCAAAGCAGCTGGGGCCAGGCAGCGGCGGCTCCTGCGGGGAAGGAGGTGGGTTTCGACACAGAGCAGGACAGGGGATGCTGTGACTGCAGAGCAGAGAAGCTGGGCTGCCGCTGCTCCCAGCACCGCGCAGGGAAACCTGTCCCCATGCACTGTCCTTGTCACCAGGGCAGTGAATGGCCCCTGCCTCATTTCACCCACTCCCTGCCCTCAGTCCCGCAGCCGCTGCCACCCCCCCGGCCCGCCACCCCCTCACCCGGCGCCAGCCCTCTCCGAAGCAGTCCTCAGGTCCTCGGTCGTTTTCTCTGTCATCCCAAGGGGGTGGTGGGGGACAGTCGTGGGGTGCCCATCTCCTGTCCTCATTCCCATGGAAGTCGGCAGGGCCAGGGAAGGGTCTGGGGTCCCGGGGACCGGGCTGCAATGGCAAATCGCCGCCGGTGAGGATGCTGGCACGCTGGGGGTAGCCACACAGCTGCCACCCACCCCAGTCCATCTCCCCCTCACCCGGCGCCAGCCCTCTCCGAAGCAGTCCTCAGGTCCTCGGTTGTCTTCTCCATTGGCCCAGGGAGGTGGCAGGGGACAGTCGCGGGGTGCCCATCTCCTGTCCTCGTTCCCATGGAAGTCGGCAGGGCCAGGGAAGGGTCTGGGGTCCCGGGGACCGGGCTGCAATGGCAAATCGCCGCTGGTGAGGATGCTGGCATGCTGGGGGTAGCCACACAGCTGCCACCCACCCCAGCCCATCTCCCCCTCACCCGGCGCCAGCCCTCTCCGAAGCAGTCCTCAGGTCCTCGGTTGTCTTCTCCATTGGCCCAGGGAGGTGGCGGGGGACAGTCGCGGGGTGCCCATCTCCTGTCCTCCTCGTTCCCATGGAAGTCGGCAGGGCCAGGGAAGGGTCTGGAGTCCCAGGGACCAGGCTGCAATGGCAAATTGCCGCCGGTGAGGACGGCAGCTCGCTGGGGTGTTTTGGTTCTGCTGCGGTTCCCCCTCCCTGCCATGGCCCTCAGCTCTTTCTGCCCCTCCTGCTCCTGGCGGAGCCCCTGGCTTTGGCCACCCCAGATGTGTAGGTGAACCCCGACAGCGCCATCTCCCCTCGCTGCACGGCTGCTCGCCCCGGCCCTTGCCCCCTTACCGGGTGCCATCCACCCCTGCCTCTCCTGTGCTGGTGCTCCCAGGGCAGCTCGTCCCAGACGTCGTGGGGGCCATGAGCGCGGGGCGGCGGTGGTCCAGCCTGCCATGGACCGGGCTGCGGAGAGGGCACAGGGAGATGAAAGCAGGATGAGACCCTCACCTTCACCCTTGCACTGGCTGGATGGAGCAGGGATGGGGAGCCAGGAGCCTGTCCACCCTCCTCTCCCGGCCAAGGTCACAGATGATTCCCAATTCTTCCCCATACCATGGTGATGCTCTCCTGGCTCCTCAGCATCCCGAGTGATGGAGCCGCGGGCACCCATCCTTGCCCCGCCAAGCTCCTCCACTCCCAACCACACTGGCAGCCCCAGCTGCGTGGCAGCAGGAAGGTCACAAAACCACCTACCTCCCTGGGGAAGCCCCTCCTGCAGCCCAGCGGTGAGAACATCTTGCCAAAAGCTTGTCCTGGCCCCGGTCCCAGTGAGGAGAAGGGCCCCGGAAGGTCAGCACCCAGCTGCAAAGGGAGAGGTGTGGGTGAGCACGTCCCACAGGACGTCACCGCTGGCTCGGGGACGGCTGCCGGCCAGGTGCCCCCTGCAGCGCTCCCCAGCTCTGCTGAGCCCCGAGGGTTGGGTCACCTCCAGAGCCACACGGCATCGCCACCAGCGATGACCCGCAGGAGATGGGTGAGCTGGGAGCCACACGAACCTGCTCCCTGTCCCAGGAGGGGACACGGGTCCTGGCAATGCCGGGGCTGCTCCCTTGGCACCGGGCACCCCTGCACCCTGCCCGAAGCAGCTCCCCTTGCCTGCCTGAGCCTCCGCTTGCTCGCAGCCACTTTTCAATCGCCCCGTGCAAACCGCACAGGTCACGGAACCCAGCAGCACCACCCCGCTATTGTGTTGCAGGATCCTGGCCAAGCCGCTCTCCCTCCCCGGTGCCGGAGCAGGGACAAGCCGCCCACCGGGTGCCCCCTGCCAGCCCGGCACTGCAGCGGGGTGCAAGCCCCACTCCAGGCTGCATCCCTGCCTCTTGCTGCTCCCATGGGACAGCCTGGCACGGGCACGGCCTGGGCTCTCTGTAAGGGCGAGGTGGCTCAAACCCTGCGGATGCAAAGGGGCATTGCCCAGGGTCCCCGAGACAGCCTTTGTGGCTTCCTCACCGCCGGGCTGCAGCGGCTGCATGGGTCAGAGATCAGGGCTTATTGTGAGGGCCACCATCCCAGCGAGCAGGCGATGCTCTGACCTGAAATCAGCCAACCCCAGCCTGGCCAGGGCACTGGGCTCCCAGAGCCACCAGTTAACACTCGTAGCCTCGACCCAGGCTGGCAGGAGTTAATGGCAGCGCAGGCACCACTCTTTGTCTCACAGGTCAGCAGGGACCACCTAGGGCAGTACCGAGAGTAAAAGAGAGAAAATAACGCTTTTGTCCCCAAATTGAGGTTTTACCTGGCAGATCAGTCCCAGGTGGCCCTGGAAAGCAGCTCGCCCGCCCGGAGAGATGAAGCACCAAGGAGCATCAGATAGAGACCCCTGCACCCCAGCCCAGCTCCCCGCAGCCCCTCAGCCCTGGGACTGCCGCATCTCCCCCACCCCCCGGATCTGCTGAATGCAAACCAATAGCAAGCGATTGCCGAGGGCAGCCAGGTGCTAATTCCCCCCCAGGGAGCTCCCTTGGAGCCCTCCTGAGCACTTGATTTCCCTTCCTTGAAAGCCAAGCTGCGATACCCTCCAGGAGCTTTTACTCCCGTTTGCAGAGCATCTTCTGACACTGATTTCAGCTGCTGAGCATAAACACTCACTAACAGGGGAAGCACGGACAGACCCCCCCTCATTTCCCGAGGGCTGCAAAGACCCCAGGCAGCACCTCTTCTCAAACCGGCCTCTGATAACCAGGGACAGCCAAATTCCTCCGGTTATCTAAGATCCCTCAGCAAACCTGGTTTAAAGCAGAGTTTGATGCAAGACCTGCAAACCCTGCACTGCATCGGCCTCTGCGTGCAGCCCTGTTCCTGCTCCGTCCTCATCTCTGCGGCTCCACTGTGCAAGCGGGGACCCTGCATCCCCAGGGCACAGAGCATCCGTACAAGCCCATGCCCCCAGCGCTTGCCTCCATCCAGCTCCAGCATCACCTGGATCGGCCACATGGTCCCCGGGATGCTGCCAGCCTTGTGCCGGGGCATTTGGGGGAGCAGGGCCCCCCCGGGGACCACAGCACAGCCTGCAGGGACGAGGAGGGGGAAGGACAAGGGCGAGAGGGTCTGGAAAGCGCGGCATGCAGGACAGCGCCCAGCAGGGATGCTGCCATCGCACCCACCTTTGCCGATGCCGGGAGGCCGAGGAGCGGCGTGCCCAGCGCCCCACTCCCCGCATGGACAGCCCCGCTCCCCGGGCACGGCTGGCTCCGCTACCGGGGCGGCCAGGAGGCTGCGGCTCAGCGCTGTCGGGTTCCCATAGACCTGCTCGGGGCCGATGTGCCGCTGAAGCTGCCTGTGTCCGTTGACCCTCTAGCACCGCGGCCGGGTTTGATCCCTGCTCACAGCATCGCCACCCCCAGCAGCCCCGGGGACGGAGCCCACTGTGGCTCAGAGGGTTTCCCGAGCCTGCTGCCGGTCCGACGCATCGCCTCCTGGGGCAGCCAGGCACTGGACACCTCTGCCAGGCACCTCCAGCGTCTCCTCCTCCCTATTTCCCTGCATTCCCACAGGGAACGGCACTCCCGGGAGTTCATTAGCACCAGCCACATGTGCTAGTACAAGGTACAGACATCTCGCCCGGCCCCGTGATGAGATGCATCACCTTCCCGATGCTTAATGAACATCTGCGTCATGTCAGGGTCTGACAGCAGTGGGAGGTTTTGCTGGGGGCTGGGAATGCTTTGATAACAAGCTGGTCTGAACTGGTCTGCCCAGCAACGCAAACTCCTGCACGGACATGGAGCGTGAAGAGGAGTTTGTGACCTTGCAGGAACGCAGGAGGAGATAAGGGAGAACACAGAAGGCTCGGAGTGAGCTCGCTGATGCCAAATGTTAGCAAAGGAGGAGATAAAAGGGAAAGCCCAAAGTCTGAGGTGGAGTAAAATCCTTCAAAGACGGCAAACGAGCAGTGCTGTTCGCAGGGACGGGGCAGCCCATGGCCCATCGGAGCTGGCTGCTTCTCAACGCTGCTCCCACCGGGCAGATAACACACAGCTTTCCAGCTGGTCGGTTAATTATAGTCTCTAATAGCTATAAATCAATTAACTAACTGGGTGGATCAATTAGCTCTTTGGGAAAGGAATACAGCAGCAGGGACAAATGTGGCCGCAGCCTGGATGGCCACTGTCGCAGTACGTCCCTCTCAAGAGCTGAGTGGCTCCGTAACCCCATGGCTCCTTGGCTGGTGCACGTCTTCTTATCAGAGCCTGGCTTGGTGACCTGGGTGTCCCCAAAGAGGAGGATAACTAGCTCTCAGAGAGCAGGGAAATAGGAGTAATAGGAAAGCTATCCTAATTGCTAGAAGTTCTGCGTAAGGGTAAGCTACTCTGATGGCTAAATCTTTGTATAATAATAAAGCTCTCATTGTAACTACAACCCTGTGGCCAGTTCTCATTCCACAAAGGATCCTTAAAAGAACCTGCCCATCCCCATAGCATCAGGTGACGCGCAGCGCGCCCCAAAAGGTGCAAACCACGTCAGGTTTGGGGCTCCGCAGTGAACGCCTCTGCTTGGGCCAGGTTACTTTTAGCAGGTCTCAGACCCACCATCTGCTTTTTCCAGGCACAAGAACTCGGGTGCAGGAGAACACAAGAGCTGCTGCGGGGGTCAAGGCCTCGTCTCGGTGCACCGATCTGGTCCCAGCTCACCCAGCAAACGCCCTGTCTCGCCGGTAACCAGCCGTCACGGTGACCTCGGCTGCTCCGTCCCGGATTGTTTGATGTGGAACCACATGGGCACGGTAATATATAATCTGCTGTCAAAGAGTGTGGAAATCGAGGCAGGGACGGCCATAATTACAGTGAGATTAGTACCAGGGCGCTGAGAAAAGGTGATGGATGCCCAGGTAAGCACCAGTGCAGGGTGCCCCGGCAGCAGGTACGCGTGCAAGGCTTAAACGGTGCTAATGAAGCGAGTTTTGCTGTCAGGAAGTCCCCTCCCGATGGAAACAGGCACCTCCTGGGGGAGGCTGCGATGCCTGGGGTGGCTGAGAGCTTTTTTTCCCCCCGCCAAGTTTTTTCCCCGCAAAGGCTGAGCCAGGGGCTGCCAGGAGAGGGGGAGCGGGCTCGGGAAAGGCCAAGCCCATGGGGGGCTGAGGGCAGCGGGCCCATGGGGCGGAGGAGCGGATAGAGACCCACAAACCGGACTGAAAGAGCAGGAAGGAGGGAGTCGAAGGGAGGATTTGGGAACAAGGAACAGAATGAAGGTTCAGGCACGGGCAGGGACAGAGGAAACAGGAGAGGCGTTTTCCAAATGCCACCGCTGCAACACCGTCCTGCCCACCGGTACCGCCGGTGCTTACTGCTGAGCGCTGTCCTTTGGGGTGCAACGGCGCAGGTTACAACCGTCCGGGCTCCGGGATCCAGCACTTGCACCTGGAAAATTCAGAGTCAGAGAAGAGGAGAGGTACCTCGGCACGGCCCGCGCAGCGCTTCAGGCAT
This sequence comes from Gymnogyps californianus, assembly GCF_018139145.2. Taxonomy (NCBI): domain Eukaryota; kingdom Metazoa; phylum Chordata; class Aves; order Accipitriformes; family Cathartidae; genus Gymnogyps; species Gymnogyps californianus. Next base: position 3,882,164 of record NC_059497.1, on the reverse strand, counting down.
TCCCTCACTTTCCACATATTTTTCCCGTGGAAAAACTTCACACACACACCCCCGCCCCCCCCCTTCCCTCCTCCCGCAGCAGCAATCCCCGACAGCGGCTGCCCTTATCGGCCCCTGTGCAACCCCGGCTCCCACGAACCCCGATCCCACCGTGCGGGGGGCTCAGCCGGGCGGGGGGGGGGGGGGGGGGGGGGCGGGGGGTTCACCTGGCTGTACGGCAGGGGATGCACGGGGCCGGCGCTGCCTTGGATTTTTCCGAGCAGGCAGCACCCGCTAAAAACAACCTGCGCAGAGCCGAGGGGTGCAAGGGGGGGGCCCCCCCCTCCCCTGCAAGCGTGCAAGGCGCCGGCGGCGGGCAGGGGGCTGCACCTCCCGGTGCCACCCCGCCGAAACCCGGTTCCCCCCCCGCCTCCCCTCCTCTCCCCCTCCCCTCCCCTCCCCGCCCTTGCACGGGCAACCACGGGAAGCCACGCGCTTCGTGCAAGGCGGCCCCGCCGGGTTGCACGGTGCACGGTGCACGTTGCACCAAGCAACGCCACTTGCACGCGGAGCCCCGCTCCACGAGCGCGCTGCCCGCCCGCCGCGCACCGGAAGTGACGGCATCGCACGGCGGCGGAGGAGGAGAGCGAGGGGTGGCGGCGGCATGGCGGCGGCGGGGGCGGCCGCGGCGACGGCGGCGGCGGCGGCGGGAGCGGGCGGGCCGGGGTCCGCGCCGCAGGGGCTGCGCGGGTGGCTGCGGAGCGCTTACCGCTTCGCCACCGACCGGAACGACTTCCGCAGGTCGGTACCGCGGGCGGGACCGGGTGCGGGCGGCGGGACAGGATGCGGGCCGCGGGAGGGAGCCAGCGCTGGTGGTTTCTCTTTTCAGGAACCTGCTGGTGAACCTGGGGCTCTTCGCCGCTGGGGTGTGGGTCGCCCGGAATCTGACGGACATCGACCTGATGGCCCCGCAGCCCGTCCCGTAGCGGCGGTGAGTCCTCGGGGGAAGCGAGGCGGGGGGGAACCTGCGGGCTGGGAGACCGCGGGGACAAGGGGGCCTCCGGGCGACCGGGAGCTGCTGCGCTTCTCTGTAAAACTGGTCTCCAAAACTTGTCTCCGGGTATCGGTGACCCAGCCGCAGTGACCACGGGTGTGCAGCCGTGCTGGCAGAGCCCCCCCAAAGCGTGTCAGGGCCCCCCCCGCCCCGGGAAGGGGACGTCGCCGTGCGAGGTGACCAAATAAAAGATAACGAGCTACAGGAGGGACTAAACCCTGAGCCCACGCTGGCACCAGGAGGGCTACAGCCTAAAGCAATCTAATTTATACAAAGAGTTGGGTTAAATTGCCGTACAGCTGCAGAGTAGACTAGCAACCTTGTCTAATTGTGCTTAATTGCTGACCTAGGGAAGAAATAGAGCTGCAAGGGAGGAGAGCTCGTCCCCCCCGCACCCGAGGACCAGAAGAGACGTGTTTAGCCGTTACAAGTTCCGATACGTTCGTGGGAGTACGTTCTGGTCTCCTTCTCTGCAGAGCTGCTGCTTGCACTTCAAAGCTGTCATGCTTGAAGCAGCGACAAGGGGGGGGAAGCTTTTAAGTGTGAAAGGGAGAATTTATTTTCAGTTCGTTCTGCACAGTGAGAATAGTTTACGCAAGGACGCGAAGCCATTGTGTGTGGAATTTTCTTCTGTACCCCCATCTAGATGTTTATTAAAGTATGTAGAATAATGACATAACCCACTGGAATTTCATTTTTTTAATAAGAAACTTCAGCTTACAAAAACAAGGTGTAAAAAGAGTAAAGATTTACAAAAAAATCATAAAAACATGATTTATATTTCACACCCGAAAGACAAAGGAACAAGTCCAGTCCTGGGTTGTAAGCAGGACCCATCAGCTACTTATTCAAAAGGAAAAACAAAACTGTGACAAGCCCTAGGTAAACTCTAACCACCAGAAGGTTTCCTGGGTAATGTCCGGATGAGAGAAAAGCTGGGACACTTAACTGCAACAGAATGACGACGGTGTGTGGGAAGAAGAAGCCATTTGGTGTTGCATAGCATTTTAGCGCCCTGGACTGAGACTACAGCTTGCCGTTCCCAACTTTAAAGTCCGGCTGTGGGTGGTGAGGCTGTTCGGGGAACAGTGAAAGCACCACGTGAGGCTGACGTGGGAGCTGCGGCTGCGATTTACTCTGATGCGGTACACGACAGCTCCTCGAAGATGCTATTTGTAGAGCAGAATAAACTTCCCAGCCCTGAGCATTGGGGCAGTAGGACTGCAACATGGCTTCAGATTCTTTGGACAGTTACGCACGGGTTTTTAGTTTTAAGACATTCTTCTGAAGTAGCGCTGCCTCCACGTTTTGTGACGGAGAACTGCCCCCTTACCTGCCCCAGAGAGAAACTCATTCCACTACCGATACCAATTGTTAAAAATGTTGTTTTCAAAGCGGGTATTTTAACATCCTGTAAAGAAAGGAAGTTCTTTTGAAGTACGGATAATCCAAGTTACGCAGAAACAGTTTCTGCAGGAAAAGGGGATTAATTTGAACATTAAGTCACTTTATAGTTAATCTTAGTTTTGATTTAGAACACACTAATCTCCTCCCAAGGCCTGGGTTCAGGCAGGGGGCAGTTCATGCAGTTAAGTACATAAGGCTGCCATAGGTGACTTACTGGATGTTGTCTTAACAAACCTTGACTAAAATAAAAGCTGCTGAACCTGCGATTAGGAGCAGTGCGCTTGCACCGAGCTGCCAGACAGCTGGACAGATTGCCAGAAACATTCAGTAATTAATTGGATTCTCTTGTCACTTGCTGCTGCCTGGGAGCGTCCTTGAAGCAAAGGCAGTCTCATTCATGAGCACAGCATGGCATACATCAGCTTAAGTCATTAGTGACATAAGTACCAGAAACTTGAACCAGAAACTAGAGGCTGTTCTGACTTAAAGCCCCAACAGAAGTCACTGAAAAATCAGGAAACCCACCCAAGCTCCAGCCTGGCTCCTCACCCAAGAAAGCGGCGCAGCATTTGACTCCTCTTTTCACATGGGCTGCCAGGGGATTTCATACTGAGGAAAAACTGCTCGTCTTCTATCCAGCCTCTGCCAACAGCACCCTTCCAGCAACCTCAACTTAGAGCGGGATTAACTTTTTTTAAAGTGCTGAAGATTAGCTTTAATTCTGCCCTTACTCAAGTCAACAGTGAAGCCTCCAGGGCATTAGCAGAAGCAGGGTCTCCCCGGCAGCATCCTACCCAAGCCCATCGCACCTTAAGGGAGCTCGCCCGGGCAGCACTCCTCTCGGGGGAGCTGTTTGAAGTTTCTAAACTGTGCTTAAATTTCTTTTATGGAAAGGCAGACCTGTAAAAAAAAAGTTTTACTGGAAACAAACTTAGCCACTTGTTCCTTTCCTGTAAACTGCTTGTTAGATGTATAGAAGGCTGTGGCTTAGAGAGTTTGTGACCGCTTAACCAAAGCTGAAGTTAAGCAGGGAGAAAATAGGACCTAATTCTCTTCTACATGGGCTCTAAAGTTGCCAGTGGTAAGTTACTGTAGTTTACACATCTGATAAACTAGGCGAAAACTTGGTTTTCACATGGAAATATGTGGCTCACCTTGTAGCAGCAGGAAATAGCCTTAAGGGCCAGGCCTAGTAACGTCATTTAATAAATGTAAGGAGAGTGAAGATGACACTTGCTATGAAGATGCCATTCCTAAACCAGAGGTGTGGAGTTCCGCAGCCCAAACACTACGCTAACTGCGCAAAAGAGAAGGAGCCTCACGGGTGGTTATCCTAATTTCTCCGCTACCGATTCCATTCAGCGGTGCACCACGAGCCTGTGGTGACATTATTCATGTGCATAGCTCTAGCCTGCCCATGCTATCATACATTCTTTAACCTTGTCTAGCCACCAACGTGGCACGGACTCGTACTAACACAGTTGTAGCAGTACAAATTATCCTCATGGTACGGATATGGTTATCTAAGGAAATAAGGCTAGCCTAAGTACTTTATACACTTAACCCTGCCCACATTGAGGGGATGTGGTTGTTCCTCTTTAGCAGGAGCAACATTCAGAAGCCCCATGCTCCCGAAAAAGACATGCTCACACAGAAAGTGGCTGTAAAGCAGGAACAGAAACAAGAGGAAGCCTTTACTACTCCAGATTCCACCAAGTCCTAGTTTGACAAGCCAGGGCGCAGCGCTTGAGCATGGAAAAAAATCATAATTCACCACCTGCCACCTCTATTGGAAGTATGTTACCAAGACTAAAAATTACAAATCAAATTAGGTACAGTGATCAACTGTATCATCTCCTTTCTCACTTCCAGTTACACAAAGCATTTACAGTGATGTCGTGGGCTTTAAGTAGGTAGCTCCTTTATAAAACTTGAAAATTTGGGGTACTGTTCCTTAGGAACTGTAATATCTAATGGAAAAGCACCATTCATTTTGCCAGTATGAGGCTACTGATCAGAGAAAGTTTTCGCCACAAAAACAATTGGAAGTTGCTGCTAACGAGACTGCGTTTGGATTTTGTTAATGTCTCTGCCTGCAAAACATGCAATCCTCTAACACACAAGGTCCACTTATCAGATGCTTCCTGTCTCTTCTAAACTTAGATCACAGCTTATTGCTGTGGTCGGCTTGGCTTTGTTTTTACTGGTCATTTAATTCATCCCAACTCCTTCCCTACCCCAAGCCTGCACAAAATCAGTAGTACGGCAGTTCAAGAGGAACCCTAAGGGTACAGCACTTGGCTGTAACTGCAGTGCATTCTGTGTCACGCACAAGCTTCAGAACAATAAATAGTTAACAGTGGTTGAAGTCAATGGTGGGCCCTTTTTTTTTCTTCTTTTTCTCTTCCCCCCTCCCCCCCTTGGAAATGTCCATTGCGAAGCTCATTTTTAAGACTTAAGAACTCTTTTGAAAGAATTTTGGCCCACCATCCTTTAAACAAGTGGAACCCATACACACACGCACAAAATAAAAATCAGTACAACAGAAGGAGCGGCCTAAAGGCACAGCCCTAAAATCAACTAAGACAAAGAATCACTAGTTGGCACAGGTAACTAACGTATGTAGCTTTTGATCATTTAAACATGTGGTTTTATAAATTTAGAAGCTTGCTAGAATGCTTCACATTCCCATCTGCAATAAACAGGTATCAATATTAATGTAATAGACACAAAAAAACCCACGGAATTGAGGTTTTATATTCCCAGAGGCAATAAATTCTCAACCTAAGTCCGCCCTATCTGATGTCAAACCCGCTGAAGGGATTAGACGCACACAAAAAGGCAGTGTTCAGAGCTGGTGCTTGGATTTTACTATTTACTTTGAAGAAGGGACACTGGGCCACCTTACGCAACTGTATCTATTGCATGTTAAATTTACACAGGCATTACCACGGCATGCTTTTGCTCACGTGTGGAAGTATTTGCTAGGCGGCTAAGCGGAAACCTGTGCAAACACTGCCATGACAATGGGAACTGTATTTTTTTTCTTTTCTACACCAGCAATTAGCATTAGGTTTGTAACAGAAGGTGCTTCCCAAAGCTACAGCTACTCTACCAAAAACCCCACTGGAGTTTTTATTCCTTGCTCTATGCTACGTGCTCTGACAGACGTCAACTTACTCACCTGACTGGAGGGGCCTGGATGACATAAGAAAATGTAAAAATCTGCCTTTGAACAAGCTGTTATTTGAATTATTACAAATACAGGGATTTCAAACATGTAACGCTAAAATACTAGCTTCTGAGCTTGCTGGTGAACTTCATTCACATACAGATACGAAATGTAAAAATGTCAGTGATACTGAGTACTTGTAAAAACACACAAACCTGTCTGCTGCTTCAGTCAGGAGGGGGGAATTCACGACTTATTTCCCAACATTTCTGTCCCATGCAAAATATTATTGGATACAAGGCACCAAATCTAAGGAATCATACAAAATTAGTTCACAAAACTGTACTGGCAGGCAAAACTAATCTCCCTGTCTCTTGCTTACATAGTTCTCATTCTGCAACACCACTGACTTCCGCTGCAGCTCATCCCGGGGTAATCTGGCAACAGCCAAAACTAGTCTCTCTCACTGGGATGCAATTAGGCATATTCAGGCCTGAGGACGTTACAATCAATAAAGAGTTTCTAAATTACCACCAAGGCAATATTTACGCTAGAAGCCTTGCCTTCTAAAAGCAAAAAAACCTCCCAATAGCGAGTCCACAGGACACACTTAATGCTTTACCATTTCCAATTTTATTCCTACACTCGAAAAAATGTCTGGAAGTCCCTAAGTAAGTGGGGGTGGTACTGCCACTCAGAAAAGTCTGATGTCAAGCATTTAATATGCATTATTCCATTTGCTGCCTCACATTAACAACCTGCCAGACCAGAGAATTGTTCTGGTCAGAACTAATGGGGAAAACAATTGGTATTTTCAGTGCTTTGCAGAGAAACTGTTTTTGTGGTATGCATAGTTTAACTCGGGAATACAGGCAGTAAAGGGATAACATAAAGGCAAATTTATGTAACTAACTTGCTAGTGGAATAGAGTTAGCTAAAATAAAGTGGTTTCCAACAACTACAGCAGATGCTGTATCATACCTGGCCATGAATACATTAAGATTCTTCATTCTTAAAAACATAAAATTAAGGAACACCAATTTACTTAGAAGTTGAATGGAATAAGGATATGCTGGGAACAGTTCTGTCCCAGAGGCTGCATACTCACGAGCCTGACAGTCTGCCAGCGTGCAGTGGCTTCCTACGCCTTCAGACAATAACCTGCAAGGTGCCAAGAACCTCACACTGGCTCTGAGCATCTCTCAAGGCAACTGACTCCTTGCTACAAGACTGGAACCCCAGTAGAGGAATCCCACTACACAGAGAAACCAGTTCTGCTCCCAGTTGTACCAAACCAGAGGTTTTTATGTTGCAGACACTTAGCTTGCAACTCACACCTGTGGCCACTGAACTCCACGTGTGAGTTAAGTTACATCATCTGCCTGTGTGTTTGCAGAAGCAGAGCCTAAACCTGGAATTATTCTAAATACGCATCAGTGTATTAGCAGGATTTGAAGCCATACCGTTACAGGAGGGACAAAGTTTGCTTTATAGGCTACCCTTTGTCAGGCATGCACTTAAGTGGGCTTCACTGTAATTGCAAGCAGTATTTTCATCTTACTGATGTAGAGAGGTAACTTCCGATCAGAACTTCTGGCAACCAGGACACTATAAAACAGTGTCCACCATGGAGGGAGCATTGGGCTATGCTTATATAAAGAAGCCTGCAGTAGACAAATATAAACCAAACAGCATAAAAAATGCTATACGCTATCGCTTCCAAATAAAAGCTAAATATTACAGAAACCTCACAGTGTTGGAAAAAGCAAGTTTATTTACTTTGAAGTATAATTCATTCCTTCCCTATCAGGGCAATCATTTTTCTGACTGCAGTATCTCCACATCTCAGCACAACTAGGCTAACGTCACATGGAGAGGCCACTAATGTCAAAAGCTGTCACCAGCAAATGCTACAAAATCTGCTTGGGCAATCAGATGCAGCAACGGCTACAGGTACGCTCCCAGCTCCCCACTCTCCTCTGCAACCTACTTGATTCACATGACAACTGTATTACTACCTGAATTCAAATATTAATGCAAAACACTCAGTCAAAAGATGAGCATTCATAGCGAAGAGTCTCGGCTCACTGCAGTAACAACTAATGATGCATTAAGGTTTGCCTTTCTGTCAATTTTTTATATAAACAGGGCCAGCGTGGCTAAGGGATTCAGAAAGTGAACGTACCGTTTGGTAGTCATAGTAAGCCATGACTGTCATTTAGAAGAATATAATCCTCTTAAAGGGTGGATAGGCCTGGAAGGACAGATGCATGAAAAATACCAGTTTTCCCTTCCACCTTTTAGATTAAAAAGGCAATGTCAAGCACTATTTTTTCCTTTAATTTTCTTTTTGAGACACATAGTCTTCACAGAGCATATGTTTTGCTCTAGAAAACAATCCGTCATGTATCTGATAATCACAAGCACTTGATTTTGATTCTTTCAGGAATGTCAACTTCTACCTGTGCTGAACCCAACTCAGCTTCCCCTGCAATCAGCAGTCAGATTTACTTTTATTTGATCTCAATTTGGCCTATTGCATTTTTATGAAGTTTATTTACTGGTAGCACAAAAAATGCCTGACCTAGTAAATACACAGATACATAGGCTTCATAAGAAATCCTTCCAGACCCATCAACCAGTTCCCATAGGACTGTTTCAAACCGTCTCGTCTCCCAAAAAAATAAGAGCATACAATCTCAAAATTATACTTAATTGTCAAAAAGACAGTTTTGTAGGCTCCAAAAGCAGCACGTTGCTCAGACATACAAGAAATGGGAAGCTTTAAGGAGAGAGGAAATCTAGTGCGACACTGTGCTCTGACAAAATAAAAGTTTCTTGCTTGCTGTGCTCATCTCTGCATGGCTGAATAACAGCAGCCAAAGTAAGAGAGACCAATTTGCCCACAGAACAGGCGATTAAAAGTCACAGTAGTGGCAGTGGAAAGAGAGGAATGGTATTTGGGAGACTTACCTCTTCACCCCCTCCAACAACAACGCAGGGTTGTCAGTGTGTGTCTGATGGGCAAATGCTGACAAGAATAAAAGGAGAAGAGGGAGGAAGAGAAACACACTTTCAGAACCCCTCTACCTGAAAATTGAACCAATTTTTTTGAAGAACCTCATATTTTAGATTACTTCACCTTTAACCACTTTAAAAAAAACAACAAACCATCAAGATTGAAAGACGTCATGTCTCTCTGCAGTTACATATTCAGTTTTGATTAAAACATGAAATGTGAAGAGCCAAACCCCAAATTATAAAAACACCTGAGGTGCAATGGTAGGCTGAGAAGTGACTATAAATAGTCAACTAAGGCCCTATGTTTCTCATAGAATTCTAAAATCAAAATGATTACATATACAGACATTTTTGTAGCCTTTCAAACTCAACATGGAATTTGAGATTTAACTACATTCCTTCCCTTTATGTCCCAGCAGAAATAAAGACTTCACAGGCTGAATTCTGCTCACGACACCTGTGCAACCTCACTGCCTTCGGTTAGTCCGGGCCTTGTGTGACAACTGCAATTAATGAATATTTCCATTACAGAAGCTGTAACAGAAGCTAGCTCTGTCTCCCACCGTTGTGGTACTACCACCACCCTGTTCCCCTGAGGAAAACAAGCCACACTTGTAAAAAAGTGCTAGTTTGCCAGCGTAAGATGCCTCCACGCTACCCGCTTCTGCTGTCACAGCTGTGCAAGCCAGGGCTCAGACTTCTTCATAATCCTGATGACAAAGTTATGCCAGCAGAAGCCTGTAGTATAGGCTTTGTTTTTGCTGCCACTGTAAACAGATATGACACACAGGTACATTCCTATTTTATTACAGGGTTTTGTTTTTTAAACACACTTTCTCCAGAGCAGAACTGTTTTAAAATCACATTCCTAGTGAATTTAGCTGCCAATTCAGTTCAGCCCAGAGAATAAACCATCAAGTGTGCACACAGCCCCACTAGCACTGAGAAAAAGAGCTGCTGACAAAGCTTGCCAGCCATGGGTTTGCCCTCAACTGATGGCAAAGAAATCGGTATCACAGAGATAGCTGAGGCCTGGGGGAGTATTTTCTCTAGTAGAAGAACGTTAAACATTTCTCCAGCAAGAATGGCTCTTCGGGCAGTCAACTCCATCTAGCCAACAACCGTTCAAATAAATACTTGGGTGACTGTGATTCAAACCCTGGAAATCTGAATGGCAATTAAAGGGGAGGGTACTATACCTGTTCCTTCTGGCGTTTTATCAGCATTACTAGGTACGGAAGGTTTTTGAAGCCAGCTGAATGCTTCTATTTCCTGGTTGTGCTCATCTATTACATGCCTTACGCAATTCCTTTTTGATATTAGATGAATGATATACAGCATCAAGCTTTCTCATTTCATTTTGTGAGCATAACTTAACAACAAGATGCTTTAAAAAAAGATTCTGACTACAATCTTACATGTCAGAATTGCACAGCTCGATATGCTTTTCCAGACCCTGGGCGGCAAACATCATGATCTGATCCCCCTTCCTGCAGCGAGCCTTTTTTCCTACAAAGAGGAAAGATGTGAACGCCAATGGTTTTAAAAAAAAAAACAAACAACTGAGACTGCTGATTGAGTTACAGAGCTCCCCATCATGGGAACGTCAGTCCTCTGTCCTTATCACTATTTTTGGACGGCACCTGAGCTTGGAGTTGTTTTTCTGAGATTCTTGCTTTGTCCTGCACTGTTCTTTGAGTGTAAAAAAGAATGTAGGCCTGGGTTTTGCACACTTCCTCCACGCTACATACATTCAGTTTGGAGTCATTGCAGTGGACCCAAAAACCTAGGAATCAAAGTGAGAAAGAGGACGTTAGTAAGGGAGGCATAATTCCTTCTGAATGCATTTTGGAACTGTTCATAGGAAACATCCACAGAGAAAAAGGGCAATGTAGGAGAAAAGGCATCTCTATCTTTTCCTCTACAGATGCTTTGGAAAGGAGCTTCTAGTCTGGAAAACATTTTGATCGTTTCTGTGCTGTTAACAGAGTTCAGAAATACCAAATCATAATTTAACCAATTGTATATTACAGCCCAAAAACTCAATTAGGAAAATAAAAATTCCCTGGAGATAGCCAATTTGTACCTCTTTCTCCACAAGTCAGAAGGCAGAGTCAATACTAATTCAGCTGCAGAAAGAGACTGCTGGAAATTCACAAAAACCCTGCGGATGTTATTCATGAATAGTTCCTGTCCAGTTTCAAAACACTTTCTGTTTATCTCATCATCCCAAGGATACTGAGAAAAGACACCCAGCTGGAGCAGCTCCACAGAGTTACATCGCAAGAGAAAATGAAGCATTCATGCTGTTAACAGCAAGCAATAAAAGGCATCCCGAAGGACTGCAAAGCAAAGAGCAGCAATCTGTGGCTTTATGCAAAAAAAAAAAAAAAAAACCCAACAAAAAACCACCCCAACAAAACATGCTACTAGCAATACATTCTGGGAAACAAACTACCAAATGTCAGGAAACTTGATTCCAAACAACTTTGATCATAAAGCTTTACAACGCACTACATCTATGGAATAAAACACGAGTTTCTTGAATTTGTTTTCCCCCCTAGTAAGGCACACGCACCTCCCTCTGTGTTGTAGCAATATGCTGTGTAGTGTCCTGAGCCAAACCCTTTCCCGTGATGCATCACCACAGCGGAGAGGTCATAGACAAAGGTCTCTTTGTCAAGAGAGGAGAGAGAGTCCCTGCAGCAGTAAGGTTCCATGTTTAATACCTGGTCAAAGAGGACATGGACCCCAATCTTCTCACGGTGATTACGTTCAGACCACCTGCAAACACAAGGGCACGAATCAAAGATTCGGGATCCTGCTTCTTGACAGCGGTACAGGGCTGCGGGAAGATGCACACAAAAGTAGCCACTGCTGAACAACTCTGAAGAGCTTTCCTTGCAAGGGTCAAGTAGGCGTCATATAATTTTTTCCTTCTGTTTTCACTCTAACATCTTTTGCATACAGCTGATTCTGTCATTGATGCCCATTTGGTATAGTTGAGCTTTTCAACAGCCAAACACAAAGAAAGCCAAACATCTACTGTGACAGTCAAACAGCATTTAAAATACTTAGTTATATAAATATAAACACCACACACCTCAATTGCCTGTGCTAACCATTTTAGAAACTTTTCATAACCTTTTGAACTTTGTCTGCTATGTTTTATTCAACAGGTAAATAGATAATATTGGCATTTAACTACCACAGGCTTCCAGCTTCAACAAATCTTTCACTCAACTTATCAGTTCATCCGTCTCACAGCCACTGTTTCAAGTTGTCTGCAAACTCAGACAAATACTGTTGGTACAATTCAAGGAAATCAGTATTAATATTTACAAAACATTACGTTGTGTGTATAGTAGAAAACACGCTACAAACAAGCTACTGATTGTGATGTAAGTAGTACTCTGAGAGGGTATCACACATCTGGTTTGGGTAAAATGTTTCTACACACTCATTTCTCAGAAAGCGAGAGAAGTTATGGGCCCACGCTAATCACTTCTTTCCAAAAAGACAGAGCCTGGTCACTTGCCTGACGTTATGTGGTGTGCCCCACTCACCTGAATCGTTTAAGGTGCAGTCGGAGGACCTGAGGTAGTCTGTAGATCATTAACTGCTTTTTAGCTTCACTCAGAACAAGAGGTTTAGGAGAAGACTTTCGCCGTTTGCCTACCAAAAAAAAAAAAAAAAAAAAAAATCAAGGCAAAGATTGTTAGGGTGTAATTAATTTTCAGAAGGGGAAAAGAGCACATTATGAACTCTTTTTTTCCAGTAGCAGTAGTCCAGCTCACTTGCACTCAGGATGGGCACGCAAGTAAACAATTCTTATTAATTCCTTCACAAAGCAGGAACTTCTCTAGGATCAAAACTCACACGTTTAAAAATACTTAAACTTTTTCACTTTTGTGATGCTCATAATCACACAATCAGATATCACCTTCAAGCTGCTCATGCTGACATTTTGCTCTGAGAAATACACCAGAAATATTAAGACAGAGCTAGTGCCAAAGACATCTAGGGCTGTAGCAGTTTCAACAGGTGAACTACCAGCATACAAATAATACTATTTGACATTGTATTCTGTCTACTACTTTCATCCTCTTATACCACTAGAATAAGGCTTGTAGTAGCAAGCTTCACTAGAATAAGGCTTGTAGTAGCAAGCTTCACTAGCTCAAGAATATTAGTACAAGTCAGAGGAAAATGCTTCCAAAAAGGTTCGACCTCTCACAGGGCTTCTGCCTGCCCAAGAATGCAAAACAACTGCTGAACCAAAACTGGAGAAGAGGAAAAAAGGTTCCTCTTCCCAGTGATTACTCTTTCCAGGACACTGAACATACGACTATACCAGGAGGAAGACAGGTGGCTTTCAGAGCTTCCAATAAGAAATGTACCTGTTAATTAGATTTCTGCACCTCACTGCACCAGTTCAGAACAGATGGGTTGCTCCTCCTCCATCACGTCTGACAAGCAGTGCCCCCAATAGTTTTTGGCACCTAGACGCAGGCTTGTTGCCTTTCCCTGACTTTTTTTTCAGCTGGTTAATGTTTCCTTAGCCATTTAACTCTGAAGTAACTGTTAAAATTCAGGCTTTCACAAAGAATCAAAGAAAACAGTCAAGATGAAGCTGTACTCATCGATATCGACACTGTGAACATTATTTGTGAATCAGAATCTGTTCAAATTATATTTGGCTTTGTTTCAAGAACATCTAGTCAACGATTATTTCCTAACGCTTTGTGAAGATGTTTGGTAACAGATTTGCAAGTTGATAGAGAACAGATCTCTACAAATATTTGCTACTTCAGCTGCTTACTTGCAATGTAAGTCAAATTATTGGCATTTTCCTCCCAAGGGGATGAACATTTGCCATAAATACCTGCATGAAAAAAATTTCAAATCCAGCTTATCAGAGTAGCTGAGCTGCATGATAATACACAAGGCTAAAATTATTTTCAAGCATATAATGACCTTACGCTCAGACCTGCTACAGGAAAGCAGAAGTCATCTTCTAGCTGAGCGCAGCAAAACACGTGCATTCATATAACGGGTAATACATTAACCTGAGACTCCCAGAATAATGTCAGTTCATTGCTTCTTGACAAAATGCCCACAGAGAGATGGAAACTCTAACCTGGCAGCAGACCTTGAGAACTCTGCATTTGTGATTTCTGGTTAAAGGATTCAATCAAGAACAAGCAGCATATAGATGACTTGTTATGAAAGCTTTCATGCCATGCAAAGATGAGCAAACCATAGGGGATAAGGTTCCTTCTTTTGTCTCTAAATCCAACCCCCTCTCACCCAAAAAATTCTTGAAGTTGCCTTCCCCTCCAACACAAGCAGCGAGAGCAGTTCTGAACAGGGTTGTGTTAAACCTTTAGTAAATTGTGCTGCTGAATGGCAGAGACGTGAGAAAAATGACATATCAGATCCAAACTGGTGCCCAAAGGAGCAGAAGCTACCAACAGGAGGAAACAAACCAGCATGAGCACCAAGGAAGAACACAGTTTTCCTATACATATAGGCCACAATACATGTTTTCAGACACACAAAACACGCATCAGAAACCTCTCACTTGGAAAAACAGACAGTGCTTCTAATGGCAGAGACAGCAGCAGCAGCCGACTTACTGTTGCATTGGTCGCACGCATATATCCGCCCTTCCAGAGCTTCGGTCTCGGTGAACTTGGCCAACATTTCTGTCAGCATGCACTCTGTCTGGTTAACAGGGACGATCCCTTTCTCGATAGAGTGATAGCGCTCGGGGAATTCCAGGGAAAGATCCCAAAAGGGCTCAACGGTGTTGGATTTGTAGTTGCATGTTATGCAGGTGACCTGGGAATGAAATGCGTACACACAAATAAAGTTACGTACATGTACACCTGCAGACTGGCGTTTACATTCACATCTAAAGAGCAAGTTTATGCCCAAAAGGCAGTGCAGTTTCACAGACGTAAAGATGATCTGTAAGTCAAGAGAAACACTACTTATTTCCAGTCTGAAAGATAAGTCTATCTTGAGCAAATAATTTAAACTACTTTCTCAATTCTCAAAAAAACGGAGACAATGTTCACCTTTATGGGATTTACTTCCTCAGATAAACACCATTACAGGGATAATACCAATTCACAGTTGGGTAACAAGCACCTTGGATCTGTTTTCTACTACAAAAAGTACACATTGGCATATATCATGCAATCTTCCTTCCATAGTTTCTCTACTTTCCTTGCATATTTCAAAGTGTATAATTCCTTTAAAGTTTCATCTGCTAACTATATAAAAATTACTCATGAATGGAGGATGAAAGGACAAATTTCAGATGCTCTTGTTTTCTTATGTCATCCCAGAGTATTATAAATAAGAACAGCAGAAAAGTTTTCAATTAAACTCAGAGGCAGAAAGTGAGAACACGAGCAGGTAACAAAACCAGAAAGCAAATCTGGTCAGACTCTGTATTATTGTGAGAACCATCCACCAGAAACCAACTTCCAACCTTGCAGCTTCATGCACTGAATGCACCAGTAACTTCAAGATGGATTCATAGCTAGCAGACAGGGAAGGAAGTCGTCTGTGCATAGAGGGGTTTGAAATTAAATACAGTACATGTACACAAGAGTTACGTAAGTAGAATAAATAGCTCGGCAAGTTATTTATAGTGTAGCATATTAGCAGATAAATTACACTGATTTGTGAATGTCTTCACACTGTTAATAGAGACCTACCACTGAATCTAGAACACTGACCCGAGCCACAACACACCATCATCCAGAGCCAAGAGACACAACTGAAGGAAGAACTGTAGTTAAGAAGTCCACAAGAAGTTCATGCACTGCAGAGATGATTCAAATGAACCATGACTTCAAGAATCCTTTCCCTGAAAGCCAAAAGCTTTAACTTGAAAAATACACCTTTTAATCTTTAACATGCACTTAAGTTCTTATGAGGGGTAAGCTCACTGGCACTGACAAGGACGATATAAATAGTAATGAGAACGCACACATATAACACGCTTCATGGTCTGATCTTGTAAACCCTTGAGTGTCAAGTTATGCACACGTTTCATTTCTCCTGGAAAGCAAAGGTAGTTGAGGACTTTCAAAATGCACTGGGCTCTCAGGGTCTGCCTTGTGGGGAATAATATGTTTCAGACAAGGGAACGGCACAGGAATAAGAGACCGAGCAGCACAACAGGCACTTTCATCTCCTACAGAAACGTATGTTAAGCATTCTCAGTATCTCAAGATGACTTTCATATGCCTGCAAAAAAAAAGAATTGTCACGGAGAGCTTATTCTTTATAGCACAAGATGACTGCCCTCTCTGTCCTTCATCATATTCTCTCTAGCCATGGAGACAAAACTAGGAAGGGACAAAACAAATTACAAAAGACACTTTAAAAACACAGTAAAAACTTAAAACTAAGGGCTCAGAACTTCTGTACTTGTGCAGTTTTCATTCTGAAGTGGTAGAAGTCAACTGAATTTACAATACACGTGGCAAGTATTGAAAACGCTGACAACCTACACGGCAACCCAACAGATTTCTTTCTCAGGAGGCACTCCTAAGCAACTCCTCTTACGTATCTGGTGGCTCCTCAACAAACAGAACCTTTGCTCCTTGGTGTGAACGGCTCCAACTGATTTCTGTGCAAAAGGAGGTGCATACCTGACTAAGCAACTGCCCATGAAAGATGGTGTTCACCACCTTCAGGACCTGCTTCGTGAGCTTCCTCTGTGAGAAAGGGATAAGGATCCTGCGCTTCGTTCCTTCTGACTCCAGCTCCTGCTGTACTTTATCCAACAACTCACAGAGAAATTCCTGAGCGTCCTGCTGATCGTAACCTCGAAACGCTGGGATCAGACTCCACACAGAGTGCAGCATGGCAAAGGGGGACACGAGCGCCCACTTGCCAGACCACATCACTCTGAAGAGGGTGTGCAATTCGTGACAGAGGGAGATGTGCTTTGAACTCGGTTCCTTGGGTTGTATTAGTTCTAAACTCCTGCTTATTGAGGAGCCACCATTTAAGCCAGCTGGCAAGCTCTGCGTGCCATATGATCCCACTTTGTCAGTCTTCCCTGACTCATTAGCAGCAGACCCATTTGCCAATTTGCCAGGCATCCTAGACTTCCCATTCACAGTTTTAGCTAAGAGTTCTTCTGTTTCACAGAGATCAAGTGTCAAAAAACATTCTCTAAATTTCTGGAGGTGACTTAGCACTTGCAGAATAGAATTCATATAACATGTGTTTCCCAGGTTCCTTAGACCCGTTACCCCGGGAGTCATCAGAGGCTTACGCCGGATGGAATAAAACTGTTTGAATCTGCTGCTCTGCATCTGCCTTGAGGTAGGGGAAGCGGTCGCCACCTCCCTGAATTTCCTTGGAATCAAGTTCTCTCTGTGCACGTGAGACAACAGCCTTGCACTCTTCCTCGGCGGAGTGTTTGCCAGCTCCTCCAGGAGTTGCCTCTTCATCTCCTGCCGCCGCTGCCGAGCTGCCTCCTTCTTTTTCTCCAACTCCTCCATTTGTTTCTTTTGTTTTAATTTTAGCTGGCCTCTAGAGCTCTTATCAAACCAGGTCCGCAGCGCCTTCGCAAGCAAGGACTGGCGCCTGTGCCAGAGAGCTGTAAGCATCTGAGATTGTCCCTGAGGGGTCCTTTGATGGCTGCACATGTCCTCTCCCAAAGCCATTGATCGCAATGTCCTGCCACTTCTTGTTGACGGATCATGTTTTTGACTTTTAATTGCTGACAGAGAACTTCTCAGCAATTTCAAATCACCCTCCGGGTTATCATTCAAGACATAATCTTCACAAAGGTAACAAAAGACATACAGATCATTAACTTCCATTGCCAACGGATGCCTGGTTTCTTCAAAGTGTTTAAGTGCATGCTCCTCGATGTACCTCCCACAGGCTACGTGGGAGCACTTCAGACAAGCCCAGATAGATTCAGTTGTCTGGCAGTCCACGCAGTGCCACTTCTGGGGGTTCAGGATAGAGTGGTCCTGGGCGAGTCGTAGCCGCCCAACATGTTTGCATCTATCCATGTCTTACAGAAGTCTTCGCTGCTTTGACCTTGGAAGGCAAAAAACCAGAAAGAAAAGGATCTTAGAGCCACTATACGTATTTAAAATGATCTCTTTTGTACCAGCTGTAAAGACATAAAAATACAGATGTCACGTCTTGTCAATCCCAACCGCAGTTTTCCCTCAACCGACTACATTATTTCTGCGCGCAGTTTTTTTAAAAGCAGTTTTTAGTACTAGCGAAAGATATTGGATTGACAAGGTCTACAGAATAAAACTGTCTATCTGTCTACTAAGGACGGCCCAGACGGCTGCCAGCACGCCTTACCCAACCTGAATGGCTCGCTTCCAAGGAGAAAAAGATTAATTCAGTCCACACACACGTTTGATCTTTAGCTGCCCTCTTGAAATTGATACATACAAAATGAATTTGGAATTGGAATGCATGTCATCAGGAACTAGACTGAGGTTACCAACTTCTCACAGAAGGCACAAAAATACCAGATAATTGTCATAACCAGAGCATTTGCAAGTCCGTAGGCTTTAGGCTTTACATTCTACTCTTTAATTCTCTGATTTCCCACAGCCTCCTAAACATTTTAATGTTTAAAAAAAAATCAGCAGGGAAAAAAAAATGAAACTTAACACCATGTTACAGTAAACCTAAAGGAACATCTGCATGTGTACATGTTTGCATGAGCACACATAAACAGAAAAAGCAACTGATTTACTAAATTACTATATTGTAACTGAAGAGAAATCAAAGCAAGGATACTAGAAGGCACGAAAAGCTTTCACTCCATGTCCTGTGCCCATATGTTTTATAAAAGATACTCAGCCGTACAAAGAGCACAACTGAAACACTGCGTGCCAGCGCTGTGGTTTCTTTTGTACAGTCCCTCCAACGCTCTGATCCAACAGAAAGAGATCAGGGCGCAGAAACAGCGCCCAGACCCGCTCGCTCGCGCTACTCACGGAGTCATGTTTAAACATCCTTTCCTCCACGACGCAGCATCCAGGGCACGGAACATCCCCATTTCAGCCAAAGGAGTCTTGGCAGTTCTTCGAGAATTTAATTACTCCTTAAGTCTTCATTGTAAGGCAGCACAGCTTCAAAGCCCTAGAGAGAATATTCTTGTGATGCACATAAACAAACTAAGAACGCTGGCAGGGTTGCTTTTGAACACGATTAATCCCCCCAGTGCGAGAGCTACTGCGGAGAACACATGTATTACAGAGAAGAGAATTATCTGGAAGTCAAAGCATGAATGCACCTACGAACCCAAATACTTAGATGTTAAGAAACGTCACATGGAAGAGGCACTCTGGAATTTCATTTTTCTGCTTTCATTTTCTGATAATCTATAAATCTGCTGATCACATGTAGCCTCTTCATCATAAGTCTTTTGTAGTGGATGACCCAACATATGGCAGAGAAAAAAATCTGAGTTAAAAAAACGGAGCAAAAACGTGCACCTCCTGTGATCACTTCAATTTTGGCTGCTTCGATAACTTGGTGAAAGAAGAGGGGAGGAGATGGGGAAAAAGAAAAAAAAAAAAACCCTGTCCTGAATTAAATTTCATTTCTAGGTGATTCTTCAAACAATAAAAATGAAGTAACGAATAGTTGTCAAGTGTGAACCGCAACGAAATAAGAACCACAGAGGAAAGAAAAATAGGAAAACCCTGCATTTTGCCAAAGACAGAAAAGAATGTAAAAACATATCTGTTGTAATAATCCAAGAAAGACTAGATTAACTTGCTTACGCATCTACGACTACAGTACTTGAATACAATACAAAGTAGTGATAGGAGGGACAGCAATAATAGGCACAAAGTGGTTACAGATGTCACAGTGTCAGATCTGGCACACAGAGTATTTAGACAAAAAAATCATTTTACGAGGGGCGAAGTTCAACATAACGAAGGCCACGGCATGCTTTCCCAAAGCTTTAGGATAGGTATTGAACAGTTGCCTCGATTGGTATGCAGAAAACCTATCTGACCAGGCTAAGAAAACATATTTTTAGTGGTCCTCAAATTATGCAAATTTACTTTAATTACTGTCTTTTTCCAGTGACACTGCTGCTAAAGATGGAATCTGTTAAAGAAAAATCAAAGCTCTTCTATTCTTTAACTCTTCTCGACTTCAGATTAAAGCACAAGTGGCCACTTCAGAATTCATCTCCACAGAGTGATTCTGCAGTGTCTAAATAACCATTTTAGTTGCTTATTTAAAACAGTTTAGAAATCGCTACACCTCTCCTTTGGGCTGCGTTCATTCACTCATCAATCCTAGGAACTGAAAAGGCACTTTCGGAAATCCTACACTAAACAAAGGACAGATTTGGTCTCTTCCTTCCAAGTTGGAAACATCCCTTCCCACCTTCCTCTCACCTTCCTCCCTGACCTTTTTCCCCTCTTTCTTCTTTATTTTTCTGCTCAGGTCTTGACAGAAAATCGTGGAATAATCCCGTCTAGCCTTGGTGAGACCAAGTGGCATAGATTCCAGCTTGAAAGAGTATAGACACTATGGTAACATTGACAGCCTTCATTTACATAAAAGAATACTAATTATGTTGTATCATCAACATCTGTGATTCTGCTCACTGCCATATGCGACAGTGTTGGGAATTTAACCCTTGAGTCTCACCAGCATATTCGAGATTTGTACCGTGTAACAAAAAACGGGCCTTACAAATACAATTTTCTAGAGACTGACTGAAGAGCCGCCAAGCGCGGCCGTTCACCAGCTCTGCAAGGTCTCAGGACACAATATTTTCAAAGAACACTGAATTTATCCTCAATTTCCAAGGAAAAAGAAACAATGCTGCTAAGTTGCTAGTTTCAGCTGCGTAACAGGCTACAAGGAAATCAATCACACACCAGATACAGTGCATTAAAGAATCATGTTTAACAATGAAGTAGGCTGTCAGTATATAAATTACAAGCCTTTTGTCAACTGCTTTTGCTTTTCCTGTGTGGGCCAGCAAGATTTCCTGTTTGAAAAAGGAAAGAGAATTTAACAACGCTGGTCAGTTAACAAAGCAGCTTTGTTACACCTTAATTCAGTACTCCTCAGCACAAAAGCATCTTTGATACTGCATGCGATATTCCCCACCTGTTTCTCTTTAGGTATCTATGGATACTTCCCTTGCAAATCTAAGCCCTAATACCATATACATTCAGCTGCTCTGCAAGTCAGAAACAAACGGTGTTTATTTAACCCAAACCACTTAAATGAGACGTCTTTTCAACCTCCTCAAATGAGATCTCCTGCTTTTCATCGGTGTGGTTTTCATGTCAAAGCTGAGAAGGCAGAGCAGGCTGCCTGCACAGCCAGGCTGCCGGAGCATCTGCATTGCTCACGACAGCGTGCAGTAGGCTCGCTTGCCATGCACCTGGCTGCTGCGCCAGTGGAGCTTCTCCACGCACCACACTTAAGGATTTCTTCTTCACATCAAAGATGCCTGTTACTGACTCACATTTTTGACCCCTTCCCTGGGAAAAAAAAAAAAAAAAGAAAAAAAAACCCCAAAACTAAAATTGGCTCTCTCGCATTGTGCAACACATGTACTAAAGGCAGTTGGAGTGTCTGCAGGTTCAGTCCTGCCATCCCACATGCAAACAGACTACTAAATAAGTCATTGAAAGACATGCACATGGCTAAGAACAAAATTTGTTCCTCTTTTACATAAGTAAACAAATAGCTTGCCACAACCTACTAGCAAGAATAAAAAGAACACACTAACAGGAGAAACTACAAAGCTATGATGAAATGAAAACACAAAGATGAGTCAGAACCTGTAAACAGTTGCACAAGGGGAAAAACAAACCTTGCAAAGATTACAGGGCTGGAGCTATTTAAGATATTGCAACAACTGAACACAAATTTATGCAGTTGATGTGACAAGCCATGAGCAACAAGAAAGTTTAATGATGGAGAATTAACACCTTACATTTTAAGGTGTTGGAAACAAACAAACAGAACTCTTCTCTTTGCAGTTATAGTATATCAGGTTCATTTCTTGGTTTTACAATTTTTTTCCATCAAGGTAGATCTCATTTTAAGAAATATCTATAAACTCGTCCTCTCTCACCTACTTAGATCTTTTCTTTTCCAGATAAAGGGAGTGGGAAGGAAGAGAGGGGAGGGGGAACAACTTAATTGCTTTGTATGGAGAAGAGGTACCAGAAGAAGCGTGGATCTGCATTGCAATACAACTAGAGATGAGTTAAAACTGAAATAAAATAATAGGAAATAAAAGGAAAATAAGGACACTGGTTTAGCTAGTAATGTTTTAGAGACAATTTGAAAAATTCACCTTGCAAATCACTTATAGTATTTAAACACTAAGTCAAACCCTACTTTCTTTTCTTGCATGGCTCATAATCCTGGAAAAACTTATGGTAAGATCCTATAACAGCTTCAAGAACGAAATGCAGCAGAAACAATTTGGCTCTTGACCCTAAAAGAGTGTTAAAATAAAACACATGACTTTATTATGTTTCTTTGTACCATTGTTACACATTTGGAAACTGATTAAAGACATCTGTACAGATCTGTTGACACCAGCTACTTTCTTTTTCTAAATAAATGTGCACAAAGCAAAAAGAGAAGTTTAGGGATCAGGAAAGGTGCTAGATGGTTAGCCTTGGAAACTAGATGCATCTTTCTTTTGTCCAAGAGCTGATTCCAGAACAAATAAGAGTTTTCAGTATTGACACAAACTCCTTTAGCTGCAGTCTGGAAATCATCTTTAAGGACAGGTGGGAAGCTCAGACTGAACGATTCTTTCATTCATTCATCCCTCTCCTGGGAGTGGCAAAAGTGAAACACAGCAGCATTTCACCAGTCCATCGGGAATTGGTACCGCACTAAATAAAGCACGTTTGCCTCCCCCCCCCCCGCTTCTCATTTTGTTTTAAAACACTAGGGAAAAAATATCCTTAGATATTCTTGGTTTCCATCAAAACTACACGTCCTACACAAATATACTGCATTTGATCAAATAGGTTTCAAAATCTTGGACGCAAAGAAACAAGCACCTTCCACTCTCCCCCCAATAAACAATTTTTCACGTGCAACTCGAGTAGAATTTCTAGCCTGCTGCAAATACTAAAAAATGCAAATAAGGAGATATTAGAGAGAATATATATCTAAAAGTTGCATACAACTACTCAAAAACTTTATTCCTCTGGTTATTTTAACCTACCCATTTGTGAGGAACCAATTATTCAACCAGATGTCTAATGAAAACATGTAATCTGAGCTGCGCGGAAGATGGTGAAAAAAATTTCCTGCTCAAGACACTCATGTTCCTTTGCTAGCAAGAGCCGTCCATGTACGTACTCACAGCAAAATCCTGTATTTGCTTCTCAAAGCCACTAGCAATGACACTTCTTCAAACAGAAAAACCCATGTAACTGATATTCCATTAGAGAAAAGGAACTGCTGCATGAACGAACAAGTGCCGCCACCACATCACCTGAGCAGGTATCCTCTGTCCTTACAAAGTCACTGCACGGTCCAGAACTACTCACTCAGTAACCAGAGCAAGGAAACCACCCAGGAAAACGTGCAAGCAGCTCTTTTTGCTTCTCCTTCTCCAAAGAGCCATCGGCTTGCCCAGGCAGGAATGGGTTTTCTCCCTTGACTCCTCTAGTTCAAACCCTGCTGATTTTAGACTTTCAAATTGCATCTCCAAAGAGTAACAATAGCCCTGGAGATTTTTTCAATTATTCTGAAAGCATATTTTCTTGAAAACTGTCAGCTTTATATCCTACAATTGCTGGATTCTCTCTATCCAGGATGACATACTATCAAGTTAGTTACAGGCAAATTAACACAGCTGACAAAGGAAAAAAAAAAAAGAAAACACACGAGGAAGAGTTACAGATGATTCAGGATTCAGCGTTTCTTTGAAAAGACAAGCAAAGCAATGAATTAAATAGCTACTGTGAATACATGAATAAACCACATTTTAAAAGACAGACAGACAAATAGACAGGAGACTTGAGCTGTGACAGCCAAAGCGGTCACTGATCCCACCTCCCTCCTGGCCAGCCCACTCCTCGAGCCTTAACCTCCTCGGGGCCAGAGCCCCAAAACACAGAAATCCTCCACCTGAACCCAAAGCTTACCAAATTCTGAAACATCCCACCCGTGCATGCCGGAAGGTGGCCAGTGTCCTACAGGAGTCATGACAAGCTCAAAGGACTTCAGCTGGTTTCAGTCGTTCAGTACAGGCGCTGGAGAACCCCACACGCCCCACCACGCTGTTCAACTCTGAAGCTACAATCACAAGGGAGCTTGACGAAAATGTGACTTCCCTGCCAACTTCCACAGCGAGTTCTGTTTTATTAACTCCTTTAAGTTAATTGTAACTATGTCAATGTTAAACTGTTTCTGGGAGCTCACATTGTGCTGTAAAAATTTGCTCTAGGCTCAAACCCGGAATCTCGGGAATCAGTTTTCAAAGAAATATTCAGTCATTGCAAACAAAAAAAAAAAAAACCCACAAAAAACAACCAACCAAAACCAAAAAACCAAAAGCACTCAAAAGCACGAGGATTAAGAAAATCCTATTTCCTGCACAAGCATCCTCAGTGGGAGTAAATGCAACTTCTGCAGGACTTTGTCCTCAGAATCATCTTAGGAAGCTAAAATTGGCGGATATCGGTCCATATCTGATTTTAGAGTACAACGAAGAGCAGAGACACTACGATGTACTGAGTACAATAGCTGCAAACATTTCATACTCCACAGCAAAAAGTAGAAGGCTCCCAGGGGCCCCAATTTGTCCCTAACACCAACCCACCCACAAAAATTGGTCCTCCTCCCTACCAAGTTCAGTTCACGTAGATTTATGGGGATAACTGAGAGAAGATAAACATTTGCTTCACGTTTTGCATCAGCTGACAGATGTAAATGTCCCAAACCTGCCAAATCAGAGATGTTAAGACCCTACTACCACAATGCACCAGACAGAAAACCGGTCAAACACCAGGCAGCTACAAGTAGCAGATATAGATATATAGATAGAGAGATACATATAAAACATTTACAGGTAGTATCTGCTAACAGTCTAACCACCAAGTCAATCAGACAAATTGCTAAAGCTGAATTCAGTGCTCAGGCAATGGAGCCCCAGGGAAGGAGCAAGGATGAAAAAACTTCTCTTTTTCCTAAAACTCTGGAATTTTGAAGTACTTCAGAAAAAAGTTTTAATGTCTCCAAGACTCTTTTAAATACGACTGGTGTAGTTAAATCTAAGGCCTCACATAAACTGAAATGTGCTGTTAACCCGTCTATACTGATCAAGACTGAAAAGAACGTGAAATGTTCCCCAGTCCCTATTCCTCAAGCTAGTGAATGCCTGGAACAGATAAAATAACCTTATCCTGCCTTTTTTGCTGTTATGGCTTATTGTGCTTGGTGAACTGGTTTAGCTATACTCCCCAAAGCAACCTTTTTGCAGATACACACTCTCTTTACCAAAGAGGCTTGCTGGCAAACTCTAAGAAGTCAGAAAAAAACCACCAAACTCCTTTTGTTTGGTTAGAATAAATTTATGACTAAACCAAAAGACTTCACACTGCCTGCATCCTCAAAGAGCAATAATTCATACTTTATACAGGCCAACAAATAGTTGCAAATGTGCATGTGTCTTCTATCCACATTCCTTCCCGATGAAGATCCTCTTAAGCAAGAGACA
Organism: Gymnogyps californianus; assembly: GCF_018139145.2. Lineage (NCBI taxonomy): Eukaryota > Metazoa > Chordata > Aves > Accipitriformes > Cathartidae > Gymnogyps > Gymnogyps californianus. Next base: position 3,856,778 of record NC_059497.1, on the reverse strand, counting down.
GTTCAGCATTCACTAGGAACAGATCCGGCAGTTTATGGTTTGAAAATAATCATGGAAAGGCAAAGAGAAGGTGAAATTCTTCAGTTCGCAAAGCATTTTAATACAGCCCTCCTTAGAAACTAGCTATTCTATTATTTACACTGCCATTCAAATTCTCCAGCCATACAAGTTTAAACTTGGAAGTTTTTAAAATTTAAAATATGTTTAAGATGAAATATGAATATTCTTATTAAGCCAAACTCACACTGTTTCTCATTTAAGTGCAAGAGATGAATAAAAATAAGTGACTAAAACCTCAGGTAAAGCCCCCAGCTACCTGCATTTTCAATTTTCACCTTTTGACCTTAGCTTTAGGAATAGCTTTTCAATGTGCAACACAACCAATACTATTTATTCTTTAGGGTCACCGTAAAACAAACAAACAAACAGATATATGTCCTACAGTTCCCTGAAAATGTGGGAAGTTACTATATAATGGCCCTGGATGTTAAAAAGCGTTATTAAAATGCTATATACTTCTTAGTTCATGGCTTTCTAGAAGTTAATGTTTCTTCATTTATTGCAACACATAAAATCCCCCCCTCGCCTTTCTTTTCACAGGCTTCTGAGGTTTTATTTTCGGTTTGGCTTTTTGAAGCGTTAATAAGCTGGGAAACACAATATGGATACACTGTATAAAAGAGGCACTCACTGTACATTAAAACAATTCACAGTATTTCCTCTAGTCCTAGTGAACCAGTCCAAAAGGGAAAGAGGCAACGCAGTAATTTCACTGGTACTTACATCTGTAGAAGCCTGAAGCAATTATAGCAAATACATGCAATTTGAATTATCAGAAGCAAACATGAAAAAATGTTTTGCATTAGAACAGTCTGAAAGTAGATGCTAACTGCCCAATATAAAGTAATAATTTCACTTTGAGTCAAGCAATCAGCTTTATAGAATCCACGAATTCTAATTCCATAACTGTGACAACATCAGAGTGACATGCCATAGCGTTTTAAAGTTTTCTCCATGTTTGCCTCCAAACATCGCTCCTGAAAAACCTCTCTGCCAGGGCAGACAGTAACAGAGCTTTAATGGATGCAAAATTAGTGGCACTGACTCCAAGGCAACAGAGCTACATCAATTTTCACTATTTGGAAATTCAGTTTTTACGCCCCACCATCCCCAAACTGTCGGGATTCATACCAAAACTGATGTCTTTGTTTCCTGTCACACTTACCGCTGCCCAATTCGGCAAGTATTCAAGTTTAGTGAGACTGCTCAAATGGATAGAGTACGTGCTTACGTATTCACGGGTCAGGACCTGTGCACAGGTGAACAAGGCAGTTTAAGAATAATTAACAAGGTACAAGTTAAACAAAACAAGCCATGTTATATTTCAACGTGGCCTAACAAAGCAGGAATAGAGGAGATGAACAGCCATTCTCTTGTGTCCCCACTTTCCCTACCTTATTATTCCTTTTAATCATGGCCTACTACAACGCAACCAAAAAGCTACATTTTTTCCGAATACAGAAAGCATTATTTCTTTTGACCATGCTCTTTAAACATTATTTTTTACATTCAGTGTATATCACATTTATCACCAATTGTCACGTAAACAATACATTCAGAGTTGAGGTTCACAGCAATAGTTCAGACATTATATATTAAAAATATTAAAAAACCACACACTCAGCCTTTCATAGGGAAAATTCTACTCAATTTCCACCCGCCTTCACAATAACGTCAACAAAATTAAACATAACTTTCCGCTACTGGCAAAGTGCTTCATTAGCCAGGTCAGAACCGGTTACATTTTGACCTATAGTACCCTGCTCCGTTCCCCCATCATTTGCAAAAACTGATTATTTTTGTATCAAAAGACACGCAATTTTAATAAAATAAACCAAACCCAAAGCCCTTCACTGCACAGGTACGAGGCGAAGTTTTCTAGGTCCAGCACGTCAGAGAATCCTCTCACTGCTGCTCACGCACACAAAACTGACGGCTGCAGCAGAGATCAATTTAACAGCCCTGGTATTCAGCAGCAGACTAACAGCCTCTTCGAGAATCTCTTTGTGATAGACACAAAGACGGATTATACCAGAGAGTGAATACTTGGTAAGTTATGGGTAGTCCTCTGCTGTTCTTCCTCCCCCATTTTAATTCATATTCATCTTGGCAAAATCTTAGACAGACTATTAACTAATCTAAAACAACATCACAGCTGATACAACACATAAAGCAATCAGTCAAATGAACATGTCAGTGCCATCTACTGAAGCAATAAAGAACAAGACAACCCCAGTAGGCTGTGGCTTATTATCTTCACAGCCATAATGAATAGGCAAAGAGTATTAAATATAAGTACAGTATTCCACAGTCACATTTTGCTATGTTTTAAGCAGGAAAGGCGCCTTCGATACGTTTGAGGAGCAGAGATTACAACAAGATGAAAATAACGAAGGGTTTCGACACACCTCTCCATCATTTTCTTTTCCTTCACTTGCCAATCAACTACTATTCGGTCTTTTAAAACCCCAAGCGAGTGAAACAGAACAGCAGCTAGAAAATTTTCTATGGGTTCTAATAAACACTGTTAACTGGTAAATGGAGTAAATCATAGTGACCAATTTATCCAAATGCAGCAAGGACTTCTGTTTTTTTATTTGTCTGACCAACAAAAACCAGACATCAGCCCAAGATGCTCAACAGTATTTATTTGTATAGCATCCATATGCATGCCCACATCCCTGTACGGGAGGGTGCTGCCACGTCCTCAGCTCTAGAAGCAGCAAATGATCTGACCCAGCCTTCACTTGGGACCGCTGGGCTCGACCAAGGTCTTCTCCATTTTCTTGTCAACAAAGAATTAGAGAGATTTACATGTCCTCTTGCTCTGCTCAACTGATGTGCCTGTTTTGCGCTTGGGGAAAATAAAAAAAAAAATCCATACAACAAACCCTCCTCTTCCTAGGTGTGCAAAAGGAGACCTAAAGTGGCATTAATAAAACTAAGAAGTGTATTTTCAGTCTCAACCTTCCCTACGTCCAGCCTGCCAGCTGACACACAAGGTTTGAGCCTCTATTTTCTGGTACATAAGGAACAATTTCACTTGCTCAAATGCACATTTTTTTCGCGCTCTTCCTGATGGAATTATTCCTAATTTGCATATCATGAATCCTGTTCTGGCTGAAATCCTTTTCTATAAATTACAGGCGTTATCTGAGGAGTAGTGCCTTTGTCCTCACCACAACACGTCGATGTAACAGAATGAGGTAGGAAATGGGAACTCGATTTGCAAAATATCAGGTTGTTAATCTTCTTTAAGAATGGAAGATCAACTCAGGCCCGATTCTATAGCATCTGGTATTTTAATAAATTATCCTACCAAGAGGTTAGAGTTCATCACATCAATTGAGATGAAACAACAACAGGACAAGGAGAGGAAAGGAGAGGTGAATTTGGTTTTGATGCGACTATCTGGTGCCTCAAAAAGCTGTTCCTAAAACCTTCCAATTTGATAACAAATAGGATATTATCTTCCTTATTCACTGACTCATTTCCACAGTGTCCAAAACAGCAGGTTGGGCAGCCATGCTACCGAACCATCCTGAAAAGTTCACAAAAAGAGCAGTGCAAATTTCAAAGCAGAATTTTTCAGTCTACTTTTGAAAAACACTCACTATTTTCACTCTTTATCATGAATATTACATTTTCTCAAAATAAACTAACTCTTGCGAGAAGGATCTTCATCCTTGCTCTCATTCAGGTGAATTAACTATTCTTAGTTAAATAGATTTGCTTCTAGTCTTAGTCTGATGACAGATTAACTCATGACTGGTAGGATTATAGACTTACCTCTGGAGCTAAATCACTTTTGAATCTGAGTTATAGCTATTAGTTCTTTAAAGCTTAGCTGAACAGCTTTTAGTACCTCCTTTGTATTTTTGAAAGAATGATTAAACATCATTAAATCCAAGCTAAGGGCTCTTTCTCACAACTCCAGTGAATAAAGTTAGCCGATTTAACTTTTTTTTTTAAAGAACAGCAGAGTTTTACAAGGATTTTTTTCAGAATAATAAGTCTAGAATACTTGTCCTTAAAAATAAAACGTTTTTCAGGTTTGTGTGGTTTTTAAGCACATAAAAAAGCCCTTTTTTCTCCTCGGAGAGAAACAGCTATCCAGATCAACCTGCTCCTTTGTACCCAGCGTAGCGCTTCTGTTCCTGTTACATTTCTCCAGCTGCAGAAGACACGACCAATTCTACAGAGACGGGCAGTGAAGCCCTCCCGTACCGCAACCAGCACACATTTAAGCATGGCTTGTTTTTACATGAAACATGAAATATTCCAAATACGACACCAAAAATTTCCATGCCATCAGCAAACGGTTTCACTACACGCCAACAAAGTAATGTAGGAAGCCACTAAGCAGGTAAAGAGTCACCCTTCCAATGTCCTCCTCCTCCTCCTCCTGACATTCCCTTCGGCAGCATTAGCAAGGAAAGCGAGGAGCAGTCTTTCCCCATACTTTTGTTTCTTGGCAGAGGGTGGAGATATTTAGCCATCATCCTCTCCATTTAATGAGAAGGGAGCCAGCTTGGTTCAACGAGCTGCCTTAATTCACTGCTTTTGCCTTCTACGTTTCCATGACAGGAGGCATGGATGGGACAGTGAGGAGAGAAGTTTCCCCTAAGAAGCAAAAATAAAACTACCCTGTAATTGCTAACGAAGGGCACCGTATGGAAGAGCTGGAGGCATCACTCCTCCAAGAGCGTGATGCTGAAATCATACGATTTAGTCGCACCCTGACAGCTACAGGCAGCAGATCTCCTTGGGTTCCCAGCCCAAGCAGCCAACCGCGGATCGACATCCCCATCAGACGATGGGTTTTTCTTTTTAAGTAACACACAATCCAAATTTTGGTTAATTCATCTTTAAGTAGCCCTCTGGCTCATACTAAGCCAGCTGCAATCTCCGAATTAGAACATATCATTTTTCACTGTTCGTTAATGACTGGAAAACCCCTAAGCATCCAAAAGCAGATCGTGTTGTGCAGTTCTAGCAACACATCCATAGATACATGCACACACACAACTATATATAGTCTGTTTAAATCAATCCTTAGATCTCTCCCACCACCCAGAAAACCCAACAACTATTGTCAAGTATTAAAACCCCACAGTGAACATAAATGCAAACCTCCATTAGTCAAAAAAGCGATTAGGTCCTCATTTCACTGAGTTACACAAATCTGCAGGGGTGGGGGAAAGGCATTCATGCCGAACTGTATTTGCTAAAGTTTAGTGTATGAAAAAATTATTTGTTCTGATAGACTACAGTTCAATATTTATGCAGATAATGTTCAAGCTAGAAGTCAGCCACAAATCTCTATCATTTTCTTAATATACAAGGCACTTGTTATTCAGCTGGAACACATTTAATACACAACATAATGTGAAATTCTAAACTATCTAAAATTAGTGGGTAAAGTTAGCTTCAGCAGCAGGCAAGAGACAAACCAGGTCCCATCACACCAAAAGAAAGAAAAGATTTAATATAAAATACAGTTTTGCTGTTTGAAGAAAAGGAAAGCACATTTCTCACAAGCTTATTGGAATGGAGTCAGGCTTAGAGACACTGATCCCTTCCAGGAAAGTGGGGAACAAAGCCGTAGCAGTACTGAAATACAAGCCAGCATTGACTGCCCTTCTTAGGATACTCTTTTAGTATTTCTAGCTAAAAGCCAGTTATCACTTCATCTGCATACCCACCTAGCCAGGCTGCAAAGACCCTCCTTCCGTACCGTTTTTATTTAAAGTTCAAAACCTTGAATTGTCTTCAGAGGCTTTTCATAGCATGAGAGAGAGGGACAGAATGTAATTACAGGACAGTATTTCTTAATCAAATCTAAGCCGCCCACTGAAAGTGAATGGGAAAATATGGTTGCAAGGCAATGCTTCTCAATCAAGTGGACGGATTTGCCTTTCAGAGTGAATAAGGGAATGGAGCTGTGGTCACCATTTCTTAATCAGCTCAGCTGATGTCCTATAGAAGATCTCAATGGAGGAACACAGCTGTGGCCCATAACTCTTGACTTGATCTTCCATGGTTTGACTGAAAAGCCTGAAAAGAACATAAATGCACTAAAGCTTTTCTCCATTAAATTGGTTCTTTCAAAACCGCCACTGGCTTCACCCGGGGGCGGGGGGGGGAAGTTTCTTTCTCAGTACGCTTGGTTAGAGGTTGAGTGTAAAAGTTTTCGTGATACATACTACACACTGAACTATACTATAATAGATTATTTTCTTTTAAAGGTCAAGATGGAGCATGTTGTTTAGTAATTCCAACCTTCCGTAGGGATTCCTGTGTCTGAGCATGTGGTTTTTGCTTTGGCTGAAGCACCCTTTTGCATTTCAGTTAGCAAAGTTACAAAACATTGAAAAAGCATCTCCTTAGTCAGAATATTTTTTTAAAAGAGTACATTCGTCATGACTGACATGTTACACAAGATACATCTCAAATGCACTCATACTAACTTTGAGCTGTCAGATCCACGTATTCCAGTTTTCTGTCTTCATTTGAAAATGCAGCTGAATTACACAGCCAAGGCAGCGAGACAAGAAAGCAAGCGTGCGCGCTGTGGGGAGGAACGAGGATGTACTGAAAAAAGCTTCTGTTTTTCAGATAGCTGCCTGTATTTTTCTTCTACTTTCTCAGTAAAGTTCTTGAGAAGACAGACTTCTCAGTGAATTACATTATAATGACCTAATTAAAGGAACTTACCTAGTGAGCCTTCTTTAAAAAAAATCTCAAGGTACACACCAACAAGTTTGCCATTTTCTGAGAGATTTCATACTGATCTTTGTAATGTATTGGAGGTGTAACAGTCAATGTGCACTCGTTACCATCTTGTAAGCAAAAAGCTAATTAACAACACTTAGCTCAAAGCAGCCAAGCTTATTTTTTTTCTACCTATCGTATGTCCACTAAAGATACTAACTCACTTCCTGACACTGTAGCAAAAAGTAAAGGGTCTTTCTCCCTTCAAAACCAGCAGAATGCAGTGTAACAGAGTGCACATTTTAATTTGCATTTTCCTCAATACACTGTGATATGAATTACTGCAAATATACAAATAACTAGCTTTAGACAACTTAGAAATTATTTCCCTACAACACTGGCAAAGGACGGAATCTCCACCTCCATTTTTACCTTCTCTCCCCTCACTCCCACTTTAATCTTTTTTGTTTCAGTGGCGTGTTATAGCTGCTCCATAGCTCTGCTGCCAGTTACGTGATGAAGCCTGCATGCTGGGGCTGTAATTCAATGGCTTGCAAGCCACATACGACTTAACAGCCTCGCATGAGCCATCTTTGATCTAAAGTCTAATAAAAACAAAAGTGAAGAGCGTTAGTGTTGGTATACACGGAGATATGAACAAACAACTGAGACATTCTGATCTACAAACCAGATTTTAAAGTGGTAGTGGTTTCTGTTAAACAATTTTTTGAATATGCTTAGTCCAGTCCAGAGCAATGGTTCGTTAAGGATTTCATACTAACGAGGATGGTCTTTCATTCACTGACATTAAGGGGGGGGGGGGCTTTCTTCTATACAACATACCCACATCAACTCAACAGCCTGTTCATTGTGGTTAAGTTTTTAGGGAAGGTGAAGTGTTTATACACTTCAATACACAACAATAGGTTGCTGAGACAAGAACATCTCCGAAGGTTTCATTCCCCAAAGGAAAAAAAAAAAACCCAACAACAAAACCAACCCTTGATGAAATATTCAAGATGAAAACCACAAAGGTTGTTAAACAAAGTGAGAAACTTCCAGCATCTCTCATCCGCTGGAGAGGATTCCTGCACAGAAAATAAAGGATCGGGGGGATCTTTTGGAGCATGTCCCACCACACAGCTCAGAGCAAGCTGTCGCTAGAGCTAACCCATCTTCCTTTTCCCCCCGTTCAATCTGAATTGCTGCGCCCAGTTACAGGCAAAGTTTTCAAACAACTTAGCTTAGTGTATCTCTATTCACTTCTAACAAACAATTTTAAAACAAAAACCTTAGTTTTGTTTTGACTCAGAGCTGAGGTCAACTTCAGAAACCGTTTCACACTTCCTCAAAGCAAAAAATGCACGTGAAAGAATTCTCACATACGAGACAGAAGCTGAATTTCGTAGTATTTCCATTTGTTAGCTATTCTAAATCTATCCACTAACATCTTCTAAGGGCTGAGAAAACACTAAATTTCACTTTGAGTCCCAGCATAAGTCCTAAGAAATTTCAGTATAAAAACAGCTAACGAAAGGAAAAAAAGCCAATAAAAATAAGATCTTAAAAGACTTATTCAGTAATTTACATCACCTTTGCTACTAGAGAAAGTGCTTCTCGTCATTCGTTTTTAGGTGCTGAGACAAAACAGTAACTACTTTTAAAAAAACCCAATTAACAAGTAAGCGCGTTTTAGCACTGAAGAAAACAACCTGCAACGTCTGATGTGGACAGAGAGCTGCAAACAAGCAAACACCAAGCAAAGGATTATGATTAGTCGCAAGAAATCCACTGCAGCAAGAAACTGCACTCAAGGCTTTCACACGCCGAAGCAGAGAGGTGATACACCAAGCTAAACGTGCCCTTCTTTTTTTTTTTTTTCTTTCTCGTCAGCAGTATTCCCATGATTAACAGTACAACGCACAAAAGATAGATCCTTTGCTGTTCCCTTCGAGTTTACCAATCCAAATACTAATCAGACCAAGCGCTGTTTCATTTTGCAAGCCACAGCACATGAGGCTTATTCACAATTTCTCCATTCTTACAGGCCTCCAGTGTGTCTTGTCAACCACAGGGCTTTGTACCACATGCAATCTAAATCTCCGCAGGAACTGCGGTGACAGATTCTTTACTAACGATCTTTGGACACACAACAGCTAAATAAATCCCCAATTCTGACTTACTAGCTGTAACAGTCTATAAACGGTTGCATATGTGACTATTGTTAAGCCCTGCTCCTGAATAAGCGAAATTCTTTGTAACAAACAGAACTTGCACAAGACCAAGAATTATTCCAGACCTGAAAAGCTGCCAACTTCAAAACGCCCTTTTCACTTGAAGTCAGCTCATATTAATAGGAAGAATGATTAGGGAAAAAATAAACAAGCGTTTACCGTTTGCAGCCTTGTGTTTGAAAGCATGCCTAGCTCAGAGACATCAAATGCTGCTCATGTTTGACACATAATTTTCAAATATTTGCACCTAGCCTATTTTCAAAGCAATTAAAAACAACAAAAATGCTTTTGTTGCCCTCTTTTTTTTTTTTTAACATCATATCAAGATATCTGACAATTGTTAAACAACAGCAACCCCCAAGTGTAGCTGCCAAAGGCAGAGCAGCAGAAATTCAGCGCAAACCCCAGCGCTGCATTTACTGCCAGCTGTAGACAGGGTGCAACTCCAGACACTTCTGTTAAGAGTGACACTCGTTTAACCCCAAGGGCAAGTTTAATCCACAGCGTTCACACCCACAGAGAGTTTTTATATTCACAATTCCACCGATTTACCCGCTCTCATCCTCCCGGCTCCTGCAGCTCTTTCTCCTGTCCTCGTTCTCACATCCCAGCCGTGCGTTTCCTTTTCTCGAGCAGCAGCTCAGACCTCAGTCTCCACCAACAGCCCCCTTCCTCCCCCTCCCCGACACCTTATTTTTGCTTCCAGTCCCACCTCCCTATCATCCCTCTTAATCTGGTCCCTATTTTTTGCCTTGCCTTCGCACGAGAACGATTGATACCACTTCAGGAGAAGCTCCCGCCGAAGTCAGAGTTTTGCCTGGGCTGAGGCACCAGTAGCGCCTATCGCATCTCTCACCACACGCTCCTCAGGTTCCAGCGAGCATCTTCTCTGAAGCAGCAGTATATAAAAGGACCAAATTTTGCAACATTTCGCACGAGACGAGCTCAGCGACTTCAAGAGCTCACAGCATCTTTCCCTGACTAAAAGTACAAGCGCAGCTCTGAAAAGTAAAGACACTTTTCCCCCCCCCCATATATTTCAAAATAATGAGGTGCTTTCATTACGTCTGTCAGTATTCTCCCGCTGACTGTACCTGGAGATCAGGAGCTGTTTTGACATACAGATCACGCTTCTTTTTCCTACGTACAACTGCACGTAACACGATTAGCAGGCGCGTTTCCTAAAATTAGCAGCTTTTCTAAAATTGACTCCTGTTTGTAGGGGCTCATACGCGTAGGTAGTTATTTTCTTTGGTTATTCGAGCATTCGCAGGAGGGGATATAAATTGCTGCGACCCACTCTGCTTCGAATGATGTTTAAAATGTGATTTTAAAGCATGCTTCGCTCCCCGAGGCAGACGCTCGCCATCAAGACGCCTAAACCCAAAATGCCCCCAGCCCCCCCCCCCCCCCGCTATTAACTTCTGCTGTTTACCTTTGCGGCGGGCAGGGAAGACACAAAACCCACAGCTTTTTTTTTGTTGTTGTTAAGTAACTATGAATTAGCACCGATTTTCCCCATTTTCGTGCCCTCTCCCCCCTCCACGCACAGCACGGGGATTGACGGGGGAGGTTGTTTAAGGCGCTCTCCCCCTCCCCGCCAGCAGCAAGGCCACGACCCGCTGCACCCACCCGCGGCGGGACGCGACCCCCGGCGCTGTTTCCTCGCCCCCCCCCCCCCCCCCCCCCCCCCCCGGCCGGCAGCAGAGCCCCCTGTGAGGGCCCCGCCGGGAGGGGCCGGTCCCGGGGGGGGGTGTGTGTCTGTGGGGGGGGTGTGGGGGGGAGCGCTCCCGCGGCCCCCGCGCCTCAACAAAGGGAAAGTTGCGGAGCCGCCGAGGCCGGCGCGGGGCTCCCGCCCGCAGACAAAGGCGGCGGCCGCCGGGGCGGGGGGGGGGGGGGGGGTCGGGGTTCGCCTCAGCCCCCCCCGCGCCCCCCAACCGCACCGAGGGGGGGGGGCGCCCTTTCGGGGGGGGGGGGCGGGAGGGCACCAAGGACCCCTCAGCACCCTCCTCACAGCGGGGTGTCCCCCCCCCCAGCCCCCCGCCCCTCTCCCCCCCTCTGCCCTCGGGGGGGTCGCGGCCTCCCCCCCCCCCCAACGGCCCCTTTATTTACCGCCATCATCAGCACGCGCGAGCTGTCACCCAGCGCGAGACACCCCAACCGCCGCCGGCCACGCCCTCTCCCCGCCCATTGGCCGCCCGCCGCACCCCGCCCAGCCCCGCCATTGGCTGGAGAGCACGCCACACAGCGCTCTCGCCTTCCCCCTCGCCCCGCTCCCCGTTCAGCGCCGCTGCTTACGCCAATTCCGTAGAGCGGAGACTGGCGCTAACGGCGCGGCTAGCGCACCGACGGACGCCGTTTGCGCAGTCTACGCCGCGGCAGAGAGAGTTCTGGCGGAGCTTACGGGCTCTGCGTAGCCGCTAGGGAGAGCTCTTCAATGGCTTACGGTCGAGTAGCGGTAGGGCAGCGCCGAGGGGCGGGGACTGCCCGGGACCGGCCCCGGACGGTGACGTACCGGGCTTTGTGAATCCCAGGCTGAAGTTCGGTTGAGTCACAGGAGAGTAAATAAGGATGTTTCGGAGACAAAGAGACTCTTAAAGGGGCAGCGCGGGAGGTGGCGCGTTCCCGCGGGGCCCCTGAGGTGGCTGTGAGGGGTGGGAGATACCCCACAGGGCCGCTGAGGTGACGGGCGGGGGGCACCCCACAGCGCCCCTGAGGTGACGGGCACCCTGAGGTGATGGGGGGCACCCCACAGGGCCCCTGAGGTGACGGGAACCCTGAGGTGACGGGGAGGGGCACCCCACAGGGCCCCTGAGGTGACGGGGCCCCTGAGGTGATGGGGAGGGGCACCCCACAGGGCCCCTGAGGTGACGGGGAGGGGCACCCCACAGGGCCACAGACAGCACTGATGGCACGTAGACAAGGGCCCCTGAGCCATACTGGCCTTTGCCAGGGGTCACTCGAAGGCCCCTAGGTCACACGCTCGTCACCACAGCGCAGGAGCCATGAGGGGATGGAAACGCGTTTTGTCAGAGACAAAGGGACGTCAGCACTGAGGCCAGGGGAGAAGCCTGTCCCCAGCAAGGGACACTAGGGAGTCACCCGCACCCACTGGGACAACTCACTTTTTTTGCAGCCTGCAGGAGGTACCACTGGGGGCCTGCCGGGGAGCGGCGAGTCCTGCTCTCTGGGCAGCACGGAGCCGGGGCAAAGCTGCAAGCAAGCAGTTGTGGACCGTACGGCACTGACGACACGAAGCGCAGGTCAGCGGTGTCACAGACACAATTCCTTTGCACAGGGACAAAGTGTTCCCCTCCATCTTGTCCCAGGAAGTTTTGCAGGCAATTTACGGGCAAAGCACTGCAATTAACTGCGACAGGTGGGAGCCTGCTTTCTTCTGCCACAGCAGAAGGACACTCCACAGCCTTGTGGTCTCCTTGTGAGCTCCTTCACCAGCCAGCCTTCCCACAAATTCACTTCCTGCGAGCTTTGTCATCCTTTCTCTACACCTTCCCTTTCTGACCAGTGCCTGGTCTGTTTTGAAGCCATACCTGCACAGAAATCCAGTCACACACCTCTCAACTCTTCAACAGCTCCCCACTGCAATGAGCCCTCAGTCTGTAATGTCTGCTAAGAATTAAAACTGAAGATTAATGAGGCCCTTACATCCTCACTCTCTTTGTAAAGCTTAGCAGGGTGCAGCTGCTATGTGAGTACTTCCTCATAAAAAATGCCACAGCACAAAACAGAACAAAAGCCCACAGTATCCCCAGGGTAGCAGTGAGACTTGGACTCTCTCCGCCACTGAAGCACTGGTGACCCTGGTAACATCACCCAGCCTCTACTTAGAGCTAGGAGGGGGAAAGCTATTAACGATGCAAGGGTGTGACGCACATCCCCAAGATCCCCAGTCCCCTCTAGGTCAGGCTTCAACTCACGGAAAGCAACAACACTGCCAATGATTTTTGAGAAGTCCAGAAAAAAGGATCTACAGTGGTACAGGACTACAGCTTGGCCACCTCTCCCTCTAGATCTTGCATTCTCTGAGAAAACACTGGGGAGCAACAGGAAAACAACCTTCCAGACCATGCCTTGACAGGCAAAATTAGGGTGGTTTTCAATTACACTGGCTCAATCCATTAATGTAACACAATTGAAAGCCCCCTGAAGACTTGTTAAGATGCAGACTAACATGTTCGAAGCCACGTTAACCTGCCATATTGATGCTGGGGGGGCCAGAATGAGGAGGATTACTGCAGCTAATAAGATTGAAAAATAGTCATTTTGTCCATCAAGAAAGTAAAAAGCCCCAGAGTAAAAGCAGCCCCTCACGCGGGGCAGCTGATCCCCTCGTTCACAGAATGCAGTTACAGCAACAGACGTTTTTGCCAAGACGTAAAGGGCTAAATCCTACCCATCCTTACATGCGTGGAAACCTACTGACGTCAATGGCTGTAATGGTGTAATTGAAGGCAGAACGTAGCTCAAGGGGTCCCATTTTATTACTCTAGGAACAGTACAATGTATTAATAAGAGCACAGAAGTCCCCAGAGATTCCAGCACACATTTTATGTTTGTAAGAAATGTGACCAGAGTTTTGACATCTCTGGTTACAGAATGCATCTTTTGGGAATTAATAAAGCATTAGCAACATTCAGCATGACTAATCTGATCGTTAAAAGGTTTTTTTGTTAACCTTAAGACTTAAAATGGGAAACAGGACAGAAATAACTATCCCTACAAAGACTACAGTTTGTTTTCCTAAGTTTTCCCAGCCACACTTAACTACGTGGAAAGACAGCAGGTCAGATTCTCACTGAATTTTCATCATTGAAAATTAATAGTCCCACTGAAGTCAGCACACGTCCTGAACTTGAGCTAAGAGTTGCAAAAATTCAGTATATTCAGCATGTTGGAATTTAACATAACACACTTATGGTACATTACACCATTTATTATGGCTCATTAACCAGATCTTTCTGGACCCAGCGCTGATTAAATTTATTAAATGCCCACACTAAAAGCTCTAGGCACTCTAACAGTTAATTAAGTTTACAGGTATAAATGATAATCACAAAGTCGTCATATCTAAATAACTAGTTCTCCACCAGTCAGCAAATCAAGTTAGAAAACAGCTTCTTCCCCCCCCCTCTGCTTCAGAAGGAAAAATCTATTTAGGAGAAATCTATTTCTGTTTTACTTGCTCTTCAGACTCTTCAAGACCCATGTATTGGCAAGGAACCCACAATATTTTCTGCAAGCAAGATGCACACTGCTTCTTCACAAGGAACCCACTGTCCTTCCTGCAAATCTGCCTTCCTAAAACCAACCTTAGACCTTCTCCACACCTGCCCTTTATGTCCAGGACACAGGCTGCAGAGCTGGAACCCTGCTACACACAGCCTTCCCAGGAACCACGAAGGAAGCTCAGCGCAAAGGCTGGTGGCTGAATGAGGGTGTTTCTGCCTATTCTGAGACCGAGCAGGGGTTGGAGCAGGGAAGAGAAGAAAAAAAATGACAGCTACAAGCCAGACAGGTACTGAACAAGTAAAACCAAGGGGACAGATAGCTCAAAAGGGATCTAATTTCCCTGGTTTTCCTGCTGTAAAAATAAATCACCACTAAAAAAAAAAAAAATTCAAGTGATATCGTATCATTAAGTCTTATAATAAGTTTTTGGCTCTTATTCCCCAAATCCTTCCTTACTCCATTAAATCTGCTGAAGTCACCAGGATTTCTCAAATGAGAAATAGTGTGCAGGGATAGGACATTTATTACCTACCTTTCAAACAATGAGATTAAGCGGTTGGTATTCTCTTTCAATGCGTGAGAGGGCTCCTGCCAGGCTTACTTATTTATTTATCACGAGGCTTCATCGGTATCGTCTGAGAGGTAGAAGATTTTAATACTCCCATCAGATATAAAAGATGAAGGCAAGCTAAGAACATACCCATAATAGGAATGCAAGAATTCCTGTAGATTTTGCCACAGGGAAATTAGTTTGCTTCAGGGGTATAAAGCTCTTGAACCAAATCAAAGATAAAACTCTGCTGTATAATTGTCTCCACGCAACAGAAAATTTCAAAAGCTGTAAATAAACAATACAAACCAGCACAACACTTGCTGTGCAGAAAGACTGCATCTCCTCACAAAATACAGCTTTTTATTTTGATGAAAAATAAAAAGACACTTTCACGTGGATATCTAAAAAAAAATAAATGTAAAAAATCTCTCATGTAGCTGTTTGCAGTCAAGGAAACTCTGCCCTTGCATGCGTTTGCCTGGAATTTCTCCTTTTTCCTCCTGCCGACGAACAGTAATCCCCTGCACGAAGCACTTTAAAAAGAACCATCAGAACCAGGGGCCCGATCCCAGACACGCTCAAAACCACGAAGGAGGACAACAAGAAATATGCATAGCATTCAAGACCTTTGCTTTGAAACAGGGGAAAGAGTTTGAGAAGAAAAAAAAAAAAAAACAAAAACAACCTTGGGCTGCCTCCAGTGCTGCTTTTTGGAGGGACTCCTGATCCAGATGGGCAGGCAGAAAAGAGGATGCAGTCGCTCTAAACCAGGCTCCAGGGAGTCCTTTCATCTGATCCCCGCTACGGGCACCTGCTGCTGCTTGCGGATCTTGTTGAACAGCTCCATGTACTGAACCATCGTGTCCGCCGGGCTGTAGATGCTGTCGTGCTTGGTGCCAAACACGGACGGGATGCCGGGAGTGTGGTTCCCCATGAAGCTCTGCATGAACTCCATGAGCAGGTTCCAGCAGTCGTTGGCTATCACGCAAGGGCAGTACTCCACCTGGCAACAGAAACCACAGCCCTGAAAGCTCGTGGCAGGGGCAATAACCACGCAGGAGGCAACATGCTTTCCTCTCTCTGCCTCGTTAGAGAGAGAATGCTTTTTATAAAAACATCTGAGAATATTTAGCATATAACTAGGATGGACAAATATAAATGAACAGGACATGGTGGGAACATGCAAGCAACCCTTTCAAAAGGGAAGAGGAAGTAAAGTGTACCCTGTAAGGGCATTGCTTTTATTAAATCCCCAATAGCGGAGGTCTTGGGACATCAGCTCAAATGCCACATTAACTTTACCCCATCCAAAACCAAACTTCATTCCCACATGCTGGTAGGTCGATGACTCGTGTGGCTGTGACACCTTTTAGGAGTGTACTGGAAAAAGCCTTGGGACTTAAGGACTTGAAGCATTTTACTAAATACGAGCCTGGTCCCAAATCAGGAGTAGGTCCTAATGCAAACCCTGAAAAACCTACTAAACTAAACCAGAAGCAGCCAGACCGCCTGGCAAATCTGGTCCTGAACTCAAGTTTAGGGTAAAACAAGCTTCTGTTTATCCCCAGGTCAATAGCAACTCTGACACTACAACATCTGTGTTTATTGCAGTGAAGAAATAAGCCATTTCTCAATCCTCGTCCCTGCTGGCTAGGAACACCTGCCTGATTAATTGTGTATCAGATAATAGGATTTGTGTGTTTAGAAAAAGCATAAGCTCTGATTTTGAAAGACCTTTAAGCATCTAATTCTCAGCTGTCTTGAAGGCTGTTAGGCACCAATATATCTAGATGTCTGGAGTCTGACCTACTCTGCTTTGCCCTTCCCATACCAGCGCAGCCCAGCTCCTTGCCTTTCTCCGAGACGCTTTTCAGCCCAGCTGAGGCTTCTCCACAGCTTGTGAGCCTTCGACTCACACTTGCATTCAGCCAAGCATCTCCCCAAATGTCTTCCTAGATCCTCCCGTGCCCCTTCGTGTACCCTGAAGGATTTTCCTTTAGAGTTTGCTGCAGCCCAGCCTCCGCCCCGTGAAATGCCCATTGGCAGCTGGCAACCGATGGCTGGCAAGCCTCATCAGCAGTCACAGCACCGAGCAGAGAGAGCGGAAGCTGTTTGATGGCAGGCTTCGAGCCCACGGTGCACCCCACGGTGCAGCAATCCAGGTCGGCACACCATGGGGTAGGACCGACGCCTGCCAAAAGCTCTCTGGCGAGGAGAAAACCATCTCTACACCGGGTGAGCAGAACCCGGGGCAAGAGGGCTCTCCTGGGGCTGTGTCTGCTCGAGATGAAGAAAGCAAAACCCAAATCAGCATCGAATTAGCAGCTGAAGAGGTTGTTTTGCCCCGCCTCGGTATGCTTATTAACCTGAAGTGCGCTACTAGTGTTGTGCATCAGGACTTTAAGCAGCTTTTTAGTTTGATGGCATCCCTTCAGGGTTCTGTTTATTGACGCTTCAATGACAGGCTTTTCCGTAGCCGCAGCTGAGCCCCAAAGTACCTGCCTGAATTAAACCTTGTTGTGAAAACGAGATAAATACCCTGCCTGCCGCATACACGAACGCATCTAGTACAAACCACCAGCAACGAGCAATACAACTGAGACACAGAAGGGATGGGGGATTTCTTGTCTAGCCTCCAACATGGGACTGCCCTGTCTGTAGTTGTATTTCATACCCTCAAAGACTATTCTTACCTCCACAGATATCCCACGGGCACTGGGCCCCATTGTAACCGTGCCCACCTTCACCAAGAAGTCACAATACTGGTAGCGGGTGCCCCGGCTCTCTATCTTGTTCGCCTTGGCGTTTTGGAAGAAGCCTTTCAACTTCACCATAAGGATATCAAAGTTGGCATCTGCTATGAGGCAGGGACCGTTTTCAAAGAGAGCGAAGCAGCTGAGGGGATATTCGGAGTTGTGCATCACGTACATCAGCTTGCCTGTCTGCCCTGAAATAAGAGCAATGGTATTTGGGCTGTAAAACCAACAGTCCTGCCCTTGTACGTGCTTTAAAGAAGCATCTGGTTTTTCCTTTGTCCTCCTCATTGCTTTAATTCCAGGGTCCTTGTACTGCTCATGCATGCTCTATGTTATCTGGCCGTTCAGTGACTAGATTGTATTTCCTTCTTAAGATTTAAAGTTAAAGGGGAAAAAAAAAAATCTTCTGCAGCCCAAGGATAATACGCCAGCACAACTCGGAGACCAGAGGGTGAGCTGGGCGTGAGATCCCCAGCAGACTGGTGGAAGGGGGTGGTCAGCAAAGAGCACCCACCTCCCATCCCTGAAGGCAGGGCCGGGCAACTGCTGACTGTCCTGCCCACGGTCACTGGAGGAAGGCTGGGCTTTGCCTCGCCTCCCACTCACCCACCAGTCCTGCCAGGGGAGGATGTGCTGGGACACGTTCTGGAAAACAGGGTGTCCAGAGAGGACGCGCCTGGCTTGTACCACGCTTTAAAAGCTAGAAACGATTTTCATTTATTCACGTAGATCAAAAAAAGCCTTTCCATGGATGTGGCCGTGCAAGTTCCAGCTGCAGAAAAAGCAGCAAAGTGCTGTTCTGGTAGCTTCAAATGGATCTGTCCGGGCAAACCGGCTGAGCAGAGCCCTGAGGCAGCCGCAGAGACCGCGGCGATGTTTGCATGAGCATTTTTAAGCGACATTTGCATTAGCGTTTTTAAGCAATGTGAAAATCGAGGGGCGCTTAGGAGGGATAAAGAGGCTGGAACAGCCCCTCAGGCGAGCAGGCCACGCCGTACCTTCGAGCCACTGTCTTAGGCCGTGCTATGTCAAGAGAGGATTTGGGGTCCTCCGAGCACATCCCCTGCAAACAGCTGGGTCATCTCACGCCTCAAAATCCCCTAGAGCTGCTCCCCACCGCCCCGGGAGCCGGCACTCCTCTCCGCTACCGCCTCCAGCTCGCAGGCTGGCTGCCAGCGCCTGCCCTCCAGTGCTTGCCCCTTGGAGACGGGCAGAGCAGGCAGATGCTGCCAGGAGACTTGTGCCCATCCTCTCCGGAGCAAAACTCAGCCTCCAAAGCAACTCAGACAGAAGCTGCATTTTAAGAAATTTCAAGCAGAAATACGCTGACAGCAAAGATACCCGACACGGCTGCTAAGGCTCGAGTGGGAATCCTCAAAGCAGGGCTCCCCGCCATGACACAGCCATCCCCAGGGCAGGGCAACGCTGGGGCACGCGAGGAGCGGGAAAACAGCGCTCGCGAGCGGGCAGAACAGCACGGCCGGGCATTTCCTACAGCGCAGCCCCAGCACACGGCACCGGCCACGGCAGGCGGCTCCCTGCCTCACGCCGACCTTCCCCAGCTCCCCCAGGACCACATCCAGGAACGCTCCTTCTCCCAGAGGAGAGAAAAGACCAACGGGAACCGCAGCACGCACCTTCCGCGACGGCGAAGGCGTCCTGCGGGCAGCGAGATGGCTGCTCGTTCCCCATGATGATAAATAAAACCGAACAGCGATGACCTGCAGGAAAAGCCTCGACCCACCCGGGTCCGGACAAAGCCGCGGCCTCACCCACAGCAGACACTCCTTCCACGGGACACCGTGCTTCACCAGCAGCTCCCTGAGCGCCACGTTAACGAGCTGGAAACGCTACTGGGAGAAGAGATGGCTCCGGGCCGGCTGAGAGCACCCCCCGCCCGGCCCGGGGCTCTCCCGTGGCTGACCTTGGCTGCCGATGGTGGAGGCGGCGGTGTGGTAGGTCTCGCAGTCCACGCAGAAAGTCCCCTGCTTCTCGGCCCCCAGCAGCTCCAGTTTCCGCGTCAGGATCTCCACCGTCTGCTGCACGCTCTTCCCTTCCGCCACGGGCACCTGCGCCACGCTGTAACCGGGAGGCGGAGGGTCAGAGACCCGCCGGCGGACGCACCGGACCGGCCCCGACCCCGAGGCTTGCTCCCGGCTCCACTCCCCGCCTCGGCGGCACCCCCGGGAGGGCTCCCCGCGATGAGGAGCCCCTCACCGCCTCCGTCCCCCCACCCTTACCAGGTGACCCCCATCCTGCACCCGCCCGCGCCGGGACGGAAGCGCCGCCGGAAGGGGCGGGACAGACGTGCCGCCGGAAGGGGTGGGGCGGAAGCGCCGCCGGAAGGGGCGGAGTCAACGCGCACGCGCGGCCGGTGGCGGAGCGGGAGGCGGCGGCAGCAGCGTGGGTCCGGGCCCGGTCTCCCCCAGGCCGGCAGCGTCCCTCAGGCCCCGCCGCCATGCCCAAGGCCCGGCGGGCGCGGGGCTCCGGCCCCGGCGCCATGTTGCCGCTGGCCGAGCAGATCCTGCAGGAGGCGGCCCCGCGGCCCACGGCGCGGGGGAAGCGGCGCGGCGGCCAGGCCGAGGAGGAGGAGGAGGGCGGCGGCGGCGGCGGGGAGGGCTATGTGGACGCGCGGCTGTCCCGGCGCATCCTGGAGCAGGCGCGGCGGCAGCAGGAGGAGCTGGAGGCCGAGCACGGCCCCGGCGCGCCCGCCGTCCCCAAGCAGCGCAGCACGGCGCTGGGTGAGCCCCCGGTTCGCCCCCAACCGACCCCCGGGGCGTCGAGGGTGCGAGGTCCCGGGCTCAGCCAGCGTCGCTCCCCTTGCAGGCCCGGCGGTGCGCGGCCCCGGCTCGGACTCGGAGGATGATGATGAGGAGTGGCCCTCGCTGGAGAAGGCGGCGGCGGCGGCGGCAGGACGGAGCGGGGAGTACGGCGGGGAGGTGGCGGTGGACCCTGAGGACGAGAAGGCCATCGAGATGTTCATGAACAAGAACCCGCCGCTGAGGTGAGGACGCGGCGGGAGAAGGGGCCCGGACGTGGCAGCGGCTGCTGCTGCCCGGCACGGCCCCTGACTCGCGCCCCTCCTGCGTCGGCCCCAGGCGCACGCTGGCGGACATCATCATGGAGAAGATCACGGAGAAGCAGACGGAGGTGGAGACGGCGCTGTCAGAGATATCGGGCTGCCCCATGCCCCAGCTCGATCCCCGCGTCCTGGAGGTCTACAAGGGCGTCAGAGAGGTAAGGCCAAAGCAGCTCTGCCCCGGGCCCAGCGAATGCCACGCTGAGCCCCGCAGCCACCGCCTCTGTGCCCGTTCTCCCTCAGAGAGGCTGTCCCCATCCTCACTCTGCGCAGGCACTTGTGTGGATCAACTGCAGCTTGCGTAGTATCGGTCACTGAAGGGCCCAGAGAGTTTCTGAGTGACAATCTCCTGAGCAGCGTGCTCGGACGAGCCTGGGACGGTCCTTTCTTAGCAGAGGTGCTAAGGGAGGGGACAACTTTTTCACGGTTATGAGAGAAGCCCCGCAGCCCTGCCATCAGTGCCCATATGTCACGGCCTGCCCTGTATCCATGTCTTCTAAGGTGCTGTCCAAATACAGGAGCGGCAAACTCCCCAAGGCATTTAAAATCATTCCTGCCTTGTCCAACTGGGAGCAGATCCTCTACATCACAGAGCCAGAGACGTGGACAGCAGCTGCCATGTACCAAGCCACCAGGTAAGATCATCTCTGGGAGCTGCTGATGTGGGATTTTTTTGCTTTTTCTTTCTGTAACTGGAACCAGGTTTACAAAATACCAACCTGTCCCCGGCTTGGCCTCCTTTCTCCACACCTCGCTTTGTGCTTTGCTTTTCCCAGGATATTTTCATCCAACCTGAAAGAGAGGATGGCCCAACGGTTCTACAACCTGGTGCTGCTGCCGCGGGTCAGGGATGACATCGCCGAGTATAAGCGTCTCAATTTTCACCTCTACATGGCTTTGAAGAAGGCTCTGTTCAAGCCGGCAGCCTGGTTCAAAGGTAGGGACTCCCTGCAGGGCTGCTGTTCCTACCTGCAGCCTCTCGCCATCTGGGAAGCTCAGCAGGGGCACGCGTCGCGCAGCACTGCCCGGTGTGACAGCACGCCGTCCCCTGCGTGGCGTGGCCCTGCGGGCTCAGCGGGGAGGAGAAGATGTGAAAGAGACGCAGGGAGTCCCCCTCGGTGGACCCCCAGGGGCCCGTTTGCGGTGGTCAGGGCGGACGGGGAATGAGTGCCGTAGGCTTAGCAGGTGCTGCCGGCGAGCGCTGGCAGGTATTTGGGTTCTTTTGGAGGCTGATGGCGGGTTACGAACTGTCTCGGGTCTGATCTCGGTCTTGTCCGGCAACCTGAGGTGGTTCGGGGCTAGTTGCGTGGCAGGGAGGTGCTGCGAGCTCTGTAACAGCAGCTGCTGGAGGAGCTGTTATTTCCCGGGGTCAGATGCGTCCTGGGATAGGAGAACGGGCTTCATCGCAGGGTTCTGCCTGCTGCGATGAAGCCAGGCGGTGCCTGACTCTTCCCCCTCCGCAGGGATCCTCATCCCCCTGTGCGAGTCGGGGACCTGCACGCTGCGGGAGGCCATCATCATCGGCAGCATCCTCACCAAGTGCTCCATCCCCGTCCTCCACTCCAGGTAACGCGCTGGGAGGCTGGCGGGGGCGGAGGTTCTCCTTTACGGACATGGGTGCAACGCCTCGCATCTGTCCCTCAGCCTCTCCAGCATCTTGGGGGTTTGCTCAGCTCCCTCCGGGGTCAGCGGCGGGTTTGTCATCCTTGTGTCCGGGTGCCTGGTGCCCCGTGGCTCCTGCCTGGCCTGCCCTCACCTCGGCGCTCCCTCCGTCCCCGCAGCGCGGCCATGCTGAAGATCGCTGAGATGCAGTACAGCGGCGCCAACAGCATCTTCCTCCGGCTGCTCATCGACAAGAAGTACGCCCTGCCCTTCCGCGTGGTGGATGCCCTCGTCTTCCACTTCCTGGCCTTCCGCACAGACCAGCGGGTCCTGCCCGTGCTGTGGCACCAGAGCTTCCTCGCCTTCGCCCAGCGCTACAAGGAGGACCTCTCCTCGGAGCAGAAGGAGGCTTTGCTCGAGCTGCTCAAGTTCCACAGCCATCCGCAGATCTCACCGGAGATCCGGAGGGAACTGGTGAACTCCAAGACGCGGGATGTGGAGGGGCAGCAGCCCGTGGCCATGGAGTGAGCAGGGAGAGGCAGGGAAAAGCTGCGGCCTGACGCGCTCCCGGGACGCTGCTGGGTGCGGTTGGGAGGCCGGTGCTCGAGCGAAGCTGTGGGGAGGTGTGCAGGAGCACCCATCCCGGGATCCTGCTGCTCCGAGTGGGTGCTGGGGGCAGGCTGCGCCCGTAGAGCTGGACCGCGCTCCCTGCGCTGCTTGTCACGGGGCAGGGCAGCCCCTGTCCCACCCAGGAACCCGGTGCCACCAGCACCCGGGAGGGTTTGGCTTGTTCCTGTATTGGAAAATAAAACCCGAGCCGTGTCCCTCAGCCCGGGCTGGTTCTGCCCCGCAGCCGCACCTCTGTGCGCTCGCATCCCTGCGCGCCCCTGCCCTGTCCCCACCCCACCTTGTCCTGTCCCCAGCAGGTGGCAGAGCAAAGCCACCAGCCCCCGGGCTTCTCGCAGAGCCGCAGATCGAATCTGCGCTGCTGTCCCCAAATTGCAAAGGGAGAAGGGACCCCCTGCGCACCCCCTCTTCCCTCCCTGCGCCCTGGCTGGGGGCTGCTCCCCTGCGCTCTGCCCTGAGCAGCCCCTGCGTGGCTGGGCAAGGGGAGGGTGGGTGGGTGGGGGGACCGGGCTGGCACCCCCAGTCTGTTCCCAGAGCCCAAAACTGCTCTCAGGGGGGGAAAAACCCTGCTCCTGTCGGTGCTTGAGGGTTTCCCCGAGGGCTTGGTTGTCACCGGGCAGGAGCGGGCTGCGGAGCTGCCGCATCACGGCGGCAGCAGGGCCGGAGCCGGGACACCACGGGGAGCGTGGGCAGCGCTGGGAGCCTGCCTGCCTGCCTGGCACCATCCCCACCACCACCCTGCCTCCAAAATGCCAGCCATCCCCCTTCCCCAGGGATTTTCCTGAAACGCTGCCCCAGCGGGTTTACCTCTACTTGGCCAAGGCTGGGGAGGCCACGGGGCCGCTGTCCTCAGCTGGCCATCGAGGCCACGTGCCTGGCCCGCTCGTGGCAACCTGCCCACGCACATGTGCCACCTCCGCTGGAAAACCCATCGGGGCTTTTCCTCCCGTGTCCCACGAGGCGCCACGCTTACCCGGGGGGAATCGTCAGCGGTGACGCTGCGATGCTGCCAGGTTTGTGCGTTGCAAGGACCTGCCCTTGCCCCTGAAACCAGCACAGAGTCCTGCAGGTACGGCCCGGGGAGAAAAGCCCCCGCAGCTTCCCAGGGCAGCAGGTTGTGCTGAGGACAGCTGCCTCCTGGCTGCTTCTCTCGAGAGTTGGCTCCTTCTCCCGTGACGGCAGCAGCAGCCACGTGAAGCGGAGCAGCACGCAAAGCCCGGCCGCCCAGGCTGCTCGCACACCGCAGCGCCTTTTCCTTGGCTTCCTGATTTTATCTCCTTTCTTTAAAGAAGCCAGAAGCTGATGAGCACGAGAGATAGCCCGGGCTCGCACGGCGCATCCAGCACGCTCTCGCCACCCTGCAGCACCGCCTGAGCTGCGAGAGGGAGGCTTCAAAGCTGCCGGGGGCGTGAAGTCGCTGCCTCCTCTCCAGCGGCCGCTCTGCAGGCAGGCGTTCGGCTCCACGTTCATCCACCGCCATCCCTGAGCTGCCCCAGGGCCTCGGCGAGCGCAACGCGTCCCTCGGCCGCTGCGGCATCTCCCCTCCGCCTCTCAGCAGGGTTGGGGCTGAGCTGGTGGTGTCCTGCCTGCCCGCCTGCTCCCTGTTTCATCCCGCTCTGGGAAACGCAGGGCTGGAGCCTCCGGGAGCAGCCCGAGGGGATCCCCCAGCTGAGGGGGTCCCAGCCCAGAGGCAGGAGCTCTGCGAGGGAAGGGGAGGCCGAGGTCTGCCCCGGGGCGGCCCAAGACACAGCACGGAGCAGATGGCAAAGGGAAACCCTCGAGGCGTTCATACTTGTTTAAAATACTTTATTGCAACATCATAGGGTCCTCTGATTCTCCCAGCAGCGGGAGTCTTGCATGTGAACACCAAACCAGTTTACTCTTAAATTAAAACTCATTTATATATAAAAAAAAAAATGTTTTTTTTTCGTTTTGTACAGACAGGCTCTGCGCAGCCCCCAGCCCCCCGGCTAGCAGGAGTCAGCAGCAGATGGCTCTTCTTGACAGATCAGGCTAGTGGAAGAACAGCAGCCCCATCTTTTTTCCACCTGATAAGACTTTTGTCTCTAGTGGCATCCAAAAAGGAAGATTTCTACCTCTTCCACGTCCCCCACGGGAGGACAGCAGCCACAGCTCCACATGTCCGGAGGTCACCAAGCAGCAACAGTCTGCCTCCCATCCCTGCAGAGTCTCTCTGGCTTCTCCTGGTTAATACAATTCTACTATTTAATGGTTTTCTCTTAGAAAAGCAGCATTATTTTTTTTTAAACACTTTTTTTATAAAAACTAACAGACAGGATCAACAACAACAACACAAAAATGCAATAATCGCTTTTCAACTCAAGTGCGCAGCAAGTTTTCCACCCTATAAGGATACGACTCGGACCCACATGGAGATGTACGCAACGCAGCCCCCTCCTGAATGCGATCCGAGATCCCTGCCTTGGAGGAGTGAAGATGCATTTCAGACTATAGCAGCACATTCAAATGTATTTCTTAAAACCTAGTCTGATATCCAAGCTACCTAAAATCAACAATCAGCTTCCAAGTGAGAATCTCCCATTGCCCAGGGAGTTAGGGAAGGGGACGAAGGGTGAAGGCACTCTTTCGGAAGGAGAGGAGACCAGCATCCAGGCCCCACGCCAAGGAACTGCGAAGTCTTCCTCCCTCCCCGTTTCCCAGCAGTTAACAATAAATTAAGCAGCCTCAGTGGGGCAGCGGAAAGCTGAGGGGATTGCGCCCAGACCTCACCCAGGAGGCTGCTCCTTGAGGCGAGGACTTCTCTTCTGCTCTCCATGCAGACGGGGAGCACGTCCCCCAAGCAAGCCAAAAACCCACAAATCCCAAATCTAACGGCAACAAGAAACAAGCCACACGTTTCCCCTCCAAGCAGAAGCAGCCACGCCACCCCCCAAGGAGCCACAGCAATCTGGCACGCAGCAATGGGGACCGAGGGACCAACAAGCACCAGCTCCCTCCTCCGGGACACTCGCTTCTCTCTCGTGAGCCACGCGGGCCTGTAGCACCCCGGCCCGGGGAGGGAGGTTGGGGGGTTATAAGGAATTTGGTTGCATAGGCCAGGGTAAGAGGCTCGCTATCCATGATTGATGGCCCACGCAGGGCTGGAAGTCGTCACGGTAAACACCCCCGAGGAGACGGCGAACAGCGGCCAGCCGGGCTACGAGGAACACGAACTGAGAAACATTTTACAACTTCATTTTGGGTCCTGCTCCCCCTTCCCAGCTATTCTTGTGCCCTGCCACCGTGAAAATGGTCGCTTCACCCCGGCCACCTGCAGCAGCGAGCTCCGACTGCCCGCTCTGACAGACGAGCGCAGATCCTGCTCTGCGCTCCCAGCGAGCGGAACAAATCCTCAGGAGGCGTCAGATGGAGGGGGCTGACGGATGGGTAGGTGGGATGCAGCGACCATTCGGTGTCCAGGGCGAGGTCCTGCTGCGGCGGGGCTGGGCGGCTCTCGGGAAGGGGAGGCCGGTCACAGGTTGATGTCCGTGACATCTGTAGGCGTGCTGGTGGGCTGGCTGGCAGAGTAAGCAGCAGTCTTGGTGACGCTGTATTCCTGTTGGGTTTGGGACGCCTGTTTCAGGCTCTCGGCTAAGGCTGCTTCAATCTGCTCCTGACAGGCTTTCAGGCAGTCCTGCGGGAGAGGGAGTGAGACAAGAGGCCTCAGTTCTCTGCTGCTCAGAGGTGGGTGCCTTATAAATAGCTCTGAGCAGCTGCTGGGCTACGTCTCTGGCCCCTGGAGCATCTAAACACACAAGACAAAGAAGCCTTTCTCCGACGAGGGGCATCTCCAGCTTGTCCGTGCTTTAGGCCCCTCCCCAGGAGAAGCCCCACGCTCTAGCTGTCTTCTCCCCACCTCCCTGCTTGACCACGTTCTCGAGGAATAGACGTTGTGCCCATCAGAGCTTCCCAAAGCATCCGGGCTCGTGCCTGGATGCAGCATGTGATTTCAGCATCACGGCAGTCAGCTGCCGCTGATGACCAAGACGGCAGAGCAGAACAGCTCTGCGCGGGCTGGTATCGACCTTTACAACCAAGGCTTCCCAGATCCACGAGCGATGGCCGGCGTGCAGCAGCACGGGTGCACACGGGGACCGTGGAGCCCCACCTGCCTCCCCCAGGCCCTACAACCCAGGTCTCCCGGAACTCGGCGTGGTCCTGCGTCTCTGCAGTCACCCACCCGCTGCAGAGAAGCTGCACGCAGGCAGCTCTGCCTCTCCCGTCCCTGCCCGTGTCCGAGCCCTGACAAGGTGAATCCCCGCTGGGTGCCCTGGCTGACACGCACTCCATCAATTTGGGGATCTCTAAGGCAGCCGGACCCGACCCTTCCAGACCCAACAGCCGCCCCAGCCACGTGTTCCCTACAACACTACGCGCCATCGACACTGGGTCCTTACGAGAACGATGCTGTGGTCGTGTAGCTTCTCGCAAGGCTTTTAACCCTCCTGCTCTCCCCCTGGGGAGCCCCGCATGACTCACCCGCACCTCCCCGGGGCGCAGGGAACTCCGTGCTGGGGGCCACACCAGCCCCACAAACAGGAAGGTGCAGGGGACTGCAAGCAGCGGCCTATCACTTGTAATAAAAGCAAACCCCCCTCCGTTTTCTCCCCACACAAGCTGTAATCAGAGGAGGAAACTCCTCCACTTCGACACCAGAGCATGATGACGCATCGAGAGCCGCGGGAGGCATCGCCAACGGGTGCACCCCAGCCCGGCTCCTACACCGCATCTCGGCTCTCACCGAGGGGTACGAGGTGGCATTTCGCACTTCAGGGCCGGAGCCGAGCTGGACGCCGCGGGGCCGCATGCGCTCACTGGATATTGTCACACACTGAAATCTCTTACCAGGAATCCGCCGCCAGTTCTTAGAAACTGACAGAGGATGTGGCGAGCGAAAATAGCAACGCCCACCTCCCCTTCCCCACGCCGCTTCCCGTCAGCGCAGCCTCCAGCCCGCCTGCCCGCAGCCCCGGGGCGAGCTCCCTGCAGGGCCTCGCGCCACGGCCAGCCCGTCCCCGGGCTCTCCCTCGGCAATTTCGGCAGAGATGCTAAAAAGCCGGCTTGGCCACACGCAGCCAGGCTCTTTTGCCAGCTGGCGAAGCCTTGGGGGTTTGCAGGGGCTGCCCGGGAGGCAGCTTGGCTTGCCCCAGCCTGCGTGCCCCCTACTCCTCCTCAGGGCAGCCGTGCCATGGGGCTCTGGCTCAGACACCCAGTGGGTCTGGTCCTGCTCCGCGTAGGATGAGGACTGGTCCAGAGCGGCTCCAAGCCTCACCCAACGTGCCGCCACAGCCAGCAACGAGCCAGCCTCAGCGCGGCAGCGCAGCTCCTGCTAGCCATGGCAGCTGGCACGGCCCTGCACCATCGTCCCCCTCCATCGCCACAGACTCCCCGCACCCCCAGCACTGTCTGGCTGAGCCTCGGCAGCTGCGGGAAGGGGATTGCTCCTCCAGTGTGGAGCCAAAGGGGAAACTGAGTCACAGCCCGGGGACACTGTGAGGCCAGGTTCAGGGAGAAGCATCAACACCACAAACAGGGAGGCTGAGGCCGGGTGCTTCCCCCAGGAGCCCTGCAACGCTGCGGACACATCCCCAGGGCTACAGGAGCTGCCGTGGTCCTGCCTGGGCAGGGGCTGTTTGTGCAGCACCTCGCACCCAGGCAGGCTGCGGGGCAGAGCAGATGCCCTCTCCGGGCTGAGGAGGGAGGGAAGCGGGCTGGAGGGTAGCAGAGGTGTGCTGGGCTCCATTTCGGCTCCCCTCCCTCGGTGGTGCCCTCCCTGCTTCCCACCTGTTCCCGCCAGCAGCCCCGACCCAGCGCAGGTTTCAGCCCCTGCCCCATTCACCGCAGCAGCTTGGGAGCAGCTGGCTGCACCGATTCACTCTTTAAAAAGGCTCCGGCAAACAAAAAAAATTAAAGCCGCACAAATAGATCAGGCGCCCTCCTGCCCCGTCCCCTCCCTGCCCGGACAAAGCCTCGTTGCAGCCTGCCACCCGCTGCGGCACCGGCACCTCTTCCAATTCCCGGCGCTGCTGTCAAGGGACTGTAACTAACCCCGCGCCCGGCTGCCGGCATTAGCGCTCGGGCAGAAGAAAAGATCAAAAGGGGCCCCGGGCAGAAGAAAGGCTCCCGATTACTTCGCTGCAGCAGAAGTGACCTGGAAACGGGGAGCCCGACAGGGTCCCCCTTCAAAGGGCAGTGGAGGGGCGGGCAGATGCCCCCCACCACCCCGACGTCCCCCGCAAAGCCGCTGTGCCAGCATCCCGAAACGCTTCATGCCCCCGACCCCCTTCCCACCCGAGTCTAGGCACCTGCAACCGGACACCGGCGGAGGTTAGCAGATGCCGAGCCGGGCTTCTCCCTCTGCCCAGTCCCACCTTGTCAACCCGATCCCCCCAACACCTGCCTGCGCAGGGAACAGACGCTCCCCTTTGTGCTGCTTTTCAAAGGCTCCCGAGCTCGCCCCGCTCTGCGCAGGCAGCGTTCGGTGGCCAGGAGCCGACCGCAGCCACGGGACTGACCAAAGGTGCTGCGTTTAGAGATGCTCACTCATCTCTAGGCACTCCTCAAACCAAGGTCAGCATCGTTATGAACAGCCTAATTTCCTCTCCCTCGAAGACGAACGAGCAGCAGAAAGAGGAAGGGTTTCCACCGGATCCAGCAGCAAAACCGCTTCGCTCTTCCCCCGCGAACACTCACCACCTCCGTGCCAGTGATGCTGGCCAGCAGCTCAGTGATCGCCTCGCCGGTGAAATCGTTCACGGAGACCGTCAGGCCGTGGATCGCCGCTCCGATACTGCCTGTTGCAATCATGGAGGGGGGGTACATGGCAAAAGTGTAGTCTAGAGCCAGAATGGGGACACAAGGGGCAAAAAGAAGAAGCCGTTAGCAAGGATGTGCGTGGTAAGTTCTTGAGACTGGGATTTCCCTGGAAAACTAGAGAGGGCCAGACAGAGGGGTCTCTCCAGCTTAGCAGAGAGAAATGGGGGTGAAGTGACAGGAAACAGGCTGAGCATCAGAGCAGCAAGCTTCATTAAGCTATTTCTCTGGGCCTGTCTCACCAAAAGAAGTCCTGAAGATGAGGTTGCTCTAGTGACTTAGAGCAAGGCTGATAAAAGCTCATATTCAACCCTGCCTTTACCCTGGATGCCCTCCCACAGTCGCAGCCTGTGCAGCAAGAGGTGCGGCACGGCGGCTTTGCTCTTTCCTGGCATCTTTCAGGCACCCACTAAGAGCCCCCAGGAGCGTTATCCCACTTTGTCAGGGACAGAAAACATATCATTGAGCAGCAAAACGCTCCGATTTGAATGAAGGCAGGCATTCAGCTCCCCAGAAAGCCAGGGCATTGGGGAACAGCCCCAGGTTACCCAGCAAGCCTGACTCAAGCCCAGGCTACCCTGTCTGCAGCGGCCAGCCTCCTGGCATCCAGCATCCTCCCCAGCACCCCGGCGGGTGGCTCCAGCCGGAGCAGGCACCCACCTGTGGCACACAGGGCGATAAAGGTCTGTGCATGTTTCTTCACCAGCTCCATCTTGTCCTTCGGCAGCGGGAGGTGATGGAGGATGTGAGCCAAGAAATCATTTGCTATCACTGAGACCAGGTCCCACTTTAGCTTCTCCAGGACAAGAACCTCCCAATCCTGCAGAGTCAGACAGACAGACAGCATGTTACTCAGCGGGGCTAGGCCAGGCAGAAACACCAGATTCAAGGGCAGATAAGGCCAGCGCTTGGGGAAGGGACAGTAGAACAGTACAATCCATGAGACAGGGAAGAAAAGAGGGAACATTCCTGCTCTGCGACTATGGCACAAATCCAGCCTTGAGCTGTTGCAAAGTCAGGAGTAAAGATCAGAAGAGGAAGCGATAAATCTGGTTTCTTCTTTCTGAGGTGCAGTCAGATTAGCCTTTGACACTCCTCTGCTTTGCAAGGTTGCTGCAACAGCCCACAGAGGAAAAACCAGAGCAAGGAGCAGTAGGGACACCATTCCCGTATTCCTTCTCCACTCCCGAAAGGAGAGGCTGATGTCCAGGCTCCCAGGAGCAATCCAGCTTGGCGCTAACACCATTACAGCAAAGGGAATAGAGGAGCTCTCCTCTCTGTGTGCCCCTCGGAGCCGGCCAGTGCGTTGACTCCCTCCTACAGCGGCCCCTTGGCCAGTGAAGTGGAGGAGGCAATAGCTGCTCTGCAGCCAGCCCCTCTGCACAACACACTGAAGCAAGGGAAGGTGGGGGAAACACAGCTGAGCTTTCAGGGCTGCATCCAGACAGCCCAAGCTCCTGTATGAGATCTTCAATCCCTACAGAGCTCAGGGGCTGCGACTAGGTGCTGAGGTCTTCAGCCCAACAAACACTGGGTGCGCAGCCCGACGGAGGAGGTCCCAGGCTGGGCACTAGCATTCTGGCAGAACCTCCCCTACTCATCACGCCTCTTCTCTGCCAAGAGAGCTTCCAGTCATGCTCAGCAGAGCATCCCCAGCAGCTTCTCGGAGGGAAGAGGCACTAAACAGCCACGCTAATGCCCACCTCTCCCACTGACATACAAGCAACGGCTCACTGGTGCTTCCTAGTTATATGCCAGGTGGCTGCCAATGTCTCCGTCCCATGTTGTGGTGCTCTCTCTAAGCATCTAACAGAGATTTCTGTAATATCTTCCATGAGCCAGTCTCTGTGCAATCTGCAAGCTGGGGAACAGATGGCGGGAAGGCCGGGTGCCCCCTGCGGATTTCAGCTGGAGCCCGGCTGCTCCTCTCATCTGCTCAGCCTCTCGCAGGCTCTTCCAACTCTGGGCGTTAATCCTAACACCGACAAGGAAACCGAAGTGCAGAGCAGCCACGGGCAAGCACTTGGCAGAGTCATCACCCAGCAAGTCACCAGGTGGTACCGAAGCACCCATCCAGCAAGGTAGAAGCAAGGGGAGCCCCACGATTAGAGCCTTAGCACAGAATTTGGGACCCCTGCATTCAGTTCCCTGCTCTGCCATCAATGTCAAGGTCTACGTGACTTAGCTAGAGTAGCAGTTGAATCAAACTCAGAGGCCACACACGTGCTGGTCTCACTGGGCTGGGTGGCTTTGATGTTATGCCTGAGTACGACCATGCCACCGACAGAGCAGTCTCAGGAGAGGCGAGAGCGGCATCTTCCCAGGATCGTTTCCCTTCCCATCCCAGCAGGAATGTCACGGGCAGCCCACACCCAGCCGCCCGAGCCTCTCTGCCGGTCCCAATTCCCCCACGTCCCGAGCCACGATGAAGATCTCTGGCCCTCAATTTCTCTCATCCTCTGGATCAGTAGCAAATCTGGGTTTGGCAATGGGGTCCAGGTACGCCAGAAAGGCCACAGAAGATGCCCCCATGTCCCTTGTCCCCGCTAGTAAGGGGTGACAGTGGCCCTGCAGATGTGCTGGGAAAGGAAAACACCCTGCAGGAGCTGAAGCTCCAGGTTTGGAAGGACAGAGCTGAATCGGGATTTGTATCAGATATCTCCATTTCAGGACCTAGTCCTACCCAGCAGAATATCTATTCTTTTTCCAAGTAGTCTAGGATTACAAGGTCAATGCTGCTCACAGACGTGCCAAAGGGCTGCCAGAACAGATGGATTTGAAGAAGTGAGATTTTTCATAAGGGCAGATCTTCATTTTTTCTCTCTTTTCTTTTTTTTTTTTTTTTTTTTTTTTTAAACCCACTCTTTCCCCTTACACAACAATACCAGTTTGGAGTTGCTTAAATGAGCAGCATTGCTCAACCTGCTCCAAATCCCCCATGAGGCCAAACGCGCCGTTTGCCATTTCACAGCCTGCACTTTTCCAACCAGAAAGCAGTGCTTTGCTAGAGCACGCTCACTAGTCTCCCATATGGATGGCCAGCCTGCCAGTCTTTCTATATTTTTAAGCCAAATCCACAGGATAAAAGCAAGAAGAAACCTAGCGATAAGCTCAAGAGCCTGAGGATCGCAACACAGGTCACCAAGGGTGCCTGGTTCAATGGGGGGACTGGAACAGAGAGGAGAGATCAGGCTTGGGTAAAAGAAGAAAAAACAAGCAGTGCCTTGGTTAAACTGAAGCAACACAGCAAGGTTACACAAGGAAAGAGCCACTGGAGATGGAGAGCTCTGTACGTTGTCCCTACCTGTTGCTCATCTGGAACCCACCAAGGGCAGCGGGCTGGGAAAGCTGGCTGCTTGCTCGTGCATCAGCCCAGTTTCTTGAGAAGGGGCACAGGACACTGCTGACACCTTTGGCAGTCACTGCCCCGAGGGCAAGAGGCCGGGGCAGCTCCAGCCTGACTTCTCCACGCGAGCTGGGAGCATGGCCCTTTTGCAGACCCAGGCAGAAGGTCAAAAGGAGGACCTGGAGATCGCTGCTTGCAAAGCAAACCCAAAAGGGATCACTACACCCGAGGGGAGCTCCTGAGCACAGAGGGGACACCAGCCCAGCATCATCTGGGCTCTTGCTCCTTGCCTTTCCTCCCAGAGCTGCAAGCCAGCTACTGGGAGTCACCAGAGGCACATGATGTGCACACTGGTGTGGCAGAGAGCCTGTCCCTGCTGGGACACGTTTTGTCCTAAGGAGAAGATCCAGGGTGCAGACCAGCTCAGCCATGAGACCTCACCTGGGACAAGCTGGCTTCTGCCACACCAGGACTGATCCAGGACAACAGCCTGTCCATTTGCAATGCACAAAAGCAGCTCTTTTCCAGCTAGTACACAGGTTCATCGTCTTCTTAAAAACCTCGTTGTTACAAAAGGCCTGATCCCGAGACCCAGCCGGCACTCGACATGCCAGCTGAAGGCGACAGGCGCCAAGGACTGTCACCAGCTCACAGGATTTAGCTCAGGGAAGCCTCTCTCCTGCCAAACCACCCTGCTCCTCGCTTCTCTCCTGCTAACCCTGGGGACTTCCCGCTCTCAGAGCGGCATGTCAGAATCTCTGAATCACTTTATCTGTGGAAGAAGCAGAACAAAAGGCTGCAAGAGATAGGCAAGCAGGTTTGCGACAGCAGTACCACTCAGTATAGCAAACATCCTTTTCCTGGCATTTTGTTTTGCACCTAATTGAATCAGTCTCTGCCTGGCTAATGAAAGAGAGGAAGAAAGTGGAAAATGTTCCTTTGTTTCTCCAGCCTGCGGAGCCCACCCTCCTCGTGGAAGGGCTGCAAGCTGCCAGCGCTGCCCACTGAGCATCCCATCGCTGGGAATGCATCAGGTCCCCCTTCTGCAAGATCCCCCAGCACAGAGCTCCCCCACGCTCGGCCAGCATCTCTAGGGGTGGAAGTTGCAGAGCAGCTGAGCTTCCCCTCTGCAAGCTTGCTCCCTTGATCTCTCCTGGCTGCATCCCACAAGAAAGAAAAAAAGAAGGAAGGAAAGCAGCGACCACTTCCCATTGCCTCCCCTGCTCTGACAAGGTGATCTCAGAGCACAGTCCAGTTGCAGTGAAACAGCCTCAAGCCCCTGGTCGCTGCCTCTGCGCCCTCTCATTAAGACAGACCCGAGTCACGAGCAGAGATGGTTTTACTCAATTTACAGCTCTGCAAAGTCAGTCTGGGATGTGACAGTCACACCAGCTTCTCTCCTTTTCATGTAGTAACAGTCACTCTGTACATCAAGCTCTACCCTCAGCAACACCTACACACCCGCTATGCCTACAAGGAGTCTGTGTAAACCTATCTGGCGAGGCTGCGCAGGGAGCAGAGCGCCCAGCTCCTCTCTGCAGCAGCCCTGTCTGCAGGAGAAAAGGAAGTTGCGCTCGATTTTGTCACTCAAGTTGATAAGGTACCATTTTACATTATCACAGGCTTGATGAGACACCAGCAAAGCGGGAGCAGGCTGCACTCTGTTGTGCTCGCGAGCTGACTCAAAAAGAGGGTGGAAAGAGCTGCTGATGTTGCTGCTGGCCACCCACCCTACCCAGCAGCTGAGACACAGCTACAGAAATGAGCAGCCATGAAAGTCCATTTGCAAATAGAAAATCTGGGGCAAACGTTTGTTTCCGTCCCCTGACCAGAGTTGAAGACTGGATGTCAAGGGAAAAGGTGCCAACTTGAGGTGCAGACACGGTCACATCTATCCCACCCATGCAACAAGCAGAAGGTAAAACAGTAAAACACAAGCATGTCTTCTGGAAAGTCAATGCTCTATCACAAGTGAACATCCCTTTCTACTCAGCTGTTATCTCTTTCTCTTATTTTCACTCCTCACAGCCTGCTGCCACCACTGCTCCCTTCATTATCTGCCTAGTGGCTTGATCCTGCTTATGGTCTTTGCTAGGAAATAGCTGGCGGTTTGCAAAAATGACCTTAGGTCAAAGATTTCAGAGGCAAGACAATGTATTAGGGGCAAACCAGACAGATGAAGGTGACCTACAACGGCTCTCCCTAGCCTTCAAGCAGCTGAACACCCTCTCGCACAGGCCAGAGAAGCCTTTATTAAAACAAAAAAAAAAAAAAAGAAAAGAAAGGTAGGTTAGATAACGCCCTTGACGGAAATCCAACTTCCTCCAAATGGACAAGTCCCTTGTTGCATCATTTCCTTCTCCCTAGAATAACTTCATCAAGATTTTGTTTCAAGTATGTCCCTTCTAAACTGCTGAGCTGGTGCCAAGCATCCCTGCAAGAGAAAGAAGCAAACCTACTGGGAAAGTCAGCCAGCTTCCTCCAAAAGGCCGGGGAGGACATGCTGGAAGCTGAATGGCACCGACTCACAAGAAGAAGCCAGGATGCGCCATTGTCCAAACCTTGATGAAGAAGCTCCCCTTCCCCTCCCTCTTCCACTGCAAGATTATGAAAGAGAAGTAACATTACCACGATTAGCACAGAGGAGGAAAACAGCAGCTCGCCCTGGTTTTGTAATCAGGGTATTAACTCTTGTCAGGTCCCACAGCAAAGACAAATCCTTCACGTATCTTCAGACATTACCTCCACTCCCTCTTTACAGTGGAGGGCAATGGGAGACTGGAGCAGGATCTGCTCCAAACAGGGTTAAACATCTACTGAAAGCAAGCCTTGTGGCGGGCAGGGAAAGATGACCAGATCACGGGCTACAGAGCATCTCCTGCCCAGACATCTGCAAATGCCTCAGCACCTCTCCTTAAGGGCTGTGGCTGGTTTGTGATGCCTTCTGCTCAGCCCTTTGGCTCTAGCACCGATTACCAGGAATAAACCCCTGCACTGCTGAGTGCTCACGGCCATCCCCTTGGGAAGGAGAAAAGGGATCCTATTTGCCTGAGAAAGCTATCTTTGGCTATCCCAAGAAAGGACTTTTGACCCCCCAAATGAAGCCATTCTTGTCGACCTCAACTGCATGTTGATTCCGGAGCACAACAATGAAAGAGATCCGTGCCAACCATCCAGCTGTGCCTCCTGCTGCACTGAGAGCAACCCGGGATCCTGGTGGGAAAAAAAAAAGTACAGGGAAGGAGAACTCCAGTACCGAGACCTGCACAATCAGAAGTGAGCAACAGGCGGCAGACAGCGCTTTCCTCCTTCATCGCCACCCCACTGCTGCCAGGAGGAGGGAGAAGGGAAGATGAACATTGTGGCACTGCTTAGCCACAGCTTCCTGCTGACAAACCTCTGGGGGGAAGAAATAAAAAAAGACTCTGAGTGAGGAGGCATTAGCATTTGAGTGCGAGAGCGAAGGAAAGCCTCCAGGGATGTTGCACATTCTCTGCCCACTACCCACCTGCACATCTCCTAACCGTTCTCCTTTGGAAGGAGCCTGCTACAAACACAGCTCAGGATTCAACTGAAAAAAGCAAATCCACACCAAGAATAAAATCATCAAATAAATCAGAATGAAATACAACTGGGATCCATGGGAGATATGCACAAGGTGCCCACCAAGACCAACTCCTTGTAGCCCAAGGTCCACGCTGCAGGAATCACTAGAATTTGCAGCGATGATCTTCCCTAGTCTGCAGGGATGATGATAGGACTCCCTGTAAAGTCTGGATCAGAGAGGGAGACAGAGGTGAAGCATGGCAGTAAGTTCACCTTCCTGCAACCCATATTCCTGTTGGACAGAGAGCTTATCCTTCACTCTGAAGGGACAGAAACCTGACACTGGCCCACAACATGTATTTTGATCAGCTTCATGCTCCTGAGGACACGGAGAGCACTGTCCATGCTTTGAAATGCAGCCTGCTTGCCTACAAGACGACTGTTACGCGCCTTCTGCTCAGCTCGTTGCCTCTGCAACAAACAGAGGCAACTTTTGCTGGCCCAGCAGAAAAGTGAATGCAAACCAACTCCCATTCCCCTCTGCCTTTTTTCCAACTAAATGTTAACCCCCCTCGTTATCACAGGGCCAACAGGAACCCTCCCGTTACAGGCTGGGATTAGCTTCGTGTGATGGATCCCAGTCCTGGGAAGATACCCACGCAGAATCCGTCGCTGGATGAGAAGGTGCTCTCAAGGATGAAGCTTTACTGGCAAAGCAGGAGAAAGCCTTCGCACACAGAGATTTTTGTGGCAGCCCCCCACAGCAGGATGCTGTAGCATGACCACAGCTCAGCATCCAGAGAAGCAACGAGCCCTCGTATTTCCTCTGTGCCTTCCCATCCCTCACCACTATTCATGGTAATGATCCACATATACTTTTTTTCCATGAGTGCTACTTAAGGCAACAACCACCCACAAATGACTACAGGGAGAGGGGTATGGAGGTGAGGGGATTTTCCCCAGCCTTCACTGGCACTTGGAAAAACCATGTTCATACTAGAGTTCCCCAGTTACCAGAACTGCCTTCCGATTCACACCTGAAAGTTTTGTGGGTTCACTCCCCACCCTGGGGACAAATCACACTCAGCTCATCTCACCCACCCCGGCCCAAAAAAATAGTTATTTAATAAGGTGATGACTAACCCTGAGAAATTCTCGTAGGCAAACCGTCTCCAGGGATGTTTGTTACTCGAAGCGAGGTGGCCGTTTCCTCCCGAGGGCTCTCATCTACCAGCACGGAAGGCCCCCAAGAAAAGGGGTTCTCCAACTTCCTCCCCCATTGGCAAAGTTGAACTCAGAGGTTTGGATCTTTGCTTTGAACTTTTATCAGACATGAAAATGGTTTGCCTTTCAAAGCCTACACAGCTTCTGCCTGAGTGTACGATGGGAGAGGGAAAGTAGCCCTGCTTTAACTCAAGGGCACGGAGCAAGACCTGGGCAGCAGCAAGGTCCCACTTATTTCCATCACCTTGGCAGCCGTGTCAGCCTTGACGGTACAACCCAGCCAGCTGGATCCCAGGTCAGAAAAGCTCCCACCCATTTTCCTGGTTAACTCTCCACTTAAAGCTTCATTTTTCCTGCTGGTGTGGAAATGCACCTCCCACGTCATGCCCCTTTGCAGCCGGGACAAGTCAGAGCCGCACGCCCCAAGCAGCAGCCCCCGCCTCGTGCCCCGCCGGCTGCGCAGACAGGAGCCTTTGTTCTCCAAAGCTGTCACTCGAGAGCGAACCAGTGCCTGAGAGCGAGTTCAGCGTGGCAGCTCCACGCTGACAACGAGCGCTTAAGGCACAAGGAACTTTCTCTGTAACCTGGAGGTGACAAAGCTGCTTCCCACAACACGGAGCGAGGGTCTGCCCAGGATGGGAAGGTCTCCACCAACTGGCATCACACCCACCGGGGCAAGGAGGAGAAAAGGTTGGTTGGGGAACGCAGAGGAAGGTGAAGAAATGGGAGAAAGAGAACAGGAGGAGACACGGAGGCAGGTATGCTGCCAAGTAGCAGGATGCAGGAGATAAGAGAGCTGGGGAGGAGGTAGAGGGCTCTTTGAGATAGGGGTGTTTACCAGGAGCTGCTGAGGCGTGATGGAGTTGTCTGTGTAAATGCAGAGTTTCTCCACGGTCAGGGGCATGGTTTCTCGCAGCTTGGAAGCCAGGAGCATGCAGACGGCTCCCAGAAGCTGCAAGTGATTTTTCCGCGTGGGGACTGACGACAGGTAGCGATCCACGTAATTCATGGCCAAGGGGAAGACCTCTTCTTCACACTTCTGCTCCTCACACACCTGACAAAACCCAGTTACAAAAATAAAAAATAAAAGGAAGTTTTAATCAGCACAGGACTCCCCAGGTCCTGCCTGCACCGCAGCTTCAGAGCTTCTGGTCATGATGGTGTTTCACACTTATCCACAGGGCTTTGAAGGCACCTCGGCGCAAAGGAGTAAATTAGCTACAGGCGTTAAGTCTATGACTTTGGTAGGATTGCACCAGCAACAAGTTTGACCAATGCCTTAAGACTTCATCTTACTGTGGAAAGCTGCAGAACTTCTATGTAGCTAAAAAGAGTGCACAGATAAGTTAAGACCAAAATTGCTTTATTTGGCCCCCTTTCTAATTTCCCCTGTTGGGGATGTCTCCAGCCAGCTGTAGAGCAAAGCTGCCATTTTCTGCTCTGTGGGGACTGGGGACCTCTGGAGAAAACGAGCAGTTCCAGCATATCGCCAGCTGGAGACCTAATAGAGCGGGAGCCACAGTCACTTCTGGCAGTTCCACCTTAAGTGGTCCAGAAACAGGAGAAGAATCAATGGCAGAGCCCTAAAGCCTTCATCCTCCCTCAGCCACACTTGTACCACAGCCACCAACAGAATCCAGGAGCTCTGAAGTTCAGTCCTCTGCTCTTATCTCTCAACCCGCATCAAAACACTGGTCATATTTAACTTCCTTCTTTCAACACAACCATAAAAATATTGAGGTTTCTCCTTATACAGCAGCAAACACCACCATTCTCCTTCCAGCAGCGACTGCCTCCCCCTGCACTGACTGCCATAGTGCCGGGGACACCGACACACACGGTCATGACAACTGCAAAGTGTCATCCACTTCTTGACTGCCTTTAGGGCTTCACAGGAACAGGCTCCAAAGCAGCGTTTATCTAACTACCCTTCTCAGAAAGGGAATTACAGAAACAGAACAATAATACCAGGAGAAAAAAAAAAAACCACTTTAAAAAGCAAGGTGTTCATTATTTCTTTTGACAGAAGCAGGCAGCTTCTTGCAACAGTGGCCGGGGTGGAGAGCAGGCAGGCTCGATCCCAACATCATTTGTCCTTTGCAGAATCTGTTCTTTCTTTTTCTATTGAGACTGTTCGCTTTGACCATCTCATGAAGAGGCCCATGAGATTTCCCCCAGTGAACTGTATCCCGCAGAGAGCCGCATTCATTTTTAATTTAGG
This sequence comes from Gymnogyps californianus, assembly GCF_018139145.2. Taxonomy (NCBI): domain Eukaryota; kingdom Metazoa; phylum Chordata; class Aves; order Accipitriformes; family Cathartidae; genus Gymnogyps; species Gymnogyps californianus. The sequence goes on along the minus strand of NC_059497.1, from coordinate 3,816,732 downwards.
GAAGTAAATGGTAGCGATATTATTTTCCCCCTTTAACCAGGCATTTTCAGCCCCATTCAGGAAACACAAGTCTTTAGCCTGCCAGGTGCACAGCTGAGCTCTCTGCCCAGAAGCTTTGGGGAGCAGGATGCAAAGAGGGGGTCCGATAGCAGCGTGGCAGCACACCACCGAGGTGGGGTGAGCACAGGCTGTAGGTTTGGGGGGGGGAAGAGGGGGTCTGCTCCTCCTGCATGGGGCAATCACATCTTCTAGCACAGCCAGCACTCACAGAGATACTGCCCCACTGCAGACTGCCTTCGTCACCCGCCTCCGGACCCTCCATGTGCAGCCCCCTTCCTCCCCACCGGCATATCCCCCCATACCGGAGACCTGACCTCCGGCGTATACCAAACCCCGGGACTTCAGGGCTTTCCTGTCCCCTGGATTGTCCCTTGCACGCCTGCACGAGGCGACTCCCCTGAGCCCCCCAGCGAACACGGGTCGGGTGCCTCTGTCCTGTGCTTCCCCCCGCCTCCAGCTTTCTCCCGCCGGGGCAGGAGCGCGCACGCTTGCAAGAGCGGACGGCGAGCAAGGAAAAGCGCCAGTGGCCGGGCAGGGAGCCGGAGCTGCGGCAGGAGAGGCGGCAGGAGGGGTGCCCGTACCTCCAGCATCCAGAAGGCCAGCATCTTCCGCATGTAGGGCTTGATCTCCCGCTGCACGCAGTGGAAATAGGAGACGTGGGGGCTGTAACGCTCCTCCTGGCTCAGCAGGTTCTGCAGCACCCGCCGGTCCCCCAGGAGCTGCGGGTCGCGCCCGGCGCGGGGCACGCGGGGGACGGCTTCCACGCACAGCAGCTCCATGGGCGCGGGCAGCGCAGGCAGGCAGGCAGGCAGGCAGGCAGGCAGGCAGGCAGGCAGGCACCCCACCGGCTCCGCTGCAGCCGCCGCGGGACGCCGGGAACTGGCCGCGCTCCCAGGGGGCGGGGCCGCCGCCCACCCCGGGGCGACCCGCCGAGCCCGGGCGGCCGAGGCGCGCCGAGAGGCGGGGCCACCGCCGCCTCTCGCCAATCCGCGGGCCGACCGGCAGCGACGCGCCGAAACCGGGCGGTGACCACGCCCTTGGGAGGCGGGGCGAGAGGCGCGCCGGCGGGCTGACAGCACGTGGGGCGCTGCTGCCATGTTGGGGCGGGTGGGGGGGGGGAGCCGGTACCAGCCGCCCCCGGGGCTCGCCCCGTCCCTCCGTTGTGGCACCGGCGACCGCACATTTTCCCCGGCACCCCCTTTGTTTCCAGGGGCCGCTCCCCGGTGACCAGGCGGTGCTGAGCTCTCTGCAGGCCAGCCAGGCTGCAGAGGGACAGTCCCGGAGTTTGCAGGGAGGCTTCTGTCAACCCAATCTACACATTTCTAAGAGTAATTTTTTCAGTATTTAGTCCTATACTTTTTTGGGGGGGTGTGTGTGTCTGACCGAAGTCCTTCAAGGCTATGAAAATAATCAGCTGTGTACATACTTGGAGCCAGTCCATACTGAGCCTGCTGTCTTCCAAAAGTTACGCTCATGTTACTACTGGTGCAGCACTGTGGGAGATAGCAACCTCAGTGTCTGCCGAGATAAGGGTTTGTCAGGCTTGGCTGGTTTTTCAGAATAATTAACAATTGTTTGGAAATACCTTTGCAAATTGTACACTGAATGGCTACTTACTCTAGGAATTTTAAAGGCGTTTGAGTAAGTTTGCACTGTGACTTCCGCAGCACAGGATTTGCTCTGCGCTGGTACCTGAGTCTGCTTCTAGTTGACCCGGCAGTAATTGCTTTCTGGTATGGGAAGCTGAAGACAACAGGCTGTAATTCTGGCCACGTTTGTCACTGGCTGCAAAAACTGCAATGTCTTGACTTTGCTAGTGCCCATGGGAAGGGTCAGAAAACAGTATAAAACGTACAACAGATTCTCTAATTGGAAGGGGGAATGGATTGCCTTCAAGCTTGCAAATTAAAAGCTCCTCACTGAGTTGAGAGATTAGCTCAGGAGGTCCATTTTTAATGGAAGTCCCCAATACCGGTTGTGAAGGCAATGTGCCCGAACGGGATGACCTGCCTGTATCAGGCTCTTCGCCACTGGGATGGTGCCGCAATGTAGCATTTGCAGCAGCAGCTGGAACCAAATGATTATAATCACAAATGTGAGAGGTGGGAAATACATTCCAGACCACCAGCATCTCTTGCTCTGCTAAATCACATCAGCCAGTTCTGACTGCCTTACCCTCTGAAATGAAGCACCTCAGCAGCATGCACTCCTGTAACACTTCATGGCACAGGGCAGTATATTCCATTTTACAGTGCAGTATTGCTGGGCTGGGAGCACGATACAGGGAATCGGAGGGAGACAAGCCCAAATTCAACTCGCAGCAGTAATCCGTATCTGCAGTCCTGGGGAGAAAGCTGCTCCTGTTCGGAAGGGAATGGAGCAATGGAATTTATAGAAATTGAGGACTTTCGGGATGTGGTGTCATACAAAGGGGACTCAGCTGGAACACCTCTGACCAGTTCTGCTGGAGTATTCCTCAGTATATACCCTTGTATATATTTTTAGGCTAAGGAACAAAGAACCAAAGGAGTGGAGTGATTTGCCACAATAGCTACTCCCCACACACAAGTCACTTCTATGTGTGCCATTTTGGCACATTTAGTACTTTTTTTGTATTTTCAGTCATCTAAAAAGAGTCTTTTAATGAAGAACAAACATACGAAGTTAATAAGCATAAGTAAAACAAGACTGAAGTCTTTGTTCTCCCTGCTCAGGATTTTTTTGTTGTTGAAAATGAAAAACATCTTTTTGATCAGAGGTTTAGAGGTTCAAAATACTACTCATGACAGTAAACACAAAGGTCACATACATAACACACATTTCACGCGCTGGAATCCCATTTCTACACTTGCACAGATGGCTTTCATTTTCTGCAAGGTATAGGATACATTGCAAATTTTTAATGATGCCATCAGCGTTGATTTGTTGTGCTGAATGCCCTGAGAACACCATACAGCACAGTGAAGTGGGACTGGAGAAAAGAAAGGGGGAGAGAATTAGATCAATCCCATCCCTGCCTTAAAATGAAGAAGAGGAATTTTTGTAGGTGAGATGAGATTCCCAAATCCCTTTCCCAACTAACTTTCTTTCACCTTACAAATAAATCTTCCAGTGGTGTGGGCAAGAAATATTTGAAGAATCTATGGGAGAGATTTCTGTGGACCAGTCAGCTGGTTTTAATCCGGGATGACCCCCCCTGCTCCACTCCCCCACTCTTTCATTGTGAACAGCATCCCCCATTTGTGCAGGGGAAGAGAAGGGCCCCATGTCCCACATTTTTAGTAAAAATAGACAGCAGCTATTTTCTTTAGTCAGGCAAGGGGAAACCACAGCACTGAGTTCTTGGTCCTTCTGGTTTCTGGGCTGTGCCTTTTGAAATTGAGAGTTTCAGGCCCTTTCCCAGACTTCATGGTCTTTCTCCTGTTTCCCAGTGTCTGCACGGCGGTTCTGACACAGCCCATTCGGCTGGAGCTGGGCTCGGTGGCAACCGTGGGCCATAGGACACGGAGGGGGAAAATGAAGCCTGTTGCATAAGAAAGTGTTCCTTCCAGATGATGACTTGGCAAAACTGATGCCTCTGCAAGCCACATTATCAGGCTAGAAAGGCAAATTACAGACTGCAGGCGTCCTAAAAAGCCTATTGTGTGGGTGTGCGGAGGGAAGAGAAAATTCCAGGAAAACCAAATTTTGGTCACTGTTGTCCATAGATAGTCAGCTTCCTGGCTTTGGCAAGAGAGAGCACAGCAATATTAAAAAAGGAAATTCCTTCAGAGTAAAAATTAAAAAACCTGATGGCCTCCAGACTTCCAGGATCTCAAACCAGCAATGTTATTCTTTGCTGAATCATAAAGGGGGCTCATTTTTTTGGTATGTTGATGATGAATTAAAAAGAGTGACCAGCAGCTGGAGATCTTAAAGGGGCAATACAGATGCAGGTCTGATTGTGATGGGCAGCTGGTGTCACGCATGGGCTTGGATCAAGGCTAAAGCCCTTTATTGCGATGGCCATTCAACAGGCGCACGTCCGTAAGCCCTTTGCTGCAGAAAGCTTTTATCTATGTCACTTTGCATCAGCAGTGGCCTTGGCCCCAAAGGCTGTCAATAAACACGATCAGTACCTTTTCTACACTGGTTTCTGTGTCTTATATTTTATATCTACCTTCCGTCCAATTTTGGTCTACCAAGAGCTAAGCCATCTTCTTCCTTGGTCATACTGCAACTACGGCATCATCAGTGACATCAGAATGAAACTGCTTAACATACACGAAGGACTTGAAAACCAAATCCAATGAGCAAATAACTATATAATTTGCTGTAGGAAATCCCCAAAATAAAATGAAAAACAGGTACCATTTTGTGCATGTGTGAGAAAGAGCAAAGACAGTATTTCACACTTTCTGGTTTGAGGATTTCAAAGCACTTCAGACATCCTAATCTGTTATAATTCACATTCAGTTTTCCCTAAGGCGGAGAGATACTGCAACTATTCCCAGCAGGAACGAGCAAGGGCTAGCAAAGCACGCCGTGGCAATTTGGTGTCACAGTCTGTGCTTGCTAGAAGTCCCTGCTGCTTTAGAAGGAGATGGCCCAGTTTTGCAGTCCACCATACACACTTAAACCACTGATAAAGATGGACCAGTACTAGCAGGTCAGGCCGTGGGGTGCACAGCTTCATCTGCTGACGCAGCAGCAGCAGGGCAGATCGCTGCAGGGACGCAGCACATCGGCCCATCGCAGATGTTCGCTCTAGTGCACATGAATCAGAGCTTACAGGCACAGGGAGCTGAGGCATCTTCCCCGCTCATTCAGCCGTTCCCTGGTCCAGTGGGCAGGAGAGCTGAGGATTTCCTGGTCTCGGTCCCATGCTTAAACACAAGACTTCTGTCTCCCCCCTGTAGCTGGCTCTCTCTCTTTTCTCATATCTTATTCATTCTTAACTTAGAAAAAATGCTTTCACTGAATTGAAGGGAAGTTTGGTTGAGTACAAGTTTAACATTTGACCCAGGGGATGTGTTTCCTAATATCTTTCCCATTACTGGCAACCACTGCATTCCCTTTCCTCTGACTTGGTCAGACTTTTGAGTACAACTAATTAGTTCGGAGTGATATCATCTGAATACTGAATCTCAGCAATGCTTAGATATATCCAGTAATGATATACATGAGAATTCTGAAGCAGCAAGCTTGCTGCTTCAAAGGTCAAAATACAGCTTTTTCATTGACTTAAATCCCCTTATTAGAGCAGCTTTTGGTACAGTTTGGACCAATTGTCTATTTAAACAAAAATAGAAGTGTGACTGTTGATAACTGTTTGGGTTTATACTATATCCCTCACGTCTGCATCTGAGCGTGCCTGTTCCTGGGATATATATCAATTTAATAATATAAGTTCCTTAACCAGGATTATTAAAGGAGAGAAAGAGTTGGATGTAGGGAAGCTTACCCTTCGCTTAGGTGGCTTCCACAACAGAACCAAAAAGTGATTGGAAGGAGGTATAAATGGATGAAAAGAAACGCATTTGTAAACATGCACTTAGCAAGAAACTCACTACGTCTTTTGGCAAATCATTTAGGAGATTTCCAAAGTGGCTATGGCTTTGGAGTGTCTCCATTTCGGAGCAGCTGGGCCAGATCTGACTCCAGTGGAGCCAGCCCAGTTTGCCTCACCTAACAGTTTAGGCCAGCAGAGATTTAAATGTAGTTTCACCTCACTTTTTATGAAAAGCATTAGAACAAGTTTGTCTTCATCTTGCATTTTAGCAGCTGTTTTCTGCCTTAGTTCCCTTTTCCTAACGAAATCTAAAATTAAGTCACATTTTCATTGACTCAAACTTGTACCATAGTGAGCCATCCCCAGGTGAATGTTCAGTTTTGCTCCCAAATCAGCCATTTTAGAAACCAGCCAAATTCAGCTGGTAAAGATAGAAAGACCGACCATAGAAAAAAAAAAACGCAAAGCTGAAACCAATCAATTTCAGAAAGCAAACTGGGCTTGGAAAGCCCCCAGTTGTGATATATTTAGTTCATTTCAGGGGATTATCTGTGGTTGCCAATTATGCAAATTGTTAAAAAATACTGCCCTGAAATTTTACATATAAAATACATCTTTTTTACAACACCCTTCCCTTGTCCATCCTTTCTGCCTTTTCCTGCCCTGCCCTGAATTGATCTTGTTGCCTACGTCTTGTACACCCTATTCGGTAGATTAGACGCGTTTGGGTTTTTCTAAGAATTTTTGGTTGCATGATATTTTTCACTTGATGTGGCAAGCCCGGTGCCTAGCGCCTGTTTGCCAACGCAAACTGCCAGTCAGCGAGTCAGAGCCAGCTCAACGCTTCTCAGCAGTGCAGGCAGAAAGGGAATTTGCCATGGCTGTACTGGAGAAAAGATCAGTTCTGCCTGGTGAAGTGATGAAGAAGGGGGGACTGGCCCAGCTGGAACAGGAGCAGGGAGAAAGGAATAGCCTTGAAAGCTGGGCTTGGTGCTCCTGCTGCAAGAAGTTGAGTCTGCTATGGGATGAGGCTGTTTGCAGCACCGCAAGCCTGCGTCCCAGCTGTTCACTGCACGGTAGCATCCAGCCACGTTTTCCAGGACCCCCCAAAGCAAAGCAGGCAGCAACATCATGGCAATAGGGCTGGAGCCAGCCAGCACTCCTGAGGAAATGGGGTGTGATAGACTGAGCACTGGACTGGCAGGCAGGCTGGCTGGCTTTTAATCTTGGCTTGGCCAGGTGGTAAATAGGGATGGAGACTGGGCAGGTCTCTGCCCAAGTCTGGACTAGGAGGATTGTTCTCTTTACAGGGGCAGGGGGGATCATGTCAGGACAGGATGGAGAGTGGGCTCAGAGGGGGTGCACTACCCCGCTGCCAGCGTTGCAGTGGAAATACTGCGGGACCAAGCTCCGGGGTGCCACTGATGGGCAGGCAGGAATCTCATCAGATCAGTCGAGTCTGTGCTAGATTTGGTTCCTTGGAGGGAAGGAGGACTATGCTGTACACATGTGAGTGTTTTGGGGGGTAGAAAGAGAACAATCGATACCCCACTGACTTCCCCCACTTGTGGTGCACCTGGCTTGCTGTTACCTTCCAGCGCAGGCTGAGTATACGCTACAAGGGCTTTGAACTAGAGGCAGACCTTGCAGGCGAGAAGCCTTTACCATGAGCTTGCTGGCTGCACTCAGTTCACCCTTGGTGTAACTGAAAGGAAACATCTTGCACCAACCCCACATCAGCCAGAATATGCCTACGCAGCCAGCGGACGCCGAGCTGAGCCGCTCTCACGTCCAGCACAGCAGCTGTGTCTGTGCATGGCAGACCCTCCGCTCTGACACCCCAGGGACCATCCCAAAGCCCACCATCTTTGCTGCCAACCTGGCTTTACCACATTAAGCCAACGCATGTGTAGCGTATGTGTCCTCCCCCACCTAGGCAGTGAAGAAGTACGCTCATCCCTCCGGTTCAAACTGCAAAGCCAAAGAAGGAAAACTTTAAGGACCTACAAACGACAGTGATTAAGTACAGGCAGAGAAATGTCACACCCCTGTGTTAATAAATGGAAGTAAAATACAATCCACACAACAGCACGGCCATCGTTCAGATAACCTGCAGCTTTGAAGACAAGTCTCCTTCTCTAAGTATTAGACTATGCTCCCAGAACACTTTCCCTGAAGGCACAAATGTCACTGTATTTCTTGTGATTGTCACAGCCAGGTACCTCTGTATATCCCAACAGATGTATAGAGATCAAATTCACTGAGATGCTAGTATCTGTAATAAAATATGGATGCATTTCTCCCAGCAGTTCTGGCAGTTGTACAGTACCTATGTATGCTTCTGCATTCATGTCACCAATAATTACTGACATTAACAACATGCTAATGAGATACACTCTGTGAACGCATACCCGTCACCGGGCAAGCAGTATTCCCACTGTATTTAGGCAGATCTTTCGTGGAGCGATTCCAGCAGTCGCCCGATACATTAACCATTTCTTCCAACACTAACCTACCGCTTTGCATTTGCTCTGAGCCTTACGGCATAGGAGTTGTTGCTCCTGCCTGTCCACTCTGCCCTCCCCTAGCATCACAGCAGTGAAGAAGATGCCTTCTGAGACATCATAAGCTGAAATCAGTAGTGATTTATATGGCTGGCTGAGTTTTAGAAAAAATGGTATTGTGTCCTATTCAACTATTCCTACTAGAGAGCCAGGCTTCAGCCAACCCCAACTAGACCTGCTGCCAAAAGCAAGTCCGCAGCTTACACTCCTGCCCTGTGTATGTGAGCAGAAATACCGTCCTTCTCACTTGACTGCAAGAGCCTGAGCAGAAGGGAATCAGATCTACTGCAGTGCAACCCCAGAGTCAGCCTCCTACCAGGATATTGTCTGTAGCAATTAAAATATGAACTTCCTTCCCACTGCAAACTGACAAACAAAGAGGTTCCTGCAATCAGGCATGAGTGCTTCTGAGTTTATTTTTGTAGCTCTTCAGCATTATTTATAAGGTGAGCTGGCAGACCATGTCCCCAAAACAAGTGTTAACGTCTGGACAGTGAACAGCCTGTGGGTGTTAGGGGCTGGGCCAGACAGCTTTCAGAGGTGGAGGACCTGAAATCCAGCTGGATATGCTCTACTCTGGGTGGCTGCTGACACAGGGATGAATCCACAGTATCTGGTCCACACTGAAGAACCCTCTGTTGCTACCAGTATTTCGAAACTGCACAACATAAGCCGCTGGGGAAGGAGAAGAGATGAAGGGATGGCAGTGCTTAGCAGACCTGCAAAGGGATGCAGGAGCATCCCCACTTACTGATGAGGAAACTGGACCACGGGGCACTGAAATGACTTGCTCGTCACTCCCCGGCAGGTGAGCGCCAGGCCTAGACAGGGAGCCTGCAACTTCCAAGTCCCAGCGTGGTGCTCTGTCTGCCCAAGCCCCACCACAATCGAAGAGGTCGCGTGCCCAACATCAGCACCACGTCCTGCTCAGGCATGCTCTGGTGTGCTTGGTGTTGCTGATGCAGCTGTCTCCCCCAGGGACTGATCCGTATGGCACTCACTTGCACATACTTTCCACTGCTCTGCGACATAGGGCTGTGAAGATGCTGAGCAGTCACTCCTCCCTGGGTGATTTTCCATAGCCCAGCAAACAAGGGGACCTTGCAACTGTTCTTGGCTCTTCTTTACTTCTTTGGTGGGGGAGACTCCCTGCTGCACGGCCACCTTGCCAGTCCCCATCCAGGCTCAGGGCAATGATAAGTGCAGAACTGCTGAACAGCCCCATCCTCAGAGCCACTGATTATCTGCACAGCTTGGGTCAGGCAGCAGGGAGTGCAGGGCTTGCCAGGCCTACTAGGAACTGTCATTGCCATAAAAACATCCTCTCCTTCCTAACATATTTGAGCCAAAGCCCATTGCAAGCAGCTGAAGGATGCTGGCCCAGCAGCTTTACAAGCAGGTGGGAGATGCTGGAACTAGAGATGCTGGTTTGGACCCGTAAGGTATTACACAGCCAGATAAATGGCTGTCATGGGGGCACTGCAGCGATTATCAAGCAGTGTCAGGGAATGTGACCTCTCTGGGAGGCCGTGGTCCTTGCCTGCGGAAAGCCTATGAGGGAAGCAGGAGCATGTGGCAGACAAACACAGGAGGAACGTAGGGACAAGGACACACGGGTTGTCACGGCCCGGCAGGTGCAGCGGTGTTAGCTTTGCTGTTCCTTGACCTGGAATGCCCCTGCCTTTGTTCTGCAAGCGTGACTTTGGAACAGAGATCTCTGGAGTCTCTCCTTTGGCTTTTCCTTCTGTGTTTTGGACCAACCTGGTCCCCTGGCCAAGCTGAACTTGTTAATGTGACCCTAGGGAGAAGAAAAGGAGAGTTACACCCGTACCACCCAGTGCACCAGGGCAAGCAGGGGAGAACTGAACGGGTGGAGAGCTGCAAACAGCAAGTGGAGGAAGCATGCAGACAACTGGGCAAAGTGAGGAAGATGAACCACATTGCTCTGCTCGTTCTGTGACAAATGTGTGAGGCTCAGCTGGCAAGGTGACAGGAGGAGACGGCTGGTCAGATTCAGCCAAGGAACTTTCATTTCCCAGGCTGAGCTCTGAGCAGTGCACATGATGGAAAGTAGAGTGACTTGTTTCTCCTCCCACCTGAGCTCCAGGGGCTTCTTGTATTCAGAAAAGGCAAATGTCAAATTGGCACAAGATTTTGACTTCTCAGCCCAGGCAGAGACAGAAACTGGGAAGATGCATGCATGCTTAGAGAGCCAGAAAGAAAAAGAAAAGGGAGGATAAGGAGAAAAAAATAAAAGCTAGATCAAGGGCTGAATTTTCAAAGGCACTCAGCAGCCAGCAAATCTTTTTGTTCTCAAGGTGGTGGAAGAAGCAGGGTCTGAATTATTCTCAGTGAAAGCTGAGCTTTTTTAGAAACCTGCCCCCTTCCCTTCCATGCCTATGGTGAAGATTTCACAGAGATGAGATCTGTTTGATTTAAAGGTATAATCCTGTGGTCATGGATGTAACGCACAGTTCTGGGTGTCTGAACAAAGGCTGCAAGAGACTCACCGCCCCCCTTAAAGCGGCCATCTGGGAATGCATGCCAAGCACAGTGTGCTCTGAAGTGACTTGGCCATCGTCTTCTGGAGGACCTGGCCTCTCAGTTACAGGCTGCACTGTATAAGCACCACTGTCTTGCCCTGTTTGGCAGCTGACAGACCTTGTAGTGCAAAACGTGAGTGTGAAGACATGGGGACCGGCCGAGCCAGCCTTTCGATAACGGTCTGAAAACTCAGGAGAGAATCAAACACACAGCACAGCAGCTAAGTCCTGGGAAACGGTGACTGATGAGTTCAGCTCCTGTCTTGACCTCATCGAGGCTGGGGAGTACAGTCAGTTTGCAGCTGCCTCCGAGAGTTACCAAAAAACTCCAGGTCAGCTGGGATCTTCCCTTTTCCTTGCCAGAAAAAAAACAAACCCTTAATAGCTACAGAGGAGGAAAGAACAGGAGGCCCTACAAGGATGTAAAGAATTTGGAGGTGATGGGAGATGACAGGTAGACCTCACTGCTACTTAAATCTCTTGTACACCCTGTAATTCAAGGGCCTTAGCCAAGGAAACTGGAGTTACGCCCAGTCCTGTGAGTCCCTCTGAGGAAACAGCTACTGAAAGAGGACTCGCCTCCCTGCCTGATGTTGGGAACAGCCTCTTGGGAGATGCTGGGGTTGCACCCTGAGGCATGAGAGAAGAGGAGGCAAGACCCTCCTTCAGCACCCGCTTGGGAAGAATGTTTCCTCCACACTGGCTGTGCCCAGCACATACACAAGCAATAAGGAGACCCTGGGAGTCTCCCCCATCCCCTGTCACCACCGCCTCGCCAAGGCCTGAGGTCCCCCTGTGAAATCCGTTGGCTTGCCTGGAACTGCTGAAGGGCATCAATGCATGGCTTGCTATTTTGGATGGACCCCCTTTCCTGTGGTCACGCTCCAGGGCAGAAGAGTTGTATGCACATTTGCCGTTACCACTTGCCTGCCTGGTTCAAGATGCAGCTGTTTGGTCACTCAGGGGAATCAGTCAGTCCCCTCCCAAGCATGCAGGGTTAGCAGGAGCTCCCTCGTACCCAGGCAAGGATCAGGCGATGTATTACTGCATCAAGCACAGCTGAATACAGAAAGGCTTCATTTTTGAACAAAAGCTGTGACCAGCTTCAGTGGAGCCGGGAGCAGATTCTACTTGAAAAAACCCACCCCTTTCTGCTGGCAACTGTAGTGAAAGGAATGAGATCTGGGTCTTCTTAGCAAACTGCTGGGCCTGGGAGTGCTTGAAAGGTTTCCTAGAGACAACAGTGCAGTGCATGGAAATGTTTTCCATTTGCAACAGCACTCCTACCTCGTTCTTCTCAGTGCACCAGCCTAAGCGTGACCTTTTGGGGTTTGACAGCTAACAACCAGTCCTGGCTCCTGCCACTTCCTTTTGAGCCTACAATGCCAACTTCTTGCAATTCCTAAGCAAGATTACAAGCCAGAAAGAGCTTGGATGTTCTCTGGATATCGAGACTATCTCGTATTCTAAAATGCACGAGAGGAGATGCTAAACCACATGCTTCAGAGTCAACACCAATAACAGTTCTTGCAAATTAACCCTAGTCTGCTTGTGCAGGGTTCTTCTGCCTTCCTGAGTCAGCTAGTACTGGCCTCTTGGAGAGAGGCTGTTGGATACTGTTAAATGAGCCTTAGGTTTCATCAGCACAGCAATTTCTATTTTCTAGTGTCTTAACAAGTTGCCCAGAGAGAATGAGAAGCATTATCGCCCTCACCCAGATAATACGATGTACAATAAAAATATGTAATAAATGTTTACAGTGAAAAGAAAAAGTACATATTGGAAAGAGTCAGGAAGCGTCAGAGCTTGGGGATTAATTTCCTAGCTCTTTTCTGCCTTGCTTGGTAGCCTGGGCAGACCACTTAGCCTGCTACATGCTTCAGTTTCCCTCTGGCCAAGTCAGATAAAGGAGGTACACAGGTCTCCACTGAATTCAGTAGAACTGCTGCCACATACTCCAGAGTACACATGTGCAAGTGGAACTCCAGCAAATGCATTTATTCTGCACTTACCTGGCACTAAGCCTACTCCATTGATATTTATGCAATTACTCATTAATGATGTTCATTTATTAATGGTGTTAAAGGCCTTCAAGATGGTAGAAAATTCCCAGGTGAAAGATGCTATAAGATTATGTCTTCAAAACAACTCTATAAACATGTAAGCAAAGGATTTCATTCTCCCTGAAAATGACATCGTGCAATGGAATGACTGGATCAGACCCTTGGAAAGGGACCTAGTAATTAACTTGGTGTAAATTAATCAGCTTCAGTCAGGATTTAGAGCCTTTAATAGCTGAGTGCTAGCTTTTGTAGTGACAACTCCCAGAATGTACTTTGAAGTGGCCTGCCTGCTTGAAGTGGTACAAGCTCCAGGACTCAGGAACCAACAGCTATTATTTGCCTTACAATGGGTATAAAAGCACCCCCCACCCCGAGATCCGGGCCTTTTGGGCCCCGATGCACACAAGGAGAGACTGAGGAGGTGCCAGCCTTGCTAGGTAAGGCGGACAGAGGAGCTGCATGAGAAACCAACTGCACAGGGAGAGCAAGGACAATCTGGGATCTGGTTTCCTGGGTGAAACCACTGAAGTCCAGGCTGCTGCCAAAGGGGCTGTCCTGCTCTCCCCGCTGCCAGTCCTCCTCCCTTCCTTGCACGGAGGCTGGTCTTTGTGCTGGCTGCCCTGCTCTGACTGGGTTAAACTGTGCCAGATCAGGGACAAGACCTGGCTGGCTGCAAAGCTGCATTACCGAATGGGCAAGTGCAAACAGGAAAGCCGTGCCCAGGAGAGATTTAGGTCAACTTTGTCTCAGAATCAGGTGGGCTTCTCCATTTGCTCCATCCAGATAAAAGCTTTACTCTTTTCATCACACAAAGGATATTGTGGTGGCAAAACCATTTAAGTATAACTGTATTTAAATTAGTATATATGTAAAATAAACTGTGTTAATGTAAAGTATGACCATATTTGTATAAGAGCATCTACTGCTCTAACTACGCTGGCAAATAAACCTCCCACAGCTCAGGAACAATTTACATTGGTAAAACACAGACTAGACCTACATGTTCTGAGCCCCAGTGGTTACCAGGGCAGGCAGCCATTCTGAGGAGCAGAGACATACACTGCATAAGTGATAGCCGTAATAAAGGAAATGCTCATTACTATGTGAAACACAGAAACTGAGACTACTGCAATTAATTAAAAAAGGAAATCAGAGCTGGGTCACTAGAGCCTAAACATAGAAGGGGGGGGGACCAACAATCTGGGGAAAATATAATATTTTCAAGGCCCCACAAAGATAACTATCACAGGCTACACCCCAGCTGACCCCAAGTCACCCTGGTACATGGCTACTGAAAGTGCAACTCCTCAGCTGGCAGGGTGGGGCTGCCAGCATCTGTACCGGGGATCCGTCCCTCCGCCCGCCACAGCGGTGGCTGGAAACAGCTTGAGAGAAAAAGAAGCCTCAGCAAAACAAGAAACTTTAGAGGATGTTTTTCTCCAAAGAGGCTGGGAAAGTGTTTAATTTTTCTACCTGAAAATAAATATATACGTATGTTATATTCTGCCCAGTTAATCTCTCTCTTCTTGTTTACCTCAAGGTCATGCTGTACTGCCTGTCCTTTGTGGAATGGAAGCAGCAAGATTTGGCTGTGATACCATAAAGGGGAATTTTTACTGAGGCTGCTGGACATAAACACACCCTGTGGTCCTCTCTGTCTGTCCAGGGCCCATCGCTGCAGCCCAGGCTTACCGCAATGGGTCTCCCTATGCTGCGGCACGGACCGGAGCTGGGCAGGAAACATTTTTCCCATCCCACAAAAATCTTCCTGTTCTGCATCAGGATGAACCCAAGACCTTTCAGCACTTCTAGCCTTGTTTTCTAAAGAAACAAGCCATGTGCAATCCTGCTGCATGTGTCTGTCCTCCCTTTCCCATAAATTCTTAATCCTTTGGCCAATTTCAACCAAGTCTGACTGACTTGATCAGGTAAAGGTACCAACAGTGTTACATTCCCACAAGTCTCATACAAGCAGGCAGCTCAGGAGAAGAGAGACTCAAATCACACTTCCACTGAGGAATAGATTCAGTCCTTGGCAGACACCAGATAACGCACACAGGAGCTTCAGTTTTGTTGGAAACCAGCTGTGCCTGGCCTTGCTGCTCACAGCAATAGTGTCTGGAAAGCTCTGCATGGCATGACCTGGGACATGGGAGGACAAAGCTCAAGTCCAAGACTTGCTTCCTCCTGGCCACGATTCTGTCTGTGCCCAAGGGGGTGGCTACAGCCAGTGCAGCAGGGTCATGCTTTCTTTCATTCTAATATACTTCCAAGCAGGTAAAGAAAAATCAGCATTTTCCTCCAAATGTTTGCACTGGGGAGTTTCAGCCAGCTCCAGTACAGGTACAGCGAGCAGAGGAGTGGGCTGTTCACCACCGCCCACAACTGGTGGAGCAGGGCTGGGTTTTGCACAGAGCGGGGCATGGGTCGGGGGCGGCTCTTCTCCAGCATCCACCTCGTTACACTCTTCATCGGCAAGAAACTCGCAAAGGCTACAAACACTCCCTTGACCTTTTGGCAAAGCCCCTCCTGCTCCCCAGACCGGGGCACTGCCCCACCATGTCACACACATCCCTCCACCCTAGCTTTTCACCACGCTTTGCAGAGGAGACTTCCCTTATTTATTTTTTCTCTCTTCTCTGCCACCTCGCAGGTCTTTACCAGATCTTTGCAGATGGCGTCTCAACGCCTAATCGTGCATCCCAGCTTTTGCATTATCTGGGCCGTGGAGGCCACCCTGCAACACGCGTCCATGCCAGAAAGGTCAGAGATAAGCAAAAGGTCCTTTTGTGCTCCTGTCTCCCTGCCTACAGCTCCTGTCTGGGTTTCTTAGAATCTAGCTGCCCTCAAAAAGAGAAAGATGACAAACAACTGCACAGGGACAGTGACTGATAGTGCTTCATTAAGCCCCCAGCACTGTCTTTTAATGCCCAGGCAAGAGAGAGAGGGTGCCCTAAGGTACTGGCAGGCTCATATCCCTACGCACAGAGAAAACTAAGGGCAGCAAGGTGGGGGAAAGAGCTGATTGCACTTTCAGAGGTAGCTGTGCAATCAAAATTGCAGGCCAAGCAGGCGATTAGCTTGCACAGGAAGATACGTACAGACACAAGAGAATCCACTTGTGGCCTGCAAGAGGTAGAGATGCATTGCACTAATGCATTTCAACTGCCACAAACTGGAGGCTGGCAGGAAAGTCTGTGAACAAAAGGAGCATTTAAAGAGGGCAAGATTCATGCCGGTGCTGAGAGCTAGCACAAAGCCTCTGACTTACCTCCACACCCCAAGCTGAGGTTGGTGATGGGTAAAAGGGACAGGACACTGAGCTAGTGTCTAGGCTAAGGCACAGAGAAATACCCATTGCTGATTATCAGCTCTGAGCTGGGGAGGGGCAGTTATCAGGGAGACAGTACTGGAGGGGTCTGTGAACTGATTGCTGAACTGAGTGAAAATAACCTCCCGCTTTTAATCAGTGATAAGCTAGAAGGTACTTGGATGATGGTGGATGGAGAAGTAAGATCATACATACTGAATCACATCTCCCTAGGCCTGTGTATTTTAAAGTGTGCTTAACTTTATTTCCGTCACAGCTGCTGTGAGTTTTGCTCCCAGCTTAGGCCAATAATGACAGCTTTGGAAAATCCCATCACTGCAGTTTAACAATGATGAATTAGTTAATACCTGCAAAGTGCTTTGATGATGTAGATTTCTCAAGCAGGCAGTGCAAATACTGCTGCTGCTTCTGGAGGAAGAAAACACATGGGATACATGTTTAGCTTACAACTGGACCAAAACTTAGATGTCCCTGCCAGTCGTACTGCCTGACCCCTTCCCCTCTTACCAAGAGTGGAGGTGGGGAGCATGAATGTCTAAGAACAGCTGTATCAGTTTGTGTTCATCCCTGTAGGACTGAGGTTCTGCATGACCCTCAGCAAATGGACTCCATGCACCGTGCCTCAGTTTCCCCTTCCATAGTACTTTGGGGCTGATGGAAGCAGACATTCACAGAGCTCAGCATTTTTTATAATTCATGCATTTTGTGGCTTGCTTTTTTTTTTTAAAAATTCTTGACTGGGCATATAAATACCAGCTGCCCAAGGCTGTAGTGCAGAAAGTCAAAGGCGTATGTCTTTGATTTATGAGGCCTCCATTCAGTTCAGTTTGCTTCCCCCTGTAGTTCCCATGGGAAAAGTTGCTCTTCACTTCCTATCCAAAATCTCTTGGATGGTATGGCTGGGAGCTGTTAGACAACAACCTCTTTCTGCCCTTGCTACAATTTTCTCAGCAAAGTAAACTGGACATGCTGCTTCTCCCTTCTGCTGTGCTGAATTTGTTGAAGAAACAAAGGTACCAGGTTAATAGGAAATGCAGGCACTATGGTTTTGCTTAGTAAGGTGGTGACCAGGTTAAAAAACTTGGTTATCCAACCTAATGCACAATGCAGAGGAGGAAATCAGCATGTGTAAACATTGATGGAAAACATCCTACCTGCAGAGCACCCCACCACTGTATACAACTGCTACACAACAACCTACAGAGACACTGAAATGTTCAGTCCCCTTCTGCTCCCAGAAGAAAGGTTGGTGCCAAAGGCTGGGATAGGACTCAAGAGAGCTGGTTCAAGCCCAAAAGCTTGTGTAAATCAACAAGTCCCTGCCCTAATCTTTTTGCTTTAAAATGGACGCACCATCTCTTGCTTTAGCTCCCTACATTCCCCCGGTAAATCCATTCTGCCTTATTGTCTGTATGTACAGTGCTTTGGAGAGCCATGCTGCTGGGGCCTGGGGCTGTTACAGCAAGTGATTTGCAATAACCCCAGTATTAATATTTGCACTTTTTTTTTGTAGCAACTCCTCAGTCTCCTGCCAGAGCAGCTCCCTTCTACAGCCGTGCTCTCCTCTGTATCACTGTCCCCTGCTACTGGGTTGTTATGAAGTCATGCCAAGTGTCTGCATGAATTGTTTCAGGACAGAGATTATGATCTATCTGAAAGAGAGGGGAGACATTTATCTAAGTGTCAGCTATTACTGTGAACACATCAACCAGAGATACCAGAAACTAACAACATGCCCTGGAAACTCCTACTTGGGTCAGTAGATTTACTCAGCTCTGTATACCAATTTGATGTCCATGGAAACAGTAGATCTTTCTTTTTCAGGCATACACTGCTTGAGATTACAGTTGATCCTAGGTAGTAATGAACCGTAAACCAGGGACTGTACATTTGTACTTCTGAACCTGACAGGGCTTTCCTACTAGATGGGGTTAGGAAATGCTGCAAGACAAAGAGCAGAGTCCTATCTTTTGCAGTTATAACCATCAAATCCTGGATGATTCCTCCCCTGATGTGAATAAGAGAGCCCTCAGCCCCCACACACCCAAGAACAGGAAGGTCAGCCTATGACTAATGGTGGCAGGGCTGCAGGGTACTATTCCTGTGTGCCAGCAGCTGAGACAGCGAGACACAAAAGGTTTAAAGACAGGGCTGATGTTTGCCATCAGTTATACCCTTGAGACCCCCTTGATTTCAATGGGCTCCCATGTGCAACATGAAGCAGCTCTCAGCCCATTCAGCCCCACAATATGCAAACTTATTTTTACCTGACAAATATGTTAAAAGTATGCATAAGTGTTTATTTACTTCCTGCACAGTAAAAGTTAAGAAGGAGAAAATAGATGCTCAGCAACGATCTCTGCTCACCTGCAGAGATTGATGGTTGGATGCACAGCTGAAAACTACAATGGTGCCCTAAAGACACACAAGAGATGGGGAGTGGAAACTAGTCACTTCTTGCACCTGCAGATCTGGCTCAGCCAAGCCCTTGCAGGCACAGTGAGGTGCCTAAGGAAGATATGTCTGGTTGCACATGTGGATCATGCTTTGAGCTAAACTTGCAAACCACTGCTTTAGAGCAGAGATAGCATTTTGAGAGCAGAGATTATGCTGGTAGTCCTCAACCACCACAGAGGTCTGCTGTATTTAGGCCCACTCTGGGTCCTGTGTTTAACCCTTCAGCTTTGCAAGCTGACAGTTTCAAAGAGCTTTAACAGTTGCATCAGAGTTGAAAAACAACTGCAAGTGAGGCAGAAAACAAATGTGGCACAAGACCTTTGAAGAGAGACAGTAGCATGAACATTACACAATGTATCTCAGCAGTAGTTTCCCCGCATGCACTGTCACAGCTATAAGCACATAAGATTTTTCCAGTTCTGGCGCTGTCACCACTGCTCTCATACTCCATTAGCTGTTTGCGTGTTGGCAGCACCACGATGCTGGGCAGAGCTGAACCTCCCCTCTGCTAACTGCATGCTCGCTTTGATGGCATTCATGATTTGGGGCATCGCAAGCAATATTGGGATTGCATCCTTCCCTGCATTGATCAAGCCACGTGACACAGGGCAAGTGACCTATATATCTGTACCCTACTAGGCTAGGGCTAGAGAGGTGGCCTGAACAGCCACCGCAGCCTCTCTCCTGTGCAAGATAACAGAAAAATGCTGAGAGAGTTTCTGGGTAAAGATGACAAGTGTCATCTCCCCAGATAAAGAATTTGGGGAAATCTCTGCAAAATCTGAGACTTTCTGGGGTATTTCCAATGGAGAGGCTGACCCGGGCTCTGATTGTCAATGCAATTAAATACACTAGACAGAAAAAGGGCAGATCTCCCATCTTTATTTATTTATTTTCTGGCTCAGGCTAGAAATCTAAACAGGGCTGGTTTGAAAGGTACTTTCCATAAGCCTGGAGTCCATCTGTGCTTGCCTGGGCCCAGCTCCCCCATAAAACATATGCATATAGAAACCCGAGCTGGCCTGAAGAGCGCAAGTCCCTGAATACTTGAGTTTAGGACAGACTGTTTTCGAGTGAAAAAACCCTTGCAAGAGAAAATCCCAGCCGCATATGGAAAGGAATAACATGAATTGTGCAAACAACTCCTGGGTTAGAGCAAGCAGATTCATGTACATCTGCGTGAAGCAAGGGACCTGCTCCACTCTGCCTGCCTTGTGCCAGCAAAATGCCTCCCAGAGACAACTGTCATGGCTGCAAACAGAAATGCAGGATGGAGCCATCTGCACAGGGATGTGTTGCTCCTCACCTCTCATGATGGTGATTAGGTAGTGTTGGGCTACAAGCCCACAACAGAGCTGATTTGGGCCTCATCCGATTTTGGAGTTCAGGCACCAGTGCAGGTCTCAGCACCTGGGCATTACAGGCAGAGGCACAAACAGTTATTTTGCTGCTTTGCACAAGGAGTTTGACACAGGCCACTAGCCATGGACAGCTGAACCCTGCACACAGGCGAGATGAGACCAGCGATGCTGCAGCGAACAACCAGGAGCAGGTTGCACATGCAGCATGGCTGGCCTGTGGTCTGATGCAAAAAATAAAACAGGATCCTTTATCTCATTGCTCTCTGGGGCTGTTCCTTACCCTTAATCTCCCATTTGCCCAAGCTGTGGTTCTTGCATTGCCAGCACACTGGTTACCTTGACTAAATGCAAAGGCATGGGGCAGGACACAAGGCAGCACTCCTGCACCAGCTCCGACTTCTGCTCTCAAATAGGAAGTTGATAAAAACCTCACTTGGTTGCAAAAAGAAAATCAGATTTCAAAACCACTGTCAAAAGGGCTCCAAAGTCTAGCAGCAGTCCTGGCATTAACCCTTTCCAGAAGGCAGGCCTCTTCCCAGCTGCACCTGGGGCCAAGCAGTGGCTGGGGCTGACACCAGATACCCTGGTTGTGCCTTGCTCAGTTCTTTGGGGGCTTTTTTTTTTTCTGAGCTGTTGCTTACATTCTCTTGTAACATTGCTTTTATCTTGGGACATATCACATGTCAAATCTGCTTTCATCGATAACCAGGTTGGGGGATGGAGGGGAGGGAGGAAAGGGGGGGTTAGGAAAAACTGCTGTCTCAGTTAACATGCTCACCCACTGCAAAAGATGAGCGGGGGGGAAGAAATCCAGTGCTAGGTTGGATGGCAAAACCCATCACCCTCTCAGCAAAACACTTGGCTCCTGGTGGGAAGATCCAGCTACTCTGTGATTGCATGGGCTTTCCCAGTTCTGGGTTCCAGCCCCAAAATCCTGATTCCAAGGGACTCCTCACCGAAGAGCCAAGTTTCACCTCTCTTTTGGGCCTCATGTATTTTCCACCCAGCTGGGACATTTCTCCTTGCCAGCCTAACTAGGAATCACTTCTGCAGTGGGAACAGATACACAGTGACCTATACATCTGTACCCTAACAGCCTAGGGCTAGAGAGGTGCAGTTCAGCACCTCAGAGTTCAGCAGGGGAACCCACTGATCCATGCTTAAGAAACCACTTCACACACAGGCCATACCAGAGAACTGACACCTTGTGTTTGCTCAGAGGATCAACACTGACATGGCTCTTTGTAGACTGTATGAAAAAGATTTGGCCTGGGGGCTTCAGTTTGGGAAGTCACAATTTTAGCATCCTTCCCACTAGGTATAGAAATTGCCACTAGAAGAGGGCAGTTTTCAGCTTCCCCCCCCCCCCCCCCCCCCATTTCCTTTGCTGCCCTGGCTTAGAAAGATGGTGCTCACCCTGACACTGCAGGTAGAGCAAAGAGGACTGCAGCAGCCAGAACACAAGGACCACCAGCTCAGCCAGCTATTCTCCACACACAAGCCGCTCCTGCTGCTTAAGCAGGCAACCTTTAACACACAGTTAGAGAGCAACCTCCTCTCAGGGGGAAGAGATTTTCTGGTTTCTGGGAGGCAGTTAAGGCATCGGATTTGTCTCACCTCTCACCACACGCATCACACTCCTGCAAATGTGCCTTTGGAAGCCTCCTGCCATGCAATGAATCTGCACAAACCCTCCCTACCAGCCCTGGCCCCTTTGCAATGTCCCTGTCATACTTCCACTCCACCCAGATGTAGGTTGCAGAAAACCTTTGCAAAAGGTCCCAACCATCTGACTTTCCACCCAGGCAGGATCCGGGCAACTCGCTTCCCCCCGCGCCCTCACTACCGGCTGTGGATTTCCTGGCCCTCCTGCATGCACAGCCTGACCCAGAACAGGGCATGCTGGCTGGGGGTAAGCAGGTGCTCTGTGTTTCTTACCCCTTTCCCCTCCTTTCTCTCTGCGTCCTGTATGAGTCTGTGATTAAATCAAGCCTGTTTAACCGCCGCAGCCAGATGTGGAGACCCTCTTCATTTGTTACAGAAAAAAATAAAAAAGAAAGAAAAGAAACAAAATTAGATGTGGTGACAGTTGTCTGCACGTGAAACATGGCCTGTAGCCCTCTGTATACCTTGAAGCCACAGGATCTTTGCTTGGCCCGTGGGAACTCAATTTATCAGACCTTCAGAGACCCAGTCTTAAATATTTACCCCAAAATAGACCCTACTGTTGGTGAGGCTGAGGAAATGCATGCTCTACCAGACTCCACATGCCCTCCCATACAGTCCTCCCCTCTGAAGCTGGTGCAGATCTCAGTCCTCCTTGCCCAAGGAGCCTTCTCCAGCACAGACTCGCTCTTCCCCTCTCCATGGGCCAATATAAGTCTTGCTGCCCTCAGTCTCGGAGATCCCCTTCCCTCCAGCCAAACTAGATAGTTTCACAGCCACAGAAAACTTGTTCCACATCTGCCCCTGGAGCAGCCTCCCTTGCTGCCAGCCCAAGCGACTTCTCTGCCACACAAGCATGTCACCCCAAGTTCCAGCAAACACCCTCTCCATTACACTTCAGTAGGTGTCCTATTGCCGCCATCCCTGGGAAGACCAGTTCTTGGGGTGACACCAGCATCCTCTTGGCTTGATGGAGGTCCTCACAGACAAACCCAAGTGGCACACAGTCATACTCTGAGGAAAACTTTGTCCAGGGAGCATGGTTCAGTGTCAACAGTTTCTAGCCACAAACATTTTCTTCAATCTATTGTTTTGCCTCTTCAAAATTGCATTTCCAACGACAGAGAATACTCTGGGGTTTCCCAGCCCACCATCACTAGGTAAGACCCTCAAAGGGACCAAGGCTACAAGTCCCTAGGGAGTTGCACAACAGAGGGTCAGCGAGCAGAGCCAAGCCAGAAACTCTGCCAGGGCAAGTTAACAGAGGTTATGGAGAAAACTTCAGACTTAGAGAGGAAGAGTTGGAGACATGAGGGAGGAAGGGAGGAGGAAGGAAGGGAGATGATATCTGTCCCCATGCCCAGAGCAGGGAGGTGAACAGACAGAATAAGCAGCAAAGCCTATCGTTGCCTCCCAGCTGGTGCAGATCCCCGGAGACAGGCTGTGGGTCACAGCCCATTGAGGCTGTGAGGCTGTCGTCTATGTGAAGCTTTATCAGAGGCTGTTTCTTCTTTCTGTCTTGCTCCAAACTCGATTTCCAAAAAGGGTGGGAGATGTCACAGAATCAGCAACACATCCTGAACAGCTGCTGCCACCCTCTATCTCTGCCTCACCCCTTGTGTCCCACTGCTGCTTCTGAAGCCCCCAGAGAAACAAACTGCTCTGCCTGGCTAATACAAAGGGCCTGAGGGGTGACATCATACCACAAGTCTAGAGGACTGCAGATGTCTGGTGGGACTCAGTTTTGGGTTCCCATTAGGTCTGACTGATTCAAGACTTCCATAGACTAACTGCCTTTGGGTCAGGCTCCTGTGGGAAGAGCCATCTGGAGAAAACAGAAGTTTTCCCAGCTCAGGCTTATTCCATGACATGATCCGGAGCATCTCTTTCCTCTCAAGGAGGGGAGGACAGGTGGGAGAGGGTAGAGACTTTTTTCAACATCCAAGGCTTCTCATGGAGAAACTAGTATGAAGATGGCCTGGCTGCACCTCCTGCCTGGGCAATGGGATTCTTCCATGGCCACAGGTGGAGGAAGGAGGTACATACAGAAACAGCTGGCCACATCTCTCCACCCATTTGCACAAAGATACTTCAGCATCTAATTCCAGTTTGAATATGCCTCCGTGCTAGCAAAGGAAGCACTTTTTGAAGGGTGTATGATTTTTAGAGACACTAAGCAATGCAGCTCCTTCTGAAATTGAGAAAGGCCATAAAAGAGCCAGCTTCTGGGCGGGGGGGAAGGGAGGTGTGTGTGCTTGAAAGAATGCTATTCAAGTGATTTAACAAACCTCCCTCTCCTCACTCTCCCAACAGCCTATTTCAGGATTTCTTCCCAAGAAGCCTCCTTTTTCCCCTGAAGATCCTTTTTTGAGCACAGATGAATAAACTTCAGGCTTTGTTCTTAGGAAGAATCTTTTATCAGCTTCTTGCCCCGATAGTGACAATTTTCATTTCATCTGAAAATGGGGATGGGGAGCTCAATTTGATCAAACAGGAATCAGTCCAAACCCAAGCTCTAAACTCAGCTTGAACCTGTTGAGAAGGTCCAATAAGTTCACAGAAGTTCCTACATTTCATCCATTGCTACTGCTTCTGTATTTCCAGGATCCCACTGGGAAGAAAAAAGTGACTTTCATCAGACTCCGAGCTCAAATTTACAGACATAGGCATTTGCTCAAAGTGCTTTGCTAAAACACCAGTATTAAAATGACAGATTTAATGGGCAAGTAAAGGTGATAGCAGTCCCTCTCAACCCCATTATTGTCGCCCACTCTTATAACAGTAAGCAGCTGCCTAACTTTGCAACTCTTGCAGTCAAATCACTGATGGTTCTTAAGCTATTTCCCCCTACCCCATTTTAAAGATAGGGGGAAAAAAACAAGCACAGAAAGGGAAGCTTATTGCTATGTACAAAGACCAACAGCAGAGCCAGAACCAGGCCCTCTAAGGCTGGCGTTCTAGTCATTGCACCCCGGCAGCAGACAGAAGTTTGCACCACGTCACCCATCACTGTGGGAAGCATCTCCAAAAGCTAGTAAAACCCCCTCAGTCCAATGTGGGAGAATTTTAGCAAGCCATGTCTGTGCACGAGACCCAGCTGAGACATGTGGGCTCTTCAGAACCCATCCAAACAGCTTTCCCGTCCTTTGGGAATAGGAAGCGCTCAAAAAAGGACCCCAAGCCCAGCTGGGATAGGTAATGTCACACAACCACAGCTCAGAAGAATTTTCCAAAAACTTTCATGTTCTTCTACTCCAAAGCAGAGCCAGGTCAGCCCACTCACAGCACAGCCTATGATCTGCTGCAGGAATTACTCATGCTGGCCCTGGATGCTCCCTGCCAGGGGGAGCGTGGGCAGCTTTGCCCTGCTCTGATAGAGGAGCTACCCACAGCCCGTCCTGGAGAGCAGAGGTATCCCACCACCCCATCCCCATCCCTGGGCCTGTGCATGGAGGAACAGGATTCCTTCCCCCACCGCTACCCTGAAAAGACAACACCCACCATGTGGTTTCCTGAAACGATAGCGATATTTGTCAAAGACAGCAGTAAGAAACCCAAATGTGGTAAGTGGCCTCCTCTAAGTTGAGAGCTGCTGGTGCTTGTGCTCCGGGGTAAGGCTGTCACCCCGTGGGGCCAGCAGCAACACCTTACTCTTTGCAAAATATCAAAGGCACATGTGATGCAGCTCTGGCTCAGAGCAGAGATGGCTTCATCTGGCAAGCTGTTAGCCACAGAGGGAAGTGTGCAAAAAACATGCAGGAGACATTGTCCTGGCCTAGCTTTAATGCTGACATCTGCTTTACAAGAGAGTCGGTGCCCACCTTGCTGTGCAGTACTTCCTCTGACAGCCTGAAGGTCTGGTCCTCTGAAGATGACATTTAAAAGTGAGACAGATACTTGAGGTGGGGAACGGGCTCACGGCCCAAGGCAAAATATCCCAAGTGTGGATACAGGGGTCAGCAAACAGGGATAATTCTGGTTTTGCTGCAGTTACGCATTGCATTTGGACTTCTTGGTCAAGGATGAGTGAGAAGAGGAGGATTCAAGATCTGAGAAAGTTTAGGGTCAGACATATGGCTCTGATCGATGAATCCATGCTAGGGACAAGGCAGAGGCAACGTGTCTCTTCTCCCAGAGTCTCTCTAGCTGGTTTTAAGGGTCCCTAGCAGCCAGATAATCATCATCATCCCTTGACAAGGCAGGAGAGAGGCTGGGCCAGACAAGTACTGGCTCTCTGCTGAACATGCCATTGGCTCTCCCTGACACCACTGGGGATATTTTGATTGACAGCATCCCTGATACCAAGGGACTGCACCAGTGGCTGTTACATCCAGCATCTGGCATGTCCAAAGCAGCTGCAAACAGTTTGCCCAAAGCAAGGATGGGAAGTCAGAACAACAGCTTGCAGATAAAATTGGGCAGAGAACTTTTTATCCTCTCCAGTGCAGGAGGGAAGGTGAGGACCATTGCATTGTCTGTAAGAATCTGCACTGGAGAGCATCCCCTAAACTTGGCAGTGTTCCTCTGCCTGTTCTCTCAAACTAACATCTGCCGTTCCTCAGAAAATAAAGTTCACATCTAACCGGTTGCACAAAAGCAGACTTAACCCATCTCCTCATCATCTTTGGACCCTAAAGCTTCAGGCAAACAGAGGGACAGAATGGAGAAGAACATCCACTGAGTCACTGATGAGGAAGGACAAGCTGACCAGAGATCTGCAATAGTTCTCGGCAGCGGAGACTCTGGACAGCCTGGAGGTGTGGGTTTACATGCTTGGTGGATTAGACATGGCACTGACTCAGAAACATAGCTATGAGCTGGTGGAATGGGAAGGAACAGTTTTTACATCAGCTAGTGTTGAAATAAAAGGCCTAGCAAATATCAATCACCCCAGGCCCACTTTAAGCTGTAAAGATGCTCTGACATTCCAGTTTGGCCAAATGGGGCTCCTGGGACCTCCTTGCTGTTGCAGGCTCATCCTTAAGGAGCAAAACTTGCAAAAGGCAGGCTCCCCCCACCCAGTGTCTCCTGAGTGCCAGGGGACCCTTTGGGGTCCAATTCCAGCACGGACACTGCCATATAGTATAACCTCGGAAGGGATACTAGCTCTGACTGCCTGCTTAGGAGCTGGCTATAAACACCTCATTTCTCTGTCTAGCTCAGCAGCCCGCAGATGAACTACAGCATTATCTTCTAGAAAGACAGTCGGTCTTGATTTGGAGCCTTGACATGTTTGGGAGTGTACTGCACCCTTGAGGAGCCCGATTACATTCCCCTATGAAGAGATGCATCTTATTTCCTATTTTAACTGTGCTGACCTGCACTTCCAGCACCTGGATCTTGTTATGACTCTGTTAGATCAAAGAGCCCTCTACCACCAGACACCTTCTCTCCTTGTGGTTATTTATAGGTTTGACTAAACAGCTTCAAGCTTTACTCAAAAACTCCACGGCTGGAACTCCTAACTCACACACTGAGATGCATTTTGCATTCTGGAAACTCTTCTCCACCCACTATGCATGTTACATCTTTTTGAAAGGTGAACATAAATTCCTCAGCACTATCCAGAGAGCTCATCCACATCCCCACGCCTTGCTACGAGCTCAGGCAGGGCAGTCCTTTCTGCCAAGGATCAGTCTCCTCTACCAAATAACAAAACCAGCAAGAGATCTGCAAAGGTTTTGCTTCAAGAGGCTTTAATTAACACACATGTATATTGCTAACAATAACACCACTGCTGTTTTAGAGAGGAGGATAATAACACTAACAAACAAGTAATATTTCTCAAAATAGTAAATAAAGTAATAAAAAACAATAGCAGCAACATGGCTGTAGGCTCTCTGCGTTTGAGTTTTCATTTCTGCAAGGCATAAGCCAATGGCATTAGAGGAAAAAAACCCAAAACATTCTCAGATGTGCAGTTTATTCCCTCCTTGCCCAGCAGCGGCTTCCTTTGCCTAGCAAGTGTTTATCACTGTCAAACCGCATAACAAAACCCCACAGATCTGGTCAGTCAAGGAATTTGGGGGGCTCATAAGAGCTTTTCAGCAACAAATGGGTGCAGGGAGGATTTTGGTGGCATCCTCACAGCTAAGGGGCATAAGAATCTAAATTAATTCACTGTTGGCTGTTTTGGTTTCTGAATTAAGTTGCTCAGAAATAAGAACACATTGGTCACAACGTGCCCTCTGGTGGCAACGGTGCTGGGGTGGCTTGGGGCAGACCCAGACCATGCAGGTGGCAGCTGCCTCCTTTTGGAGGCTGGTGCTGCAAGGAAGCCAACCTGCACCAGCTCCATCCTTTGCTCTGGGCCCATCCAAGGCACATCTCTCTGGCAAGCCAGAGGCACAATGAAATTTAAGAGCACAAAGGGACATTAGATCGCTTGGCCTGGCTTCCTGTCTAACACATGCTGCAAAATTTCACCCCTACATTGAGCTCAGTAATTTCCATCTGACTAACCACCTCGCTCAAAGTTGTGATTTTAAAACGTCAAGGTCATACAGCCAGCCTTCTGCAGGCTCTTCTGCTATGCTGAGCACCTCCCAGGCTCAAAAAAATTGCAAAGCCTTGGGTTTTCCCTACCCAAAGAGTCCAGAGTTGTCAGTTCCCATTATTTTTTTAAAATATGAACTTCAACAAGCTTTACAGCTTCCCCTCTGGGACTGTATGTATTGGAATAACTATTCAGCTGTATCTCAACAAGGTTAATATTCTTCTTGTCTGGGGTCACACAACTGTTTAGGGTCAACGCACCTGGGAATCCTAACTCCTACCTCTTCTTTTAAATAATCTGCATGTGATTCAGAGTAAAAACACATGAACTTTTTTCCTTTCTCAGTTTGACACCAATAGGAAAGTGTTTTTTGTTGTTGCTAAAAATGGGAAACAAGAGGAAAGGTTCCGACCTTTGGGAAAACACAACATGCCCAGGAAGGCACACAGACTATCGCCATCCTGCATTTTTTCGTTTTGCTGCCAGATGACCGATTTGACAGCGCTCCAGAGGAAACTGGCACATTAAATTGGCAAATTCTTCCAGTGGCAGTGTCATTTCCCGCTTCACATGAGCTCTGAAATAAAGATACCACCCTCCACCTATGCACTCAAACTGCCAGCAGAGTTCTGCTTCCAGATTCTGTCCCTTTCAAATTGGATCCCTGGCAACATCTTTTAGCACGGCACTGAAGTGCTCCTTTTTTGCTAGTCCCCTCGTCTTGGCTGGCTAGTCTCCTCTAGTGGCTGCTAGCAGCTACTTCAGAGACATGCAAGAAACTTAAATCACTGAGTAACTGGACCTTTATGGAAGTTTTTTATTCCCACCCCATCAGAGGGGAGCTATGCATAAGTGAAGAATTATGTACCCACACCATAAAGAGGGATGTTGTATCCATAATTTTAGGACTGTCTGCAAATCTGTGGACTAGTGGATTTCTGCCAGACTCTGGAGACTTTGCTTGTGATGAGTCCAACATGGACTGCACTGCTCTGGGAAGAGCTTTCCAAGGGTACTGCGCCACCAACCAGAATATTTTAATGTCAGATGCTGCTTTTTATCAGCTCTGAAAGCATCTCATGCGGAATGCCAGTACTTACAGATGGGAAAATGAGATGCAGAGGAGCAGAGACTTGCCTATGGTTACTTAGCAGTCTGGCTGCAGAGCCAGGACTAGAGCCCAGAATAATACAATGCATTGCCCCACTAACCACAGCACCCAGCCTCCCCTAGCACTCCTCACTGCAGGACTTCCCCCCCACCCCCTTCCCAAACCCAAGCCCCTGGAGTGCAAAGAGCTAGAGACTTCAACAGTTTTGTTTTCTGAAATTTGTCTATGAAGTTTTGGGAAGGAGGAAAAAAAGAATATTCCTAAGAGAGTAAAAAACAGGCAGCACAGAGCTGTGAAGTACTCTTATTTACACAATAGCTCCCACACATGAATAAATCAGGTAATGCAGTACATACAAGGAAAGAATCAGCAAAAGGCATCAAATGCAGAGGGGCACACACAGGCCAGGCCAACCAGCTCAGCCAGAGCAGGAAATATATGCTTATGCTGGAATTTCAGCAGCCTCATTTGCAGCAACCCATCTCTGTAGAGGGAGCTCACAGCAGGAGACAGTGGGTGCCAGGGGAGCACTGAAGAGTTGCGGCTGCTCATCTGGACAAGCATACGCCCCAGGGAAGGAGGCAGCACACACACAAGAGCAGTGGACCCTGCCTGGGTGCATATGCTTGTGTGAAACTGTGAAGGAAGGCACTGCACTGGCCTTGCCTCTGTCCTGGCAGGCAGATTCCTCAGCTACAGACGGAGCTTGCATGATGCAAGTGGGCACAGGAAGATTTACATTTGGTAGCCTCATCTGACCTTACAGCTGAGCCTGCTTCTAGCAGGAGACTGGACTAGAGACCTCCTGAGGTCCCTTTCAGCTTCAATTGTCCTGTGGGGCATGTGATCCCTGATGGGAATACAGGCTAGGTTAGGCAAGACTCCCTCAGCATTGCTTTGGTAGGGGCTGGTATTTCAGAGACTTAAA
Source organism: Gymnogyps californianus (assembly GCF_018139145.2). NCBI lineage: Eukaryota > Metazoa > Chordata > Aves > Accipitriformes > Cathartidae > Gymnogyps > Gymnogyps californianus. Next base: position 3,786,662 of record NC_059497.1, on the reverse strand, counting down.
ATAACTAGCTGGGAATTGCTGACAGATGTGGGGAGTCTCAAATCTTGCCTCTGCAAGGCTCCTTTCCTACAAAAGCTGAAAGAAAAAAGACTGTGCCCATGTTCTCAGTAACTGCTCAGCCTCTCCGCTTTCCAGCTCCCAGAAAGATGCCCCAGGTCAGCTCAGGAGGACACTGGATGCCCTCCATCCATATGGATGGAAACAAGCATTGCACAGGAAAAAAATCTGAGAGTCAACTGGGGCAGAGGGAAGCTGAGTGGCTCTACAGATCAGCAGTTAATTCTCCAGAGTAGGAGAAAGGTACTGGGTCTCAGTCTGTATTCTTCAGGATTGTGTCTGTGTTTTACATGAGGCAGTTAAGTGAATAAACACTCCTGAAGGCAGGCACTGAAAGCCAGGTTTGTTTCATTCTAGGCAAGTACTGTAAATAACAGGCTGAAAAGTGACATTACAAAGTACTGAAGACAAAAGATCAAGAAGAGACTGTCTTCATGCAATAAAAACAACCAGGAGTTATGGATCAATTATCATGTGCTGTATTTATATTGCACCCCTCACAATCTCAGTAAGATAACTCAGCTAAATAATATCCTCATCCTCCTCACTGCCTACATGGGGGAGTGAAGGAGAGACTTAGGTAAGCTAGTAGCAGAGATAAGAGCAGACTGAAGTCCTGACCTGCACGCATCATAAAAACGTGCATGCTACTTCCTCACTCTGCACTGGGCCCCTACCCGATCCCTCTTCAGCCTGAAATATTTCGGGATCTAGTTCCACACCACTAATCACAATTTATTTTTCTTTTTTTCCCCTTGCTGAGTGTGATGGCTGGCATATTATATTATGAGGAGAAAATGCTGCCTTACTCAGTACTCTGATGCACACAATGTTCATCAGCAAAAGCACCTGTCCACACTTGCTTCCTCATTTACTCATCCCCTGGCTTTGCTACAAGAGCAACTTGTAAATTGGTTGCATTAACTCAATGGCAAGCTGAGACTAAGGGGCACAGTGCTTCTCATGGTACCATGCATAGTACCAACCAGTTGGAAACTCCCCCCAGTGCTCCCACAGACAGTTCTGGCTCAGCCCAAGCCTTGTCTTTGCAGGAGCACTGTGCGGATGTTTTCAGTCCAGACCTGCCAGAGTTCACTTCCCTTCCCATCCAATCGGGGCCAGACACTTCTCAAAGAGTTACCCAGCAAATTGCAACCTACCAAAATTAGGTACTCGCATTCCCCCTCTTTTAGCTTCATCTACAATGTCAGCTTACTCACTAGCATGCAGACCTCCAGAAGTTCCTCAAGTGGAAGCCCCAAGTGCTCAGCATCTCTGTGAACACAGCTCTACATCTCTTCTTAACGTGCTAGGGGGCTGAGAGCCTGCCCCACCTCCACTACAAAGCCCTGGCAGAGATTGCCATCCCTCAGCAGGGATGTCTAAGTGACCGTCTCATGGTTTGGCGGAATGCTGACACCCTGGGAGTTCACATGGGCAAACTGCAGCAAGATCCCCAGTCAGCACCGACCCCCTCACACACAGCCATTTCAAGGTACTTTTAATATCTTCAGCACAACTATATTCCACCGGCCCTCTTGCCAATAGTTTTGCCTGTCCCTGAGCACGTAAGCCATAAGATTGCCCTCTATATCACATTTTCAGTCTCTGAAACTATGTTGCCTCCTACCTTTGATGATCAAGAAATTTGCTTCTGTAGGTGTGTTTGCTTTGAAGAATCCAGCCTCCACCTTCCTCCGCTTCCTCGCTTTCCCTATCTGTTAACGGATTTCGCTGCTATTGTTGTTGAAAAGCCAGCAGCGTGTGGAAGCTGTGTTGCCATCCAAACCAAATGAGATCAGGACCTTTAATTTCCAGCATGGCAGCTGTTGTTTACATCACTTTTTTTCCCCTCTCACACACAGTAATTGGTTCTTACAATGTTCTTGCTCTCCCACACATGTACTTAAACAGGAAGCAGGGGTGGGAGTTGTAGTGTGGCGGTTTCCTGTTCTGTCTTTCTGAAACACTTAGCTGACACCAAAGCTTTGATCAAAAGATCTAAGCACACAAGCTGGTACACCGAGGTTCAGCTAAGAGTACATATTGCTTACAACAGGAAAACCCTAAGTGCTCCCATAGTTACAGGGTTCCTGGCACACAGCTGGTACTTTCAAGCTTTTTTAGTAAATAATGTCCTAATGGGAACACAGGCTATTCTAAAGCAAGTGCAATGCCATTACACGAGGTTTTGCTTTCCTGGTTACCCGTAGAGGCAGGGTGAGGGCTCTGCCCCCCAAGGCACCCAGACAAGAAATGGAAAACCACAAGCTTCAACACATCTCAGGAGATGAAAGACGCGCTCTTGTGAACCTCGCAACAAGGCAGACTGAACTTGAGACCCTTGCCCCGCTGGCTCACGGCACCCGGCAGGCCCACGGGCTGCAGCCGGCGCTCGGAGCCCACGTACGAGACCAACACCCGCCTTCCGCGGGCCCAGACGGCAGCGGCTGCGGGCACGCAGGTGTGCAGGGGAGCGCCCAGGGGACCCCCACCCTGCCGTGGGCACACCCCTCCGCTGCGGGGGAAGGCAGCGTGCAGGCAGCGGTGCAGGGCAGCGGTGCGGCAGCGGCAGCCCACGCGCACGCGCCTCCGCGCGCTCCCTCCCACCCACACTACAAATCCCACAATGCCCCGCGCGCGCCCTACCGCGCCCCCTCGCCACAGCACCTGGCGCACGCGCACAGCTCCATATGGCTCCAAGATGGCCGACACAGCGTCCGGTAGCTCCGGCACGGTAACGGCAGCTCCTCGCCGGGACGCGGGGCCGTTGTGGAGGGCGTCTTCCGCGGGGACCGGGCAGAACGGCAGCGGCCTGCTCCTCCCATGGCGCTAGGGCGCCTGCGGCCTGCCCGTGGGGCTTTGAGGCGGAGGCTGAAGGGAGGGAGGCGCTGATTGGCTGAATGGCCGGAGGGAGGCGGGGCTCGGCAGCGGGGCTTGATTGGCTCAAGTTCCTCCGCTCGGATTGGCCGGCGAAGAGGGCAGCCAGGCGGGGGTGCCCGTGGGGCGGCTTTTTTAAAGGGGCCGCGCCCCAAAGGGCGTTCTGCGTTGGGTGGTGCCTGCAGCACTGTGTCTATACATCTGTATGTATGTGTGTGTCTATATATATGTATATTTGTGTATGTATGTGTGTGTAGACGTATATGTATAGATCTGCGTGTGTGTATGTATATGTATATTTATGTCTATATGTGTGTATGCATATGTACATGTGTATATATGTGTGTGTACGTGTGCATGCGTGCAGTGGGGGACAGGCAGGGCCGGCCCCTTCCCTTTGCGCGCAGGCAGCACGCAGGCAGCTCTGCCTTCAGCCCTCCGGTACATCACAGAGCCCGTCCCAGGGCAGTGCCCCGCAGCCCCGGGGTGCCGGGGCAGGATCGGTGCCCTCGCCCTTCCCGGTACCGGCTCCTGGGGCAAGCAGAGCTCGGGCCTCGCTGCTCCCCCGGGGTCTGGAGGTGGCTTCCTTTCTCTGAGCTCTCGTTTTGGGACGGGGCGGGGGTCTGTGTCAGCAGAGGTCGGGCAGCAAGCATGCAACGACACCTGCGGATAACTACTACCTGGCTCGGAGGAGGACTCTGCAAGTGGTGGTCAGCTCCTTGCTCACCGAAGCCGGCTTCGAGAGCGCCGAAAAGGCCGCGGTGGAGACGCTGACGGAGATGTTACAAAGCTGTGAGTATCCAGCGTTGTGAGCATCCAGCAAAGTCACACTGATCCCCTGAAGTTTCTTGTTTCTCTGTTTTCAAATTGGCTGTCACTCTTTCATTTTTTTGTTGGTTTTTTTCCCCATTTTTATTATCTGTGTTAATGACGTTAGCAAAAGCGGAAGGCTGGACTGGTGGCTAGAGCACAGCTCTGGAGTCACAGACTTCTGTGAGCGTGAGATGTTTGTCCAAACTCAGAAGTACTTATTTATCTTACTCAGTGAGTACTCATTAGGTACTCATTAGGTATCCTAATAAGCTCCACATATTGAGATGCTGCCAGAATAAACAGAGCAATAACAAAGTTCCAGACATTTGGTTAGTTAAGGCTGTAGAAGTGCCTGTGTTGGGCAGCTCTGCGCCTACTTTCTGGGTGATGTGCCTAAAATCTCAGGTTACATATTTTTCTGAAATCAAGAGATGATCAAGTTTTGTATTTTTTCCTGCTTGTGATGCAGATTTGCCTTTTGCATTTGTGGAAAACATCTGGCTCTTTGATCTTTAGTGTCTCCATACTTTGCACATGCTTTAATTTTAAATACGCGGGCTGTAAGACACTGGATTCTGGGAGCTATTTTTCATTCCTTGCTAAATTTGCTAAAAATTCACATCGCTGAAGCTAGGGTTGGGCTGATACAAATGTGTGGTCACTGTCTGAATCAAATATGTGGTGGTGGTTTTTCCCCCCCCCCAGATATTTCTGAAATTGGAAGGAGCGCAAAGTCCTACTGTGAACATACAGCCAGAACACAGCCTACGCTCTCTGATATAGTGGTTACTTTAGTGGAAATGGGTGAGTAATTGACTGGTCCCGCTAATTCCAGCTGCCTGCATTGCAGAAGATTTGGGTGTGCTGCATTGGTAGGAAAATCTGTCCCCCGTGTTTCTCGTGTTTGTGTGATGCCCACTGTTCTGGGCGTCATGCAGGTGCTCAGGTATCGCTGCTGCGGATGCAGTATAAATATATACAGAGTGCATGATTTTCTTTCTCATGTAATTTGGAGCCCTTGGAAAAATTGTGGAGAAGCCTAAGAGAAGGGTTTTTGACAGGATAAACTCTTGGTGTGATTTCTGTTTCCCCTTTTGTATTTTAGGGTTCAATGTTGAAACGCTTCCTGCATATGCCAAGCGCTCCCAGAGGATGGTCATCACTGCCCGTATGTGGGAAACCCTTTCTCTTCTTATGCAGGAAATTGGAAATAATTTGGCATTCCTCTCTGCTGGCATCCAGAGAGCTCCTGCTTTTCTGATAGATGGTGCAGTCCAGTGCTCCTGGAAGTGCAGTTTGTCTTAAGGACTCCTGTAACGACTGTGTGATAGGTGAAGGAAGGTACCCTCTGCCGAATCAGTTGCCTTTGCTTCAGCATCCTCATCGCACATGAGAATCCTCAAGATGGTTTTGTTCTCCTTGTGTAGGAGAGAGGGGTCAAGTAATCCTTGTTCCCTTTTGGGATGCCAAACACAACCTGAAACTATTGCTCGTGGGATGTGCTCTGTCCCTTTTATAGGACCTGGAGACATGGGTCACAGCTCAGTATAAGCTAGCACTTTATGCCTAACTCTTGGCAGAATGAAGCTGCCTGATTTGTGTGTGTGTGCATGTTTTTTAACTGTAGCTCCTGTGACAAACCAGCCCGTGACTCCCAAAGCCCTGACAGCTGGACAGAACAAGCCACATCCATCGCACATTCCTGGCCATTTCCCTGAGTTTCCAGATCCTCACACTTACATCAAGACACCAGTGAGTGAAAAAAGATTTTTATGCCGTTTGGGGTCTCTTTGAAGTCAGTGACACCAGGAGTCATGTATAAGTATTTTTACTGCAGTGCGGGTACTGTTTATCCAAAACATTGCTTCTCCTGGCTTAATATATCGCTTGTTGTTTGCGGGTTGCCCTTGTTGTAGATTTCTGGCTGACTGACATCTGTAGCTCTCTGAAAATCTGTGCATGTTGAAGGTCAATGCTTGCCTGTAGCATCTGCATCCTAGTAGTGTTTTGAACTTCAGCTGTCTGCATTGCATCCACTAACGGTGGCTTTTTTTTTTTCCTCCCTGCTCCACAGACATACCGGGAGCCAGTATCTGATTATCAAGTCCTACGAGAAAAGGCAGCATCTCAACGGCGCGATGTAGAAAGAGCTCTCACACGTTTCATGGCTAAGACGGGAGAAACGCAGAGTCTCTTCAAAGATGATGTTAGCACATTCCCACGTGAGTTATCTAGGACGCTTCGTGCTGTAAATGACAGCTGTCTAACTGAGCATACCTCCATTAGAGTTCTTGCTACTGCAGGAGGTGAGCACTGAATGATCACATTGTGTTTGCCCTTCTGAGGCACCAGAAGGCTGGGAAATGAGGAATTTTCTATTTAAAACAGGGATGAAAAACAGAATCAAAGCCAAATGGTAGGCTTCCACCCTCACCAAAGGCTCACTTTCTTCTGCTGGTGGAGAAGGCCTTGGCTGATAGGTGCTAAATTCAAAGCTCATCCCAATCCTGTCTCCACCCCTCTGTAACTTTTGAACAAGTAATTTCTCTCTCTTACATTTTTGTGGTAGGCAGTGGAGATTTTCCTGTCTCTCTGTGTGCAAAGCAGTGATGAGAATTCCCACCTTCCCAAGGCTCACTGACAGCACAGATGTCAGTGTTACCTTAAGGGCGACTAAGTGATGCTTCGGCCTGTGAGATAATTGAACTTTTATGGAGGTCAGGAAGGATTTTTTTGTGTTAATATAATGCTGTGTCCTTGGCTGGAAACATAAAGGGGCCTCAGAAAATAGGAAATTAGAGACTGCCATCTTTAGGGACAGCATATTTCATTCCTGATCCGTGGGAGCAGCAAGAAAAGAGTGTGTGTGTTTAAAACCAGAACCAGTGAGTGTGTTTGGTCTCTAAGTAACTGCTTGGCTTTCTGCTTCATAATCTCTGACTTGAGGAGTCTTCTCCCAGCTTGCTGACTGTGTCCTTTTCCCTAACCCTAGTGATTGCTGCCAGGCCTTTCACTGTACCCTACCTGACAGCTCTTCTCCCCTCTGAGCTGGAAATGCAGCAAATGGAAGAAACAGATTCATCTGAGCAAGACGACCAGACAGACACTGAGAACGTCCCCCTGCATATGAGCACGGTACGTCCAGCCTGAGAGATCAAGGTCTCTTGGGCCTGACTTTCTTAAACTTATGAAACCTGGTTCTTTGCCTGTCTTCCTTGCAGCTGGGCAGAGTGGGTGGAAAATGGCAGTGGGTTGCGTTTTACCAGGTGTAAATGACTAAACATTGTCATGGTTCTTTAACTTTCTGCAGGGTGCAATGCAAAATGAGGTTGGATCATGAGCTTTCCGTATAACCTTCCTTTTAGTGTTAGGGGAGAGAGGATTGTCCTAGGATCCCACACTGTTCCCAAAGGGGATCTTCTTGTGTTAGAAATCAGGAGTCCTCACCTTGAATGCAGCTCCTTGTGTGCTGCTGCTTATCTTGGCTGTTGATTATCTGTTTTGCCCATAGGTTATGTGGTTTGAAGTTCTAAGCCTTGTTTAGCCTAACTTTGGTTGTTTATGCTTAGGTTTTTTTTTTTTTTAACGTGGCAGGATGATTCAGGACCTGAAAAGGAGAATGCTTCAGTGTTACAGCAGAACACCTCCCTGTCAGGCAGTCGGAATGGGGAGGAAAATGTGATAGACAATCCCTACCTCCGGCCAGTGAAAAAGCCCAAGATCCGCAGAAAGAAGTGAGGTGTAGCCAGCTGGCTGCTCAGAGGAAGAGAAACCGGGGGGGTTCACCTCCGCTGCTGTGGGTGAGAGGCATGGAGCAAGACAGGAGAGGCAATCCAGCTGAGTGGCAGAAGCAGAAGAATGATCTCTCTCTGCCTAGTGAACTGCACTCTCATCCTGGTTTGCAGTGCTCCCTCTTTCCCCTCTGCTCTCCTGCTGACTTGGAATGGTCAATGGTCAATTGCCTTAAAACATTGAAGGCCACCGGGTTACAGATTGGAATTGTCTCGTTTACTTGCGTTTGTTCTCACTGTCGGCAGGATTTACTCCTGAAGAGACAGGGGACACGAAGGTTCTTGCTGCTCAGTGCTTCCCAGCAGGCTCTGCAGAATACAAAGGCATAATTTGTTTGTGGCTGTCTGGCAGGCTAGAAGAGAAACTTCTGCAATCAACCCTGCCTGGCCTTGTAATCTAAGGAGCATGTATTAACAGAGACAGAAAAATCCCAGAGAGGTTTCTTTCTTTGGATTCTTGGCAGGTAAAAGCAAACAGACTTTTCTTTTATAAACTAAAGGCATCTGATGTGTTGGTAAGAGAGTGAAGTGTAAATACAGAGCTAAGATGGCATTTTATTCTCACTTTTCTGACTGCAGCTGCACTTCTAACTTAAAAGCGCTAAGTGTGGTGTTTACCCTGTTCTGCTTTGAGATTATTTTCTAGCAGTATGAATGCAAGATTTAACAGCTGCTTCAGGCTATTTTTCAGTTCTATTGTTAGTTTCAACACAGCACAAGTCCTTTGAGAGTTCATGCCTTCACCAGCTGTTTTGAAAGATGCTGTGCTGAAAAACTTGGAATATGGAATAAAGCTGTATTGATTGCAGTCCGCAAGGCCATGCTATTGATCGCACTTTTTTATTTTGTCCATTCTCAAATACGAGCTTTTATCAACGGAAGTTGCTCTTTTTCCCCCCTTTATTTCCCCAGAGCAGACGACTTTATTTCAGCAGTGAAAATGACTGGTGATGGATGTATTGTAATTGTTAGCTGGTTCTGGAGGGCTTTGCTTTAATTTTCTTTCAACCTTTACTTAGGCAAAATATGGGTTAAATGTCTTTGGCAAAGGAGTCCTGTAGTTTGGTCCAGTCTCCCAAGAATCTCTTCTGGATGACAATGTGGTGCTGGGAGAGGCAGCAAAGACTGCCTGCTGCAGACTGCCAGGCAGGTCATGGTTTCCTAGAGCAGTAGCTGAATGCAAGAAGTCTGTTGCAGTCACCAGGGAGATCAGAGTTATGTGTGTACATGTTCACCTCTCTGTTTAGTTAAGGCATCCTCCCAGGCCTCCCTCTTCCGCCGTCACCCAGGGAGGAGGAAGATAAAAAGGAGGAATTGTTTCAGTGAGAATGGAGGCATTCCTGCCAAACAATCTGAAATTACATCTCTAGCAAAAAAGTCCGGCATGTGCCATTGTCACTTCTGCTGGTGCCTTGGTTGTACAGAATAACAAATGTACAGAGACATTGTGTATGTATGTATATATAAAAATTTATATCTTTTTTTACTTGGATTAAGCATTTTTCGTAATGAGAAAATCCCTCGCTGGGTAGGGGAAAAATGTAGAATGAAAATAGTAATTTTTATGTTCATAATAAAAGAAATTTTATCTCCTACAAGCAAAACTGGCTGAGTCCTTAAAGTTTCAGGAGTGGAAAAGCACCTGAATGGAGCCTGAGTGTGTTTTCAGTGGGGTTTACAAGCGGTAGGAAGTCTTGTCCTTCCCTCTGCATCTCTTCCTTTCTCCACAGGAACACTTGATAGCTGAGAAGGTTGGGAATTTTCCAACAAAAACTTTGGTTCATTAGAAATATGTTCAGTGAGGACAAAGTGCCTTTTGAAATACCATCAGTTTTGCAAAAGCTTTAGTAGAAGGTTTCTCCAGTCACAGGTGGAACACGTGGTTGAGAAGGACTGCAGAATCATAGGTACTGCTTACTTTCTTTCACACCTTCTCTTACATGTGTATTTTTCTCCTGATTAGAAAACCAAGACAGATGGAGGTGAAGTATGCCGTATCAGCCATGAATACAAAGGTGAAGCCTTAAACAGCCATAAAACCCAGGTCTTAGGACAGTACAGTTTCCAGTGAGTCATACCCCCTCCTTCAAAAGATTGCACCAAAAGGGGCAACTGTGAATCAGCAAGTACATCCTTTTCTGACAGCTGCAACTACAAAGCAGCCTCCTGTGGTTGGGAGGGAAGGGGCCAATGTGCCTAGAAAAGACAGGTCGTGAGCAGCTGTTGTTGTGCGTATGCGAGAGCACTCGAAGACCAAAAGTGGGAAATTGGAAGAATACATTTTGGTTTTATAGCTGAAATTGGGCTACAGGTGAAATTTGCTACAGAAACAGCTAAACAGACCGAGAAAATTTGAAAGCCTGCATTGTGACTGGTAGTTAGAGCGAGAATGAATGTTGCCTGCTCTTAGTTTTCCCGTGAGATTGAATCAAGCTTGTGATCAGACAGATCAAGTCTGTGTGTGAAGGTTTGTAAACATTTATAGAAATCCCTAGGGTCTGAGTTGTACATTACAGAAACAACTGATGATGAATACCGGCACCTTTCTGTTTCAGACTAAATTTATTTTCGTGGCCAGATTCTTAATTAGCACCACGTTGCTTGCTACTTGCTTGAGAATATCTTCCTCATGTCAGTAGGGAAAAAGCTAGTAATGCAAATGTACGTCTTGCAGGCCCTCTGCTCTAACCTGTCCCAGCACAGCCTCTTTCCCTAGGATGTTTGCTGTGTGCTACTTTAATATAGTTGCTGGCTGTGCACAAAGCCATTATACTTTCTGAACATACCTGAGGGCAGCGCAGTACTGTACACCCCCGTGTTTCTCAGCTCTCCTCAGGCTGTGGGTGAACCCCTGGGCCCGGCCTGGAGCGTCTATTGGAGATGAGGAGATGGTGGTGAGGAGGCTGGGGAAGGCAGGTGGTGGCTGAGGGGAAGATGGTGGTGTTAGCTCCCAGTGCTGAGGAGACAGGGCAGCAGCCGAGCTGCCCTCTAGCTGTGTTAATTTGGCTCCTCTCTGGTGCCAGCGAAGGCTGGATTTTGGGGGGGAAAAGCCTCCTGCGGCAAGGGAAGCCATGTTGGGGAGGGCGGTGAGGTGAGGTGTTTCCATGGCGACCCAGAGAAAATGGCCGCCAGCCCTGCCTGGGCCGAGGGGAGCAGGGCCATGGGGTGCTGTGCGCGGGACCCGGCAGCACCCAAACACACGCAGAGGCAGCAGACACCTGGCGCGATACCAGGTAAGCACAACTAGTGGCAAGAAATCCCTCTTTTTGAAATGGTTTTATTTGGAGAGGCTGGGTAGTATAAATGAATGTCTCCACGAGTGGGTGGGAAGCGGAGGTGAGGCCTGGGCTGCCCGGCTGGAAGAGGAGGACGTGTGGCGGCAGCCCTGGCTCCTCAGCTGTAGTATAAACTCAGGTAGGCCACTCGGTCCCGGTGTTTCCTGAATTCTCTGTCTATGGTCAGCTAAAAGACAACTACTGTTTGTTAGATATTAGCAATGACAATTGCTTCAGAAAAGCCCAGGAAGACATGAGATGGTGTCAAGAACCTTAACCTGTGTTTTAAATCGGAAAGGTTTTCTTTTCAGCAGAGCTACACGAGGAAGTCTGTGCCCTGGCTCTCTCACTTTGTGGATGGAAACTTCCAGAGCAAATTTCTTAATAGAAGGTTTTTTTGAAGGACTGTAACTGTTTTTGCAAACCAGCATTTTCTGATAGAAAATCACTTTGTATCTTGTGCCCCAGCCTAGTAGAGCCACGTACCCAGCAGGTCAGTGAGGAAAGGATGACAAAACATAGTGCAAATGCGTTGAAGTAATCATACAATTTCCCTTGTCAGAAGCATTGAGCCAGGAATAACATCCCCTTATCCCTGTCCTTACCTTCTGTACCTCCATTTTTAGCATCCTCTTTGCTGGCATTGGCACTAAAGACCAGTCTGGAGACCCAAACTTCATCGGCCAAGTGATTTTTTTGTGTAATTGCTTGTCTGCTTCGTAAGTTCCAGGTCTAAAGAAAGCAGGCACAAAATATCTCATTTCTGGAGCTGGTGTATGATGTTTGTAATACCGGAATTTACCAGCCCTACCTCGATCCATGGGAGAAATGCATGTTGTGGTATTCTAGTCATCATGCTAAGTTAAAGACTAAAGCAGGGGAGCTTTTTGAAGGTAAAAAAGCATTGCCGGGAACTCAGTTACCTATCTCCCATTTGTGTCTTAGTATTTCTCTCTGCTAGTACTCCTGTTTATTATTAAAAGTGTAAAAAAATGAGTTACATTACCCAGGGAAAAATTCTTTATCTGAAGGCTTATCTGGAAATCGTGGTGTCTTAATGGAAAACGGAGCATAGGCAGGCGGGCATTTTCTCTCTTTCTTCCAGAATGACTGGTACGTTGCTGGGCTGGGAGTCACAGTCTGCAAGAGACAAAATTTCTATACGGAAGATTTTGTTCTGCAAACCATTCCTACATGCTCTGATTAGCAGCCAGCTGGGCATTACAGACCTGCTGTTCAATGCATGCTTTGGCTACTCTGATAGTGTAAAAAAATCAGAACAAGTCAATTATGCACTCCCTACTCCTTACCCAGTGTGTCCTGTGATATCTCTCCTAATATATTGTTATTCTAGAGAAGCTGGGCCAGAAAACAGAGTGTTTGTTCAGGTAGTATAGCTGAGCTCCCTCCCTGATTTTGCCTCAATATTTACATTTACATGTGTGTGTATATGATACAAAGGAATGTGTATATACAAATGCATGCGTTGATGTTGCCACAGCTCATATGATCAGTCATCGGTCTCTAGGCTCAACACCTCCCACTAGACTATGTATAAGGAGATCTGTAGCTACCATATATATTAAGCTGGAGGCAGCCCCAGCAAATGTGATCGAAACTGATAGTCTATGTTGGGAACAGACTACAAATTCTTGCAAAGCTGCAGCTCTGCTGCTTTGAAGTGTGCTTTTCTTACCTGTGGCTCTGGTATGAAACGCTGGGCTGTTCTCGCTCCTATCACATACCCTTTCTTGCTCAGTGGTTTGTTTTCCAACGAGTATCGGAGGCAGCTTCTCTGCAATTCAAAAGGAGAAGTGTCTTACTGACATTTTTAAGACACCATTTGCATCAGGGGAAGGGCAGAAGTACATGAGCAGCAGATGTTATTCCTATTAACTCCTCTAATTCTCACTAATGTAGAGCGCTAGGGCAGCTGCAGCTTTGAGGACTGGTACGTTTGGAAGGGGGGGAATTTCTTTTTCTAGGTATACGTGGAGACCTTGTACAATGGGTTGCAGGCAGGTGTGGGGGACTCCGTGTCCGGCTGGCCATGGTCCTATAGCTCCTGTACTGTGTGTCTTCTGTGAAGGAAAAGCTCTGAGCGTGAAAACTGAACTTACCTCTTGACTCAGGTAACAGCCTGGCCCAAGCGAAGGGTCTCCTCTGATGGCTATCAGCTGGATTCCCAGCCTGTCTGGGGCATGGTGGAGAGGGAACATTTTCCGCTCTTGACATGACCCAAATGAGATCCACTTCTGCACATCTGTGAGACCAGGAGAGGGAAATGCCACCAGTGGAGATGACCACTTGCTGCTTTTCTTCCTTCTTAAGTGTCTGCTGCTCTCTGCCTGAGGCCAACCATCCCCTTATCTCCCAGACGGGAATTTCCCCTGACCCTGGCTATTTGTGAGGCGTCTGCCCTTTGGATGCCTGTTCCCTCCTGCCGCAAAGGCTTCTTTTTCCCGAGCCTGAGCAAAGAGTAGCCTAGCAGCCCGGTTGTGGGGAAGGTTGCTGGGGAAGCCCGATGCCACCGGGGAGCTGTGCAAGAAGGAAAGCCCTCGTGCCCACAGTCCCCCCGGGTGCATGCACCTCGCAGGGCTCACCTCTTGGCTCCCACTCCACTGCCATGCTGCCCTGCCAGATGTCAGGATGTGTGTGTACTCCAGTTGCTATAGACACGGAGCAGGGGGTGCTGGAGGGAATGCTGGCAATGGCAGTGCCTGAAAGGCGCAGGGAAAAGAGGAGGATTAATAACATCCCTGTGGATTGCGCTGTGCTGGCTCATACTCTGAGGAGCCGCTGTTCTCACTCTGTAAGTCAGTAGGGGAGAGGTCTTGGGGGAAGCAGCGTATAGGTTGTGCTGTCAGGACCCTTCTCTCTGATCTCTCTTGTGACACAGCCTGATCTGCCCCGTTGTCTGCTCTTTGTCTTTTTCCCTGTGCCTGGCTGTCATGGTAGGGCAGCAAGAAACCCCTGGAAAATGCCATATTGGAATTAAGTCTAGCTTGTGGATTCAGGCCATTCCCTGAGCACAAGTGTAAGTATCATGAGAGAATCAGGGAGCATCAAAATACTAAGAGCAAGATGAGTTGAAACAGTGAGGATTGTTGCTTTTGCAGAACACTTTATTGAATCATTCTTATTCCGTGCAATTAGATCAGATGGGTCTGTTTGCTGTAATAGCATTGGTATCTTCATGGCCAGTTGCAGCAGGAGCAGCTGGTATCAAAGATGAGACCGTCATTGCAGCTCTGCACAAAGGTTTTGCCATTAGCGCAGTTGTAGAAGATGTTCTTGTTGGTTGCATCTGCATAGATGCCATTGGCCTTGCCAGCACAGAAGTCACTAACACCAGAGCCCTGACTCCCACTTCCAGCTGTATTACCAGGAGCTTCAGTGACTGGAGAACTGGGCTGAGTTGGAGGCACATAGTCTGAAATAAAAGCAGGAAACGGCTTATTTTTGTGTTGACAGTCTCTCAGCCCTCCCCTCCCTTCATAGGTCCTTTAGTGGTGGGGTCAGCTATTAAAGTGTGTTCCCCCAAAGTCTGGCCTGGCTCACACCAGGCCTTTGAAATATCTGGACCCAGGTCCAAGTTACAATCTCCCTCTTTTATCCCAGGGGATACAGACTGAAGGGATCTTTCCAGGACAATCTCTAGTTGTGGCTTCCACAGAAAGTCTTTATCCACCAAGGCTCCAGAGATAAAGGTTCATGGGTGTCTGAAGCCCTGCATCAGCCGTGAGCTAGGGAGTCACCTTCAAGAAGTACACGCTACTCAAGCTACTCACCGCCATTTTGCAGACCAAGACCGTTCTTCAGAGTGGTGATCAGGGGATATTTGCCTTCCTTGCAGAAAGTGCCAGTGAAGTCATCCAGATCAAGGGCCCAAACCACAGCACCTCCAAAATTGTTCTTCAGCCAGTCAACCTGTTCAGTGCCAGGGGAGAAATCCCAATTAGTCCCGGAACCTGCTACTGCAGAAGGCCTCCTGCCTTATTATTAGCACAGCCACGCATCCCACCATACCTTGATGTTGAAGCTCTTGATGTTGTCGTAGCCAACCCATTCATTGCCCTTGTAGGCATAGGGCACGTCCTGGGGGACATCCCAAGCCTGGGTGGCTCCAGAGTCCAGGAACATGCAGATCTAGGAAAAAAGGGCAGAGAGGGAGAAGTTAGCAAGTGTCCTGCAAAAAAGGGCAGTTGGAATATTACATGGGTTAAAAATTCCTTGCTGGGAAGTTTGAGGAGTGTTGTTCTTGGTGGCCTAGGTGTGAGCAAACACATATACCTCATAGTAAGCCAAGAATCCAGCCTGCTTTGTGTAAGGTCCAGCTGGCCCAGGTCCTGATGTTGGTGCCCCAATAGCAGTGTCAGATGGGTTTTGGAGGTAGAAGTTATGTCCATAGGTTGGGAATCCAACAAGGAGCTTCTCAGCTGGAGCACCATTATTCTTCCAATAGTTCATAGCATATTCCTATAAAAAAACCACCACAGTTCAAGTCTGTGCCAGGATATGTAGGCAGGAAGATGACTTCTGTGGCAGAGGCTCGCCAAATATACTTACAACACTGAGGTAGCTGTTACTGCCACTGTACAGAGGGCTGTTCTCCCCAGTCTGTCCATCCCAGGAGCCATAGAAGTCATAAGTCATCACATGGATGTAGTCCAAGTACCTGTGGAGAACATAGCGCACATCTATATCTCCTGGCCTGCTCAGTCACCCAGACCTGATTGTTCCTTTAGTGCTGGCCATTTACCCCACCACATGCCTGGCCATGTCCCCACTTTCTGCAAATCTGAGTTCTTCAAGATCTTTTCTGAGCTGGCCTTGTAAGCGCTGGAGCCAATTCTTTCCTCCAGAGGCGGGAGGCAGAGGTCAAGGCAGAGTGGGAATTGTGCTGGTATTCTGGGAACCGAGAGATGTTCCCCGATGGCATGGAGTGGCTGGAGCCAGCCTGTTGTTACACTTGCGTTCCTGAGGTGTCCCCTTCCCCACCAAACAAGCACCACTCATAGCATTCTTGCCTTACGCAAAAGAGTAGGGACCCCACATGCATTGAAGTTGGTTTCTGCCAGATAATGGCAGAGTTTCCCTTAACGTCTTGAAGGAAGACCACTTAACTCACAGAAACGATACCTGAGAGTTTGCTACTCACTTTCCAAGCTCAGGAATCTGGTAGCCAGCCTGAATGTTGGAAAGTCCTGCAGCAACAGCTGCAGTGACCATGAGACGGGGCTTGCTGACCTGTTTGGCTTCCTGCTCAAAGGCTGCCAACATTTCCTGAGGGATGCCAAGAAACAAGTCTCACCATGGACTCTCTTGGCTGAGGCTTTGCGTCTGCCCAGGGCTCTGGCCAGAGCTGTGCAGAGCAGAGGGCTTGACCAAAACCTACCTTAACCAGGACGGTAAAGAGAGTCTTGTCCTGGGGTGGGCTGCCCCTGGACCCAGGGTATTCCCAGTCAATGTCCAGCCCATCAAATTGATACTGGCGCAGGAATTTGATGACGGACTTGATGAAGGTCTGGCGGTTCTCGGGAGTGGAAACCATTGTGGAGAACCTAGGGAAGCAGAGCAGGACAGTTGGTGCCTCTTTCCCCCTCTCCCTCCCTTTCCAGGATGCTGTTATGGGAAGGAGATGGTTTGAACTTACTTGTCTGTCCCGAAATTCCATCCTCCGATAGACAGCAGAGTCTTCAGATTTCTGTTCCTGCAAAGGACGGGACAGGAACATATTTCACTACAAGGAATGGTTCAGTCTTACCAATTTCTAACTTTATACAACAGACCAACATAAAGCACAGTGCTCTTGCTTTTCTTGAAAGTTTCTGCTGTAGCTGCCTTTGTAGGCTGTGATCTCTTGGTGTGAAACCCAAAGAGCAAGTCTGGAGCGCACTGAGTCACTGTCACTGTTCTCAAAGGACCAGTGCTGGCAGCCTGCCCTGCCCTCCCCATCACTATCTGCCTCTTCTCCCTGGCATCCCTCAACCATGGATTGTGCTGCCATTGTGCAGAGAACAGATGCTGGGCAGGACTGAGAGGGAGAACAAGTGATGCCCTTTGCTCTCGGTACATACTGGTTCTTCAAGCCATTGAAGGATTTGTAAAGGATCTCGTCGTTCCATTCGTAAGTTGTGATCTCATTGTTGGACATCCCAGCAAAGGCGTAGATCAGATGGTTGCACAGGCACGGGTCGATGTTGTCAGGCATGAATTTTCCCAGGCCAGGCCTATACTGGGCCCAGTTGGTGAAGTAACATGACAGCACATAGGCAGTGCCTGCGGAGAAATAGAGGAGGTGGGGTCGATATGGACTGCACTGAAGAGATACTAGTAACTTCAGGCGGAGTATCATAACTAGATCTGATGAGAAATGACTGGGCAATGTTTCCCTGCAGGGTAAGGAGTTCAGAGAAAGTGAAGTAGGGTTGGATATCCCTCTGGGAACTGGCTCTCCAAGGATAATAATGGATTTCTTTCCTTCCTACTTTGTTTCAGTAGATGAGTCAGTCTAGGAGCCTCTTGCACCCTTAAACTTATCAATCAGGGTGGTTCTGAGTGCTGGGTCTCTTCCCCAGACTGAATCTTTCTCCTTTGCTGCCACGTAAGGAAGAACAGAGGCAGAAGGGATCTTGGGTGAAGTGCCTGGAAGGTGGAAGGCTCTTTGCGTGTTTGCTGTGCCACCTGTTTGACCTGCCTTTGAAAGCTTCTGCAAAGACCAAGCTAGTGGCTCTGCTCATGCTTCATTCAAGCTGAGCAGGAAGGGGCTGCTAAGAGGAAGCTTGCGTGAAAGAAAGCAACATATTTGCACTTTAGATTAAGCATGCCATGCTTCATCAAGCTTTTGTCTTCAGAGACACCGTCACTGTGTGCCTGCCTGCCTCTCCTTCCTCCCCCGTGGCTTGTAAAAGAATTAGCTAGTAAGTCTGTTCCAGTTGCCTGCGTGTGCCCTAACTAAGAAGGGTTTGGTAGAGTTTTTTTGGGGGTAGAAAGCACATACCTATCTGGGCGTTCAGCAGGAGAACCAGACCTTTAAAGAAAAAAGTGTGGGATTAGTCTTAGAACTGAGAAATATGGTAATGCCTGAACTAGCAGAAACTCTCTGGTATACATCCTGTAATGCAGACAATAAAATTGCTTCTATCAATGGGCCTATTTTTGCTCCTCTTCATGAGGATCTGTCTGAACCCAGCATAACCTGTCTCCCAGGTCACAGTTCATTCTGCTCAAAGGGCACACAGAGGAACTCATGGTCATTAACGGCTCAATGTTCTGCTGCTGCTTTCAGCCAGGGTTAGGCAACGGGTGATCTTGATGCCTGTAAGCATGGCTGAAGTAGCAGAAGCCTTTTGGAATATACTCTGCTATGGAGACAGTAATAGCCTTTCTATCAGAATGACCAGTTTTCCTCCTCAGAGTGTCACTTTCTTGGTCCAAGCTAATTTTTCAATTTAATAAAGCAATTAAATCAGGAATTTGCATATCTAAAGAAAAACAAATCAACTCCAAAAGTAGTGCAACACATAATCATCCGGAAGTAACTGCTATATATTTTCCTTTGACAGAAGAGAGTGTGCTGCATTTTTAATCCCCAAAAATCTCCTATATAGCAGTGAAAGAACCACAAATACTTGTCATAAAGGTAGAAAACTAAGTTTTGAAGCAGGACTTACCAGTAAGCAAAGTGAGCTTGGCCATCTTTGACCAGGACTGATCTGGCACAGACCATCTCCCACTTTTATACGCTTCTCTCATTTCATGCCAGTCTTGTACCAACAAAGATGGACAAATATTACGAAACTTGATAAAGATCAGTATCACAAAAAAATGATACCAGTACAATGGGCCTTAACACTCTGGCTGGAGCACTGCTATTATCAGGCTATGCCATGTCATGGTGCGCAGGAGTAGCTGGAGAACAAGATTAGATGGCTTTTATTCTTAGAAATTTTGTTTATAGCAACAGGCTTTGTGTCAACACTGGCGATTACGCAGTGATAGATGGCTGAAGTGTTCAACCTTGCGTTGTCAGTGTGTCTGCCCAGAGGTGGTAGGCACTGCCAAACCCAAGGTGGTTTACAAAGGTTTTGTCTCCTTGGCTGGGGCAGTCAGCAAGGCAGGACTGAGTAGGGCTTAGGCTCACAGCAGTGGGCTTTTTGGGGACACAGGAACTGAGCTCACTTGCTGTAGGCAAACTATCTGTTGGGATCCAGGGGGCTTTGTGATCTGAGCTGTCTCTTGTCCACACCATCTGAGCTTGTTGTTACTTCACGGAAGTGGAGAGGATTTCCTGGTGTCCCATAACCAAGCGAATCAGAATCAGCTTCTGCTGAGTTGTTCTCCCACCTGTTCTTGGTGACTATTGTTGTCAGGAAATAAGAAAAAGAAGGTGAGAAGAGTGCTTTAACATGTGCCTTAAACAATTAGTGTACTGCTGGCCCAGAGAGTGGATGCTTAGCAGCCTAATGAACAAACATGACAGTGTCTTGCCAAGATAATTTTCTTCAAGCAGAAGCATTATTTCTTGGAGGTCAAGCTCTACAAGAGAGAGCCGAGGGACAGAGTATCACGCAGGTTTCATTTCCTCTCGCACTTATTCCCTCCTCTTTTTGCTCAGCTTTTTCCCGAACTGAGAGACCTCTGTGTTGCCAAGCATTCATGTCTTGCCTTAGGTTTCTGTGAAGTGAAGTTACCGAATCTCTTTTATTCTATATGAGCTTGTCAGCGGTCGTTGTTGTGAAAGGCTTTTTTTAAACAGCAATGTATCTGTTTTAGCTTAAATGTCTCACTTCGATGCTTTTAGGATGCGATGTCTTTCTTCTAAGCATATCTGAATGGAATTTTTTAAAAGGCAGTTACAGGTGCTGAAAATGATGCTTTTATCTCAAAATATTCTTTCTTCATCTTTGTTTCATCTTCAGTCCAGGTGGAGACTCAAAGCTATTACTGTGTTCGAAGAGATATGTGGTTTCTTTCCTTTTGCACAGTAGGCATTATCAGGGCTAGTGCAAATGTTGTAAGACACCGCGGGCACGTGGCCAGTTGCTCTGCACTGAGATGTTGCTTAATTCCTGTTATGATGATGTGAAGGTGAATTTGCAGTAGGTCACTCAGACTTAGTTGAATGGGAGCCTGGAAAACATCCTGAAGTTGCCCATATCACATGGTGGCACTGAAGTCACTGACCTGCAGATTAAAATGCATTAGACTGACCCTTCAGGTTTCGTGTATGCACTGGATGAGATATGGCACATAATGAAAGGACAACCATCTTCAAGGAGTATTTTTCCAGTGTGTTTCTTAGTTGATAAAGTTAACACAGTACAAACTCAGTTGGAATAGATTCGGAAAATCCCACCCTCAGTGACCTCTGGAGCCGTGCAGGTCTGTTATCTGTAGAAGTACATTTCGGTGTGAAAAGGAAAGCATTTGGGGAAGGATCAAGGACATTAATTTATCTGCATGTGGTGGTAACAAATGTCAGTTGGTCAAATCCTGGAGTTTTTCTTCAGGAGTTTTTCTGCCTTCTTTCTGTCCTAAGAAAGGTTGTTTGCCATTGGCTCCTGTGGGAGTGGTAGTAGGCCTTAAGTAAGGGCAGAAGAATTGGTCCTCATGAAAAGGATTCAAGTTAAAAGAGAGTTGAGTATGCAGACAGAGACCTTGCACATTATTCCTGTAGCTGAAGTGTTGGGTTTCAGAGAGATCCACCAATCTGGATTATTTCTGCTTTAGCTTCACTCCACGCACCAACTAAAACTGTCATTATGCTGATTCTGTGACTATGCTAGGACTAACTCTTGTCTGCCATTCAACTGCCTGGGCTCTTTTCTGATGGTCATGGAAAGGAGACCCTGATTTTCATGTTGTCTCCAGCTGAGCAGTGCCCAGGTGTTCCTTTCCTGGTGTGGACCTCCAGGATGGTTCCTTAAGCTTTCTCATCTTTTCAGGCCCAGAGGTTTGTCAGATTCAGGCATGGTGCTTGCACAGCCTTGCACCCATCTCCTGTGAGACGTGTCTGACAGCTGACTCTCAGCAAACTCTCTAAAAACTGCTGGTTTCCCCAAAGACCTTAGCCATCCAGGCCTTCCTAACCTCGGTGTACATGAGCCATTGCTTTACAGAGGTTGTTTTGTTCTCCCTGCCCTCGCTATGGAGGTTAGGCAGGTCACTGTGGAAGGCTAAACTGGGGAGAAATGTAAAGGCAATGCAATGGCACCATGTGTTTTGGAGAGCCCTATCTTAACCCTTATCTGGATGCAGAGGTACAGGTATCAGTCTCCTGGTACAGGGAGACTGGAGCTGACAGCCGATACAGGCATTTGTGCTGATGGCAGCGCTACGACAGCCAAAGTTCATGTTAGCAATGCAGACATATATTAGGTAGAAGGGCCCTTGGCTAGGTATATGCAAGATCCGGCTTTGGATTTCCATGTGAAGCGAGGCTGCAAAGATGCTGTTGAGCTAGCTTAAATGCATTCTGGATTTGGATGTGAGAAGCTATGTGATTTTGCACATAAAAACCTGGGGAGAGCTATGCCTGTTTTGGGCTGCTGATCTGATGTTCCTCATTGCATGCAGACAACTTACTACCGCCACGGAGACAATCTGTTGCCAGTATGTTTTTTCTTAGTGTGGAGTGGTGTTCTTGGAAATTCCTTGGGAATCTTCCTATGAGAATTTATCCCAGATATGTCTGCATATATGTATAAATGTATAGCCTACGTTGGGAGTAGCAGGGAGAAGAAGTATTTCTTGGAGTAATATAGATTACCATAGGAGCAAGTATGGGCATTGCTATCTTCTATGTTGTCAGACTTTTTTCTCTTTAATGGTGGTTACTCTTCTAGGTCTGGATCCTTTTTCTCTCATCTCTGTTCACAAATGGTTAATATGAACAATAGGAAGCTATTCAGAATTGTCAAAAGTCCGTTGAAGCTAGTTTGCTGAAAGTTTCTGAGGAGGAAAAGGGTAATGTTTGGAGGGAACACATAGAGGTAAGCTCTTTCTGCCAGCTTGCTAAATTTTTCCTTCATCTCTTGGGAGAGATTTAAGCATCTTATGCTTAAATTCTCTTTAATGGGCTGGAAAAAACCAGCTGTGCATGAAGGAAATCACAATGATTAACTTTTTAGTGTGAAGCACTTTAAGGGTGTTAAATATGATCTGGCACTATGGTAAAATGTGATAAACTCTTTCTTTCAAACCTATGCTCTATACTTGGCTGGGTAGTGCTTTCTGATATGCTCTGAGAGGTCTGTACGGGAACCTCATTTCCTTATGAGCTAGAAGGGTTGAATCTCCTGAGAAATCAGCATGCTCTCTCTCACTTAGCGTACAGCACAGCCTTGTCTGATATCAGCAGCATTAGTTTTCACCTCTTTTGTTTTTATCAGCTAGCCTCATAAAAAACTCTCACTCCCAAAGAATCATCTAATTCCATGAATTAAACAAAGGAAGAAATTGAGTTAAAGGAAGAAGTTTCCCTGCACATGCAGCTTCTCGATTTGCAATTAAGTGCACCTTGACAGCACTGCAGGAGGCAAAATGAAAGCAAAATAAAAGTATTAGCATGTAGTTTTAACTAAGGAGAGCATCTTCCCCCTGCTTTACAAGAATCTTGTAGTCAGTGGCTGGGTACTATCAGCAATTAAAATATCCAACAGTAGGTGTCAATGTTGCTTGCTCTTCCCAACCGTGTAGATGGAGTGCTTTTCTAGCAGTCTTCTGATAGCATTTCAAGAAGAAATGTGCTTGCAGGCCAGGAAGCTTAGTTGCTGCTCCTCTTTTTTTAATCACAAATAGAGATCTGAGATTAACAGGACATTTTTTGCACTTTCAAATAGAAATGGAATGCTTCATTCTTGCTATATAAAAATAATGAGGATAAGGGCTGAACTTTGTTCAGTTCATTTCTCCAGAGCTGTATAACCTACATAAGACATGACTATCTTAGAGTGAAAGAGGAGCTATTAAAGACATCTGTCCAAAAACTAGCCTAACCTCGCAACATGTCAGGATGCCTATTAAGACATTAGTCATTTTGTTAATATGCCCAGGAAATCGCATCCCCTTATAGAAGAGCATCCCAGTGCCTGGGCAGGGTACTGATAAATCTATGCTTTTTGGCTGTCTCAAATGTTTAAGTCACCTGCTTATGTCTCTAACAGAGAATTTAGGCTCACTTCCTGTCCCTTCCGCCTTTCCTTACCAGCATAGTAAGTATATATTGCAGGGGAAAATGGGCTTGAGTAGTCAATTTAAAGATAGAAACTTAATTTCCCTGGGTCCATGTCATGTGTGTGCAGTCTCTGCAATATGCCTAGTTTTATTCAAGTGGCTTTGGGTGAAGCAGGCCTAAATTGTGTGTGGCCTTGGCATATGTCCCTTATTAATCTGCTAGGAAAAGGAAATTTCAAACCATCTCTGATGTATTTATGGTTTCCAAACCTTTTCTATTGGGCACTTTTTTGCTGTGGAGCAAACCCTGGTTTTCACACTGGCAAAACATGAAACAAAGCAGTCACACCAGATTATTCACTCCAGTGATAAATGTTACATCCTGACAGCAGTTCCGCAGGTTCTCCTACCAACTGCCTGGTTTTGCTCAAAGCTCTATATACTTGATAAGCATTTTATCATGAAGATCAGAGCAATCTTATCTACTCCTTCCTGGCAAACTACATTTAAATGCAGCCATCTCCATCCTGGACATAGTAAGCAGCTTCAGACTCCTACCCAATGCTTGATCCTGAGTTCAGCTCATGCTCCAGGGCCTGTAAAAGAGGATGTATTTCTGATGCCAGCACATGTCAATGGCCTATACCATGGCCCTGCCTAAACTGTGCTGTGTCAAATATCAAACCTCTGGGAGCAGCAAAAAGCAAGCAAAACAAAATCAACAACCCCTTTATACATAAATGCCTGCAGCAAGAAGTAACCCTTTATTTTCACTTTGCTAAAAGTGAGAGAGCTTTTGTGCCATGATCAGGACAGCTTGACTCAATGGTGGTTTTATTTCTTACAAGGTCTTAGCTTTTACCTTGCCATCTTGGCAAAAGTTTACCTGCTTGACTTGGCTTAAAATCTAAGGGAGGAATATCAACGAATCACTGACTGCTACTTTGAGATGTGTTGCTTCCAATGCCCAGTCCAGGAAGTGTTAGGAGATAACCTGTTCTCCTCCTCTTCCTTCGGTTTCTGCTTTAGATAGAGGAATGGTGGAGTTTCTTCCTTTCAAAAGCGGGGTGAAAGGTATCAGGAGTCTGGTCAGCCTGGACCTAAGGGAATGACGGGAACACCTTTACCTCAGCTTTAATGTTCTGCATATCCTGAGGCTGGAGTTGAGCTGGAGGCAGGGGAAGGAATAGACTCTACAGGCTCAAACTTCATTAGAGATGCATGGAGCATGTTTAAAGAGACCTATCTGGGTCTCCTATCAAGCGCTTTGGTGATAATGCTGGTCTCCCAATGGCTTAACAGCTTTTAAGAGCTGAGCTCTACTTGGGGGCTGCTGATCTTCTTGGGAAACTGTCCCACTCTCTTCAGGAGTCTGACAAAGAATTAAGAAAATATGGCTGCAGTGTCAGTGGCCAAACATGAAAATCTGGCTCCACATCCAGTTGAGTATGTATACACTTGCTTAAGTTACTGCCACTATAATCCAATGCCTGTAAACGGAGTCCTGAAAAAGGATCTCTCCTACCTCCAAGTCACGTAACCCTTGGACGTGTCCTTCACTGTGCAGCACACAGAGCTGACGGTGGCTGGTGTAATAGTATCTGTGCAAAGAGGAGATAGCTGGAACGCCTTTGGGTCTGGCATCTGCTCAGCTGCCTGACTGAGAGCTTTGAGAGTGATTTGGGAGCTGTCTTGGTCCAAGTCCCTTTCTGTTCTTCTAAACAGATCATTTGGTATAGCTGAAAGACTCGTGTTGCTGCTGCCATGAGAACCATCCTGTGGGAAGCCCAGGCTGAAGAGCCAGCACCACTACCTGCAGTGTAACATGGTCTATCCAGGAGCACATGATGTGTAGGAAATGTCTGGCATCTGTTCTTGTTCAGATTCACGGCAAGAAATTAGGAGCTTTAAAGCTCCTCAGATTCCCTCCTCCAAAAGATAATGACACCATGTAGGTCTTGGGTGGGGACTTCACGCAGACAGGCGTTCAGGGCACTTTGCCTGTCTCTTTGATTCTTACGACACCACTTCATTGGTTTAAAGGTCTCTATTTTTAAGTCTGCTTTCCCCAGTACTAACTCCTTGTTACAAAAGCTGGATCTGTTCTGCTTCACACCATCTTCCTCTGGCATTTGATTTCCCTTCTCTCCACAGCTCATTGAGTGGAACTAAAGAACTGCTGATTTTCAGATACCAACCATTCCTTGCCTCCCGGGGGAAATTCTTGCCTTCTGCATGTACATTCCCAGAAATATCTCTGACTCACTCTGATTACAAAATGCTGCAGCCATTTTCCCAGCTACTTCTACACAGTGTCATCGTTTATTCACCTTTTGTCCCCAGGTATATTTTATAAGGACTTAGAAGAGTTCTTTTCATGAGGAATTTGATGCAGTACTGCAATCGCCCATTGCATATTCTTTCCTTACAGCACATCTTTCATCTTTCCTTATTCTCTGTTGGCACTAAACTGCTATAATTAGGTGCTGTAAACAAATCTGAAGCTTCTCTGATGTTGTGAAACACTCAAACTTGATTTCTGACCATCCTGTTCCTCAAATAAACCTTGACTCTGCACTGCAGGCATCCTACTAACATTCCCTGGTGATCAGGGTTGAGGCAATGCATTCACCAGCTCTCTGTGGTGGTGGTGAACCCCAGCGAACAGGCTCCTCTCTGTGCCTAGGAATGGGCTGCAGATCCTTCCACCTATCCTTGTAGCCAAGTGTTAGTCCCAAGAATTATTTCCTGGTCTGTCAGCAAGTGAGAACAGGCCTTCGAAAGGCGACATGTGTGCATAGGATACAGATTCACAAATTGCTCACTTGCACATAAATATCTATGCCCAAATGCAGGTGTGTGCAGGTAGGCAAAACGTACTGCAAAAAGGTTATATATGCATGGATGAACATGCACATGGGTGTTATTTTAGCTAAGGAAGTATCACATGAAGAATGCTTTGTTTCAGCTGCTCTGGATTTTTCTTTGCTTTTGCTATTTTTATGCACCTTACGTCACATGCAAATTTTTTATAGTCTGATCTTGTAAAAATTGGATTTATTAAAGCATATAATCCTCAAAAATCCACTTAAGATTGAAAATGCATATTAGAGCCTAAACTATTATAATCTATTATTTAGAAAAATAGCAGCACCAAGCATGCAGATCCTGAACTTCTTACAGTCAGGATTCAAAGTGGCAGGTTCAGTCAGGCTGCTCCATGTAACATGACCTGTTCTCCCCATCCATCTCACCCTGACAATCCCCATTATCTGTGAGGAAAGAACCAGATGCCCTGGATTGCGAGCTGAGACTAGCTGAGAGTATTGGGTGCTAATCCATCCCTGAACGCTGCAGCCGGGCACTGACGTACAGCCATCGTCTTGCGTTTGCATCCAGTGTTCATGAGGTCTAGTCGTTACCAGTAACTTATAGCAGGGCTACAGGAACTTCCTTTCGGGCTTGTTCTTTTTCCTCTGAACCCTTCAGAGGAGGCTCTGCCCCCACAACAGCATCCCAGCTCATCTAATTACTTACTAAGCTCTTTTTCTGGTTAGCCGACATCTGCCCATTTCCAGTTAATCCTTGTTCACAAGCTCAATAACCTGAGCCATCTGTATAGGTAAGAGAGATAAGCTTCCCATTAAACATTTACAGGACATAACAAGAGAGTATTGAAGCAACAGTTGCTGAGACAGCCCAGGCGGGTGTCTGTGTGCAGGGGAGTATCTGACCCTGTGCCTCTAACTGCCACGCTGTAATCGAACGAGAAAAATACATGGGTCTAAAAATGTATGTGGACCGCCAACACATCCCCAGAAGGGTACGTGCTCCCCTCACTTACATCCATGAATGTTCTCGCTATATTAACATGATAAAGGCTTTTAAAATAATTCAATAGCATTTTGGGCCCTAGAAGTCCTAGCAACCAAAGAGCCTTTAAATAAAACATTCACTACTTAAGCAGCAGCTCTAGATGCCCTTTAACCTCAAATGCTTAAAAATAGCTCAGAAGTCAGTCTGACCCCCCGTTCGGCTTTCCTGAACAGGGTGAAACGTGTCCTTAATTCTAGGCAGAGACGTTATCTTTGTCCCCACACTTCATCAGTTACTGTCCTTGTTTTTAAAGAACAGTTTTGTTTCAAAATCTTGCTAGGATGGGGTTTTATCTCGCAGAGCGCCTCCGTCCTTTTTCCTGTTCAAGGTTTCCATCTCTGGGGCAGCACAGAGAACAAGATCCTTTGCCGATATATCCCATTCCCTGAGCAGCGATTAGTGCCAACAGAGGGGTAAAGTTTTGCCTAAAAACCTTTATGAAAACTAAGGTGTCTCGGCAATGAAGCCAGGGCATTGACAACTTTTTAAGCCTATCTCAAGATCCGGGGTGAGGGTTGGCAGCTAATCGCTTTTAAGGTTGCAAAGAGTTTAAGGGGTCACAAAAGGGGAGACGGTGACTTCTCTGCTCCCTCAGCGCCAAGGCGAAGCACAAGCAACCGGGGCTGAAATCTTCTGAGCTGTGAGTGAACTTCTCCGAGGCTCGGGGGACCAGAGGGGCCTCGGGGGACCACAGAGGCTTCGGTGGCAAAAGCACAGTGCTAGCTCCTTCCCGGTAATTCCCGTGCGGAGCCACGGGGGGCCGCCCCCGGGCCGCCCCCGCCGTGCGGCCCCGCGACAGGGGCCGGGGCGTGGGCAGGGGCCGCCCCCGGCGTGCGGCCCCGCCGGGCCTGCAATCGGATCCGCGTTCTGCAAACTGATCCTTGCTGTCAGCTGGCCTGACGCAAAATCGAGGGCATGCACATCCAGGGCCTGCGCATCCAGGGCGGGCACATCGAGGGGGTACACATCGAGGGGGTACACACATTGAGGGGGTACACATCGAGGGGGTACCTAACGAGGGGGTACACACATCGAGGGCATGCACGTTGTGGTCTTAAACCTGGGTGCGAACTGGCAGCATGGGTACCTCTGCGCTGGCTGGCAAGTTGGTGCTTGTAGAAAGTTAGTTTGGAGCTGGCTTGGGAGCGAGAGATGATCGGCTCTCCACCTCCACGTGGGGTCCAAGATGCTGGTATAGTAAATGCACAGGCCTATACCACCACCCTTGAAAAAGCACCTACTTCTGTTAGCTAATGGCTACAGGAGGCTCCCGTCCCCAGTGCAGACCAGTCAAGATCTCTCCAATCTTGCATTAATAACTTTTTTCCTCTGATGGAGTAGGCTGTCAGCCTGATTATCTCACTGCTTGGAGCTTGAGCTTCAATTGCAAGGTGATGTGGCTGATCTGCTAGCTTTGCTGTGCAAAGCTGCCTACTTTGAGTGGGTGCTCTCCTGTTTGGAGTGAGGTGCTGAGAAGCAGAGACCTGGTGTGGTTTGTAGTGTTGCTGTCAGCAGGTTATGGGAGAATCTGTGTGTCCTGGGGACAGGAGGCTGGGTACCTCATCAGGGTACATTGCTTCCAGCTTGTTATGCTTTCAACTTTTGCTTACAACGTAGAAGTTGTACTTCAGTCCAGGAACTGAAACACCTAGTGCAGCCAGCTGTCCGCCTGGTCATATCTAAAGACAACTTGAATTTCACAAGCCCCAGTCTGTGCTGGCTGGTGTAACTCAGAGCAGATTCAGCAAATAATTCTGAATATTGCAGACATGAGAGAAAACCCAGGTAGGCTGAGGACTGTGGCTAACTTGAAAGCAGTAAAAGTGAAATTCATCAAAGAAACTACCAATTACTTACTTCACTCAGGGACATGCTGCAGGGAAGGCAGCACTAGGTTTCTAGCGTGTGAATACATTTCTGCTCAGCGCTTGCATGCTGGCTAGCCTGTTCAGTGGGGCGTGGGAGTGGGGAAGTTGGAGTAAGGGCATTGTCCTGAGTTTAATCTTGTATTCGTATCTTTCGGTATGGGGATTCTCCTGGGGCTGATCTAGGGCAGAGAGAGCCTTGAAAAGCTGCCAGGTTCAGGTTTGTTTGGGGAGTGGAGGAGGAAGTGGAAGTAGAAGCCTCTGTATAATAGTCTCTTGAAACAGCAATCATTTCTCCTCATTGATCAGACACAGTGAGGGAGGGTGTGAAGGGGCTTCCCTTCCATTTGCTGACCCTTTATTTTAACCCCAGGGAAATGAACACACCCTTGTTCCATCTGTAGCTGGGACATAGCCACGTCTCTGCACAGACCCGAGATGCTCTCTGTGCCTCTCTTCCTTTCTGTCCTCACTTACAGGCTGGATGCAGTCACTCTTTCAAGCATCCAGGCATCCTGAATGTGCTTCTCACCGGGAGCCCTTTGTTGTCATGCCAATCTCTATAAAAACTTTAAAATCTGCCAGTGCCCACCACAATACCACAGTCCCTGGCACTCCTGGCAGCGACACAGCAGGCTCCGGAGGCTGTTATCATGCTTTTGTTACCAAGGGAAGCAGCATGCGGGCTTTCCTTCTTTGGAAGCGTGGCTCTGCTCCACATCCCCACTCGGCTCTGCCCTCCGTACGGAGGGTTTAACCGTGCTGTGTGGCTGTCTCCTACGTCACATGTTTTTAAGAAGCTCTTGCCAGCTTCCTGCTGAGGAGCTGATCCTGCTGACGTCTGCAGAGCAGGCCACGTCAGACACGGCCGGGAAGGGAAATGCAGTCCTTTTTTGGGTGCAGACTAGAGCAAAGTCTATTGGCCTGAGCAGAGAGGAGGGCTGAGATTCAGGAACAGCTGGGCTCTGTCAGTAATTTAGCACTAAAAGCTTAAACAATACCCAGGATAAACACACTCCAGGACTGGCAGACCTCCCTCTTTTTCTCAGCTCAGCACAATATTTTCCTTTCTCTTTTAAAAATGTTATTTCACTGCTGATAATTAATTTGAGTGGAATGCTTTTCCAGAGTTATATTTAGATTTTCTTCTCCGACAGCACTCCCCCATTCCAACTTCTCTAATGCAGCTGTATCGCTGTGCTTTTTGAAATGGAAACGATCATTTGCCTTCCACAAAACTTAGCAGTTTCATGTCCCGAGGCAGCACCTGAACTGGGGCACTTTTGGGGGTTCATAAAGGATGTGTTTGTGGAGAAAGAGAACTAGAGTAGCAAAGCAGAACCACTCCATACCTCCAGCTTCAGTCTGGGGGCTTTCAAGTGCCTGGAAAAGGGGGGAGAAAACAGCCCTGGATCAGAGCACGCTTAAAGTGGCGTGTTATTCAGAGTAGGTTATATATATGCGCACATATTTGGAAATTTGGACAGTTTACAACAAGTCTTTAAGATAGGCTTAAGTCAAATCCCCAACCTGACTGCTCCTCAGCTTCTGGGAAAACCCCAAGCTAGACGCAAAATCCATAGCAAGG
Organism: Gymnogyps californianus; assembly: GCF_018139145.2. Classification (NCBI taxonomy): domain Eukaryota; kingdom Metazoa; phylum Chordata; class Aves; order Accipitriformes; family Cathartidae; genus Gymnogyps; species Gymnogyps californianus. The sequence goes on along the minus strand of NC_059497.1, from coordinate 3,756,337 downwards.
CACCTTTCCCCAGCACACGTCCCACCTGCCTGGCAAGGCTTTGCTTTCTCTGCCTTCCCTGCAGCTCTGTCATGGCTGTGCGCTGCAAAGTTCCTCCTTTCATGTGGGTGGTTGTGAGATAAGACAGCTCTGTTCTGCGCCTACGTGGCGTAGTTTAAAAAAAATAAAAAAATCAGGCTACCAAGGTTACAGAGCTGTGAAGAGGAGATAGTTAATCTGAGAACAGCTTTCTACCCTTGCATAAACAGCCCAAAATGAAGGACAATTACAGTGCTGCCATTGTGGGATAGGCCGCTTAGCTGGAAAGTCCCTTTACCCCCCCAGCCCAGCCTGACCCCGGGGCCTCCCAGCACTCCCGCCTGGTTTAAGGAGTGTGTTGCCATAAGTGAGGGTCACACCCAGGTCTCTAATCTTATCGAGCAGCGGTGGAAACCTGTTCAGCAGGGTCATAGAGCAAGACGCAAAGTGGGTCCATCGGGAATACTTCTGTTTTTCTCATGTTGGACAAGACGTGGTCAGTATCTTTTCTATCCCATGTGTGATGCCTTTCTTTGCATAGTTAAAGCTGCATAAAGTGTAATTAGGCAGCCCCATATAATTAAGACAATTATGTTAGGTAAGCACCCCACAGAGTAATTGTGGCCAATTTTTAGCATACCCAGGGGCACTTACAGGGCCCAAGGTGGCCCTTCAAATGATTTACCTGCTCACATGTCTCTAAAGCACTCATCTTAGGTGTGTCTTAAGTGACATCTTTGAAGTGGACATTGTTGTTCTGTTCTTGCTGAGAAACAGCTGGCTGGAGAAGTACTCTTTTTTTTTCTTCCTTCTTGCAAAAAAAGGAGTTTCATATCTTGTTTCTGTTCTGAAGCAGACTGAAACTGAGACTCTGGATGTGAGTGACCCAGATTCAGATGTGACCCGCCAGAAGAAGGGCTTGACTTCAAGAGCTGTCACTCCACAGGGGGAGCGTGGGTTGCTCTAGGCAGAGGCTCGCTTGCTTGCTGTCTTCCTCTGTTGCTTTTTGATGAGAAATTCCAGCCTGGTTCTGAGAAATCTTCCCAACAAAATGGTGCTGACCAAAATGTGTGAAAAAACTTCCTTGAAGTGTTTTGTTTGTAATGGAAGGATATGTCAGTTCCCCTGCAAATACCATGAGGTTTCTTTTTTAGATCCTGTTCTTTTGAGACAAAAGGCAGCTCTCTGCTTTCTTCTACCCTTTTACCAGGTTCCTGAAAGCCATCTTGTCCCTTCCCTGCCTGAAGATTGACCTCTGCTCAAGCAGCAAAATGCCTGAGGCAAGCCAAATCCTAATCTGCATCTCAGCTCTAAATCTGGAGTCACTCCATCCTCATCCAGAGAAATATGAGCCAGTATCTGGCTATGGTAACTGAACGTGAGCACCAATCCTGATACAGAAGGCAGAGAGTCACCTGAGCACTAGGAAGGACAGTGTTAAGATCCAGAGGCTGTAGGAAGTGGTAGGTTGGAAAAATTTGCATCATTGCCCACCCTCACTAGCCAGGAAGAGCCCTTCTTGCTGTGTGCTGTGTACTTGGAGGAGGGGGCATCATGAGCACAAAGGATCTTGTCTCAGAGTCAGCAGAGCTGCCCACAGGGCACCTGTTTGCTCTTTGGGTGGACCAGATCCTCTTCTAACTTGCCAGCAGCACACGTGTACATCTGGGATGTCTTCTAATGCATATGTTCCAGTCTGCACAGAGCTCAGGCCTTCCCTTTCTGAAAATAAAGTTGAGAGCGCTCTGTAAACCAGCTCTGGGATACAGCAGGGTGTGAGGAAAGGCTGAATATCAACCTGTGATGCTACAATGCCCTGCTCCCTCTGGCTCACCAGGGCTCGGGTTCTGCTGTGCTGGTGTCCATCCAAGGGAGCTCCAGGAAAGTCAGTGAATTTAATGATTTTGGTAGCTTCTAACATGTTTAAAATCACAGTGGGTCTACGCGCTCCCTGCCCCAAAACACACATCAACATCCAAAACTGAAATTTTATTTTATGCTTTATTCTTTTTCTTTGCTTCTTTTAGCTGACTCCTGTGTTTCAGGCCTTAACATGGATCTGCAGAGCCAGTTCATGTTTTCAGTTTTCTTCTTAGCAATAACCTTTTTTTAATTAAAAGCTCACCCCTTGCAGGAGGGAAAGAAAAGCTTCAAACATGAGAAGACTTGTGGTGAGATCTCAAGCGTTGGCAACTTTGAGCTGGAATTTCTAATGGTGGAACAGAACAGTTTGAGCACAACGTGGCCTTGCTAGAAAGAGGGAAAACAGCCATTTATGGCAGACAAATGTGTACAGTTGCCAAGCAAGGGCCCTCCTGGGCTCTGGAGCAGGCAGGGTGAAGGGTGCATGAGTTATTATTAGCTGCTTTGTATGGTAAAGAGGGCCTTCAGTTGCCTGGTCTCTGCAAAAGCTGCTTCACTCAGGAGTACTCTTGAGAATGAGGGAGTGGAAGGCAGGAATTTGAGACCCTTTTAAGGTCTGTTTACTTTTCCAGCCTCCGCAGATTTCAAGGGCATGTATATGAAGCAAATCTGAAATGGTTATCATGGTGAGAGCTGCAGGCACAGGAGGGAGTGGAGATCCCTGGAACCCTGTCAGCCAGGACTAATGGGTCACATGGGAATGTTTTCCTGCTCCACTGGGCCATTTCCGTACCGAGTGTCCATGATCCGGGTTGAGAACGGCCCCTCTGCAGGGACCATAAGAAAACAGTCCTGAGCCTTGTGTTTTCGTATGGCTTGTTGCTATGGGGAAACTGGAAAGCGATTTTCCCCTCCCTTCCCCTCTTGCGCAATTCTGTGCGGAGACCTTCACAGCATTCATCCTCTTTCTAGCAGGGGTTTGCCTCACAGCTACGTTCCCAGCTCCTTCCACTCATTAGAAATGCACCTTTTCAGGTTCATAAGTCTCCAGGTGCTTTTATAATGGGAAGTGAGCCTCCATGTGCATCAGGAAACTGAGGCACATACTGAGAAAAAGTGAGTTGCTTTTGCAAATACAGAGCAGGCAGGTGCCAGCAGCAGGATCAACCCTATCGTGCTTGTTCAGCTGCTTTTCAGGCCAGCCGGGAGGAACACGATCCTAAGCACACACAGCAGATTTCAACCTGGCTTCACACCTTGAGATGGGTAGGAGGGATGTAGTTAGCTTTTGAACTCTGTGAGCCTCCAACAGGCTGCATCAGAGTGGAAAACCTTGATATATGTCCACACAGTCCCATACTGGAGGTCACAGAAGCATGTGAGCTATAACTCTTGTTTTACACTGCCATAACATCTCCAATGCTGAGATCCAGATATCCCAAATGCTGGTCATCTAAGACACTGTTTTGGGCAGCACTTTAACCATGAATATTAACTTTCAAATCTTGGGTTACCCAACAAGATTTCGCATCCAGACCTGAGTCTGGTCAGAGTGAGCAGACAGCTAGAACGTAGGCAGAAGACCTTAGCTGCAGAGGTGCTGTGCCTCTGCGTGGCTCTGACACAGCAGACTGGGCTTATCTGGTACTGGAGCTGCTGGGGATGCTGCGAACAAAAGATGTATGACCTGGTGGTTAGGAATCTGAGTTTTGGGGGGACATCTCAGTTCAATTCCTGGCTCCATCACAACTGCTGGCCTGCCCCAGGCATGCCATTCTGCCTTCCTGTGACTCAGTTTACCTTCTGGGAAACAGGGGAGAAGAAATAGCACCCTACTTTGTGGGCTAATTTTGGGGGATAGCTATATTAAAGACACTTCAGTCTTGCAGGCCTTGGGATATCCTGTGCAGGTGGGGGTGAGTTGCTGAGCTCACGGTGCCCAGGCAGGATGGTGCTGGCTGTGAAGGGAAGCAGCAGGGTGCATCCTGCTCTAACAAAGGGGCTCCGATCCCTGCCTGGCACCTCTGTCCCCTTCCCTGGTCTGTGCTGATGTCTCGGCTGCTGGCAGATTGGGCTGCGCTTTCCCAGCTGTGAGGAAGGCTTCCTGACAGAGCCCCGTCTATAATTCACTCAGCATGGCCTCAGCCAAGGCTCAGTACAGGAAGGGGAAAGTGGGTTATTGTTGTTATTGTTTTTCCAAACCTCCTTTTGTTTTCTAAGGAATGTGGCTGCAAAGCCCTGCTGCCAAAGCCTCTCTTGAGAGTCCTGCTCTGACGGCAGGTCTTCCTTGGGACTGCTGTGCCAGCAAGTGAGCTGCATGTTGTTTCTTTTACAACCAAGTAGCTGTTCCCCTTGTGACACAGCTCACCCCACTCTCTATCCTCCCACGCACTGTGGCTATCACAGATCTTCAATGTTGCCTTTGCACAGCCTTTTCCTCTGTCACCTTGTGGGGAACAGTGTCCGTGCTCTGGATTTCCAGTCGTCGTTCTTGGCATATCTTAGCCACCATGTTTGGTTTTGGGTGCCTGCTCAAATTCCAGAGGTGCTGAGAGATCCCAGACGGCTTCGCTGACCTCCCTGTGGGAGACAGGGACATAGCTGTCTGGGGTGGGAGTGGGACCATCCCTACCATTACTGGTGGGTGTGGTGGGGCAGGGCTGGGGTATAACTGGGCTCCCAAAAGCATTAATTATAGTGTCAGCTGGTGATAAGCATGTGGAGGACAATCACTCCAAGGAGCTCTGGGGAACGCTGGTCAGCAGAGGTGGACTGAAGCAGCCTGGGCCAGGGTGGCTGGTCTCTCAGGATCATCTATGCTCTAGCAGAGTCCTTGGGGCCAGGTCTTTGACCATCACATCCCTGGTGTACCTCAGGGCAGCCTCCTGGAGACTATATCCAGGATACTGAAGTTATGTTTAGCTTAAGCAGGTTTAAATGTGCCTGTGTCATTCCAAACCTAGCTTCTACATGAAGCTCCTGGGTTTTCATAAAGCGAGGCCAAAGTCCTGAGCCAAAATTGAGCAATAGATCAAGGCCTTGGACAGACACCAAGGTCTGACCCGAGAATGGCTCAGGAATCCAGCCCCCACCTCCTCTCCTCAAATGTACACAGATAAAATCATGACTCTCTTAATTCCTCTAAATATGAATGGAAAAATGCCCCCAGAGACTCTGCTAAAGCCTTGGTTGTTGCTGAAATGCAGAAATATGAAGAGAGAGCTTATGTGCTGCTGGTGTGAGTAACAGATGTGGCTCTAACCTGAAATTTGGGATCCAAACCCAGATGAACTCTGTGTGCAATCCAAAGCCATGCCTAAACCCAGATTTTTGAGTAAATGACCCCCACTTTAATAACTAACCAACTCCCTCCCTCCCTCCCTGGTTGCACACACCCTGGCAGTGCAGGGCGAGTTCCAGCTCTGAAGCCAGATTATCTGTTCAGCTCCGACCTCCCTGACTTTCTTGAATAACAGAACTTTGTGGGGGACTTCTGCAACAGGCAGAGTGAAGAAAACCACATCTGCTTCTTCTGCTGGAGTCTGCAAGACAGCAAGCAAACACGTGAATGCTGATATTAAGTCTGTCTTTGCTCTGATGCTCAACTGGCCTTTGGTGTTAGCTGCAAAGGAGCTGTGTTCTGGTTAGGGAGAGTGTGCTGGCCGCATGTGAAATTGCAGATAGGAGGTTTGCGAAGCACCGGAGGGTGGATGCATGTGGTACACCCTGCGCCTGCCTCCCCCTGCCCAGGTGCAGCACCCCACCAAAAACCAATTAGCCGGCTTTGCCAGGGAGGGCGAGGAATCCTTGGGAACAGCCTAGAGCAGTCCTGCAGAGTCCACCTGCTACCCAGGAGGTATCTCTCCAAGCAGGGATCAGCTTGCGTCTTGGGAAAGGGCACCACCCATCTCTAAGCTCTTGTAGGGTGTTGCCCTGCTTTATCTGGGCTGTCTTTGTGCACTAATTGATGTTTGCAGGGGTTGGGAGGTTTGCTGGGCTCTGGGAAGCAATGGCTTCTTTCATTTTTGTGGGTGTAGCCTGAGAAGAACCTGAAGGACCTTCTCCCAGTGTCCCTTCTCTCCCACGCTGGAGCCTGGACCATCCGCGTGCTGCAGCTCTCGCTGGCTGTAAGACAAAAGTCCCCCTGTAGATTTGCATTCTGGGCATATAGAGGCCACAGGAAGAAGGATGGATTGGGCAGAGCTTTGTCAGTATAGCAGCTATAGATTATGCCTGACATAATCAGTGCTGTGGAGTTGAGCTGTGGACCAAGAAGAGGGCTGGTGGGGAGGGAGAGGAGGGGAAGCCAGATCCATATGGCCAGATCCATAGCCTGTGATGGTAATGAGACTCTGGAGTTAGCCCTAACAAGGTCAGCTTGCCACAAACTAGAGTAGGCCAAAATCTGGAAGTCCTAGAGCTACTTGTCTTCTCTTTTGTTAAGCAGCACCTGCTACACTGAGTCTTTGAAGTCTGTATGGGACTGCCTTGATCTCTTCAGCCTTGTGGGAAAACACAGAACTTCCCAGAAAGATCCCATTTTCTGTTTGACACTGTGTGTCCTATAAAACCCACAAGCAAAGGACGCTGTGGTGGTAGCTCAGGTCTCTGATGCCGCAATAGAAATCGCTTTAATCTGTAACTGTCTCCTTCTCTTCTCCAAAGTGTGGGTAAATAAACTGCTCTTCACAGGCTTTCAAAAAACACATTCAAGCCCAGCAGAGATCCCCACTCAGTGCCGAGATGTCAGGCAGCTCTGAACGGGGTCAGTAAATTCACTTACCAGCTGCTACGGCAACAGTGCCTTTGGTGCTCTTGCCCTTATTTTTTTGCCGATGATTGGGGTTGCTATGGCGCTGCAACACACGTTACCCTGCGTTAATGCTTTATAAGCAATAAACGCAGATTTCGGCAATGTGCTGCTTTGGCAGCTCGTCACAGCGTTGCTCCCTGGCTGAGCTGGAGTTTGGCAGACAAGTCACATTCTCACCACCTAAAAAATCCTGTCTTGTGGTTTCAGCCAGAGGGTTTTTTTTTTAACTTCTCATTTCTAAGAAAAGAAAAATCCCTTTTTTGTAGCATGGCTGCATGTCAGTAAAGTGTGAAATCCCTATATATAACCCTCCAGCCTCCCTTAGAAGGAAGGGTGTGAGATAGACCCAAGAAGGGAGGTTTGCCTGAAAAGCGCTGGCCGGGAGGAGGAATGCTGGCCCCTTACCCCACCAGACTGCAGTACCGGCGCAGTGCAGCTCATGGGAAGGGCCCTGTATCTTGCCTCTGCTTTGTGGCTTGGAACAAGACACAGCATCTCGTAGGCTCAGTTTCCTGCCGTGCTGGTTGTCTGTCTCTCCCACGTTAGACCGTAACTCCTCAGCTCGTGGCTGTTCATGTGTGTCTTTGCAGTACTGAGGAGGATTTGGCTCCGGTGTCCTGTTGTTATTGGTGGGTTTGCCACCAGAGTTAGTGGTGGGTTTGCTTGTTCCCAGTTGTGGGGAGGGAAATCATGTTTTGACTGGAGCCAGTATTTATTCCGGGACTTTCTAGAGGAGAAGAGAGCAGAGCCCGGGTAGGCAGACACACCCCAGGGTGCTGCGATAAGGGAGAATTACCAAGGGGCAATTTGCCTCTGTGCACATCTGTGTCTCACACATGCTGTTTACCTTGTGCTGCCGGCAAGGACTGGGGGAAGATGTTATCGCCAAGGGCTGGTGAAGGGCAGAAGGCGTGGAGCAGGACAAGGGGCTGTCCAGGGGCACGTCTTACTGCAGTGCCTTACTCCCAGAGTCCTGCTGTTCCTTGCTCCATTTCTGAGATAAAGACAGGGCTCTGGACTCTTTTTATCTCATAAACTAACAAGCCTGTTCAGGCTTTACAGCTGACAACTTTCTCTGGACCTGACTGTGCAAACACCTCCAATCCCCACACTGCTCTGGGTCTGCTGCCTTGGTGAGCGCTCCCCTGGACCTTTTCTATTGTCCCCTTTCTACCCTCTCAAGCTTTGTTCGACAGGAACAGAGGTGGGCAGAGGCAGTTGCATCCTGCAAAGAGGATGTGGAAAAAAACAATAACCAAATGCAAAGAACAGGAAACCATCTCTGAAATCAGCGTGAGGTCATCTACACACCTTCCCCAACGAGGCAGCTTCATGAGGAACTGTAGTCTGAGGCTTCATCTCCAGCCAACAATATTGAGCTTTGAACAAATGTCCTCTTACACAAGACACTGTCAACATGGGTTCAGCAAGAAGCTAGTAAGGCCAAGGAGAAAATCCCAGAGTGCACTGAAGGCAGCTGGAGCCAGTGAGTGCTCAGCACCATTGGAAAACTAGGTCCAAAGTCCTAAAGAGTTTGAAGAAAAAGCAGTTCTTTCTGCTTGCGACTCCCTTGAGTACAGCAATGTTTGCTTCCTAAAATACTTCTGAACAGATGTGACATTCGCACTGGGTCAGATAGGTTGTTTTCCATGAGGAAACATGGCATGAAGTAAGGAAAGTGGATCAGAGGGAGGAGGTTCTGTGAAAGACGGCTCCTAGGAACTATGGGTCCTTTGCTGAAGCCCTGGGCTTGGGCTGCAAAAGCTACCGTGTTGAAATGCTGGGGGGAAAAGCATCCAGCTCTCAGTCCACATACAAATCCGCTCAGAAGCAGAGGGGAATATTTGAAGGTCCCCAATAGTTTACAAATGAAACTGCCCGGACATGCCCAAAATGTGTCCTGGCATGTCCTGTCCACAAATCCCAAGGCACTCGGAGCTGGCGCGGGGAGTCAGGTTACAGGCGACACAGACCGAACAAAGGATCAAGCTGACAAAAGACATTCAGGCACCAAAATAGGTGGCGAGGTGCTTAGCAAAGCCCAGCGCCATGGAGTCATGCGGGATGATAAGCTTCTAGGAGGTTGGCCTGCCTGGAAGATGCTACGTGCTTGTCCTGACTGTGGTCTAGACTGCAGGGAATCAATACATGCTGTAAAACATGGTCTGATCTAGCAGCGAACAGGTTAAAAAGGCTTTGTTTTCTGTCCATGTCCTCCCTCTCCCCCCCAGTTGCATTTCACACGGTTCAGTCACAGTCTTATTTCACAACTGTGTGTTTTGAAAGAACTTATTAGCTCTAAGTGTAGGCTGGGCTTAAGAGTCTTGCTTTATTGTTTACCCTGCCTGCTAGGCCTGTTTCTGGGGTCAGACCCAGGTTACCAATTACAGCTGTGATTAAACATACTAGCCCAGCTTACCCCTGGGCTTTTTTCCCCTTAAATTCCCAGTGATTCTGCTTAACTGGTGTTAGCAACCAGGTGGCTGCTGGTACGGCCATCACAATTGTCTGTGCCTTCTCCGGCAGAGCCAGATAATGAGATTTGAACCGGGCCAATACATCTATTATTTTTACAGTTCAGAACTGTTCCCGGAGATTTTGTTCGGTTTTTTTTCTTAACGTAAAGAAAGCCAGCCCTTGGCTTCCCAAATCTACATAGATAACCTTAAAATCCTTCTCAAATGCTAGGGTAATTGGGAGGGACCTAGCTGGGAGAAGTGACAGCTAATTTAGCAATCTGTGGGACACGTCTAAGCAGGAGGATTTGAATGTTAATTCTGTGTAACTATTTTACTGCTGATAACAGGGGGTGCGGATTCACACTGTCGCTGTTTGACTGGCAGCTGACTCTAATGGTATTTGAGGACAGCTTGAAATTGTTTTTTTTGTCTCATGTCTTACGAACTTCAGCCCAGCAGACTAAAAAAGGTGTTGTCACCCCCCAAAAAACGTAACAAGTCAAAGTGTAGCGTGGGAACGGTTGCCTTTTAGGTGTACATAAAACACTGTGAGTTGCTGACTCTTGAAAAGCCTAAGTCTGTGTGAGCAGCTTGGTCTGTCCATGCTGAGTTTTAACCCTTGATTGAAAGCCAAATGTTCCCCTTTTATTGTAAAATTTCCAGCTCAACTGGTTTTGAACCTCATTTGGATAAACAGGGCCAGAGTGTTTGAAAGCCTATCTGAACTTCTAATTCCTGTCAAACCAGTTACAAATCTAGTCTGGCCAATTGCTATGGAGAAGTTTATTGGTTTTTGTTTTTTTTTAATTGAAATCTAAATGCTCTCAGCCATTTCCAGCTAAACACAGGGTGGAAACTAATCCAGCCAGAACAGCATTAAAACCAGCTCCAACTTCTCTTTTTAAAATGAATTTTATTTTCTAATTGTTTGTTTACTCTGTAACTCCTGAAAGCAATTTGAAAGCATGTATTAAGTCTTACGCTCTGTCTTTAAGACTGCAGTCTTCTTGTAACAGGGCCAGAAATTATGGGCACATAACCCGCTTAGAGGTCCTTGAGCTCCACAGGAAATCTCTTATTGGAAGGGCTTAACGAAGACAATCTGATTTCGGAGACCAGGGCCTGTGTCCGACCATATGAACACACAGAAGACAAAGGCCCTAAGCTGTGCAAAGGGAGCCTGTAGAAAGACGATGATTAAGAATAAATGGAAGATCTGAATTTGGAGAATGGTGCCACCACTTACTTCATCCACTTGCGGAGCAGGGGGGACCAGGAGAACCTGCTTGCCAAGGTTAGATCAGCAGCAGCACTTAACGAACACTGTTAGCCCTAATGGCACATAAACCTGCACTTGCTATTAGTGCTATTCTTGGCAGGCTGGAGGACAGAAGACCTCTTGCTACAATTATTGTCCAGTGACTCAGGATTGGATGATACCATCCAAGTACTTTTTAATGTGATCCTTCTGTTGGATGGGAGAAACAAGCCCTTTTTCCTCCTCTCAGCTTGTCGGGTTAGATTGCAAGCTCTGCTCAGGCCTGCTGTGCTTTACTACAGTAGAAAAGTTGAGGGGTTATTTTTGCTTTGGCTTTTACTGATATATTTGTATAAAGGCATCTTCTACCAGGATGGGTTTGCTTGCTTCCTAATTTTCTGCTGATTATGACTGTACCCACGCGCTGTGAGCGTGTCTGCTGGCTGACAATACAGGTGTGTTTAAAGTAATGAAGCTGTGCGTGGACAGGCTCGGGCTGTGTGTTTATGCAGCCTCTTCCAGGGGCCTCTGGCTGCTGCAACAGTATAAATAACCTCCCCCTGCATTGTGCTGTGCTCTGGGTTTCACATGCACCCATGTGCTCTTTCATGTGTGTTGCTGACTTAAAAAAAAAGTCCTTAGACTTTAATCCTTGGGTTTATTTCAAAGCTTACAAAGGCAAATCTGGTTTATAGCAAGAGATTTGCTTGATTCCTTGTGCTCTGCAGATGAATGGAGCGGCAGATGGAGCAGGGAGGGGAGGACTCGGGGACCCCTTGGCTCTATCTTCTTGCTGGCTTGACCCTACTTCTGTGCCTGCTGCCCAAAGCGCTTTCTTTTAAGCTGCGCAGAACACAAAAGGGGGTCAGTACGGACCTCTGCTTGGGCAGTACCTGTTATATCCACCTCTTCTATGATTTCCAAAGCTATTTTCTTACTCTTTGCTCTGGCTTGTTGGTTACGCATTGCTACGTAGCCATCGTCTCGTGCTTCAGAAGGTGTGAAATCCCATGTATAGTGTGTGCACATAGGAATGACAGAGGTGCGAATAAAATGAGCTGCAGACTCTGGAAGCGAAAGGCCTCAAAAAATCCTATTACACCCTTGAGTCATGGGAAATAACTGGAGTTTTGAGACCTGCTGCATAAAGAGGTGCTGGAAAGCCTCCCTCCGACCTGCCGCACGAAACCCCCTCTTTTGACGGGGACAGGCAGGGTGGTGCTCTCGCTACCCCTTGCCAAGAGCAGTGCCCAAGTGGGACAGGACCCCGAGCAGTTCAATCAGAGCCGTGATAAGGTGGAGCCACGCTGGCAGGCTGCGTGCCGGCAGGCGCACGCTCCTTCTTATCAGGGAGCGCCGCAGCGAAAGCGCTGTGCCAGCGACGGGAGCGGCACTGTGGGAACTGGCGATGGCTCAGCCTCCGCAGGGCTGCTCCTTGGGCACAGGCAAACCCAGATGATCTAATTCCCTGCCTCGGTTTTCTCCAGCTGCACCCACTGCTTGTGGAGATGCCAGACGAGGCCCCAGCCATAAGAGGAGAATGCATTTTTGCTGGGGGTCACCTCAGAGCTGTGGCTTCAGATCCTCCCCCAGTGAACGTCAAGGGAGGCATCTGGGGCTGCGAGACAATGGCTTGAAACAATCCCGGTTCTCTGCCAGGGAATATTCATTCAGAAATCCCATCCTGTTTTGATACTAACTCTCTCATGGTTGATCAAAGCAAAGGCAAGAAAAGAGCTTGGCCTCCTACTGTTGCTTTAGCTTCGGGCCAGTTTCAGCAGAAGCTGGGCGAGTGCCTTTATCCTGGGCAGCGTGGCTGGCAGCTGGGCCAGCTGGTGCAGCTCCCCGTTTTGTAGTGGCTTTAAGGTGCTGCTTGCATCTCACTAAGCATCAGGGCCGTGCACCGCTTGCACCAGTTCTCCTCTCCCCTCCTGCTGGGCTGGACAGAGGCAACTGAGGACGCTTGGTTCTGCTCCATGCTTGCCTTGGCTTGCTCTCTCTGCTCCGTGATCGGACATGTCCTCTGTGCTGCAGCCACCTCCTCCTGGATCCCGCTCTTTCTCCAGCCAAAAGCCAGGCTGGAGGGAGGCACCGGGTCCTGGGGTGTCTGCCCTTGCTCCTCACCTCAAACGCTCCTCAGGCTGTGAGATGAAAGCAGTTATTGTCATGTTCCCCCTCATCTCCCTCACCTGTCTGGGACAGTGCAGGTGATGGCAAGTTCTCCCTGCACGCTTCAGGGATCTCTGGAAAGGATTTGGCCTTGTCCAGGGAAGAAGGAACTGTGATGTGTCTTGGGGAAGGAAATTTGGTGATGGAAATTGGCTGGGGAGAAGAGACCCCCTGTGTAGGGGGCCAGACCCCATCCTGTACTGAAGCCAGGAGGGTAGGAAGGGGCAGACATCAGGGGTGGGTCGCTGTCACTGACTGCCCTGCGTGACTGATCCGTGTCATTCCAGGTCAGCAGAAACGCTGCTCCACCGGTGCCGAGAACGCCCCGACGCTGATCCAGCACCCATGCTGGGCCGATGCGCCGGCAGAAGCACGCAGGACCCCGGGGCTGCCAGCTGTCGGGGGCACCCTTCCCCTCGCACCGGCTCCCGTTGGCTGCACCGTTCCTTCAGTCCGTTGCAGTTTCAGTAAGTCTCGCCAGTGGCTTGGCGGGGACGAGCCTTTGCTTCACCCTCCCGAGGCGTCGTGTTCATTAGTGGAAGCGGCCCGTGAACTCACCCGCTGGCGGGGAGGGTTGGAAACCTGACCCTGGCGGTACCGGTGCTCCGGGGTTCCCTGCAGCAGGCCGGCGAGGCTGCCTCGAGCACCCGCAGTTGCCAGGGATCCCCGATCCCCCCCGACACCCGGAGCCCACGGGTGCCGCAGCCACGGGGTCCTCTGCCCTGGGGCAGGGGGATGCGGAGAGCTGGGGTGGGCGGGCTGAGCCCCGGCTCCGGCCCCCTCTTCCTCCTCCTCCTCCTCCTCCTCCTCCTCCTCGTCTTCGTCCTCCTCCTCCTCCTCCTCCTCCTCCTCCTCCTCCTCCTCCTCGTCCTCCCAGGTCAACCCCAAAAATAGCCCTCCGGTAACATCTCCTCCCGCCGCTATTGTCATCGCGGCGGCGACGTCACTCCTTCCACTGCGCTGAGGTCAGGCGCTATTAGCATACCGCGCCCCCTCGGCCAATGGGAGCCGCCGCGCCGATGACGCCTCCCCGGGCTGCGCTATTTAAAGGCGGCGCGGAGCCGGCGGCGAAGACCGAGCCGAGGTGATCGCGGCGGCGCAGCAGCCAGCCCGAGTCCTCCCGCTGCCGCCCGGAGCCCAGCATGAGCCAGCGCCAGAGCCAGCGCCGCGGCGGCCCGCGGGCCGATATGGTGCCCGAGATCGCCGCCGCCGCGGGATTCGTCTCCAGCCTGTTGCGGACGCGGGGCTGCGTCAGCGAGCAGCAGCTGCAGGTCTTCAGCGGGGCGCTGCGAGAGGCGCTCGCAGGTGAGGCGCAGGCCGGGGAAGAGATCGGCTTCCTGGGGAGGAAGGTCCGGGGTGAGAAAAGCCCACTCGTGTCCATCCTCTACCCCTCGGGGCTGGGTGCCCACTGGTGTCCTTCCCCGGTGCCGCTCGTGTTGTTGGTAGGACCTGGTGTCCCTCCCTGGGTGCCCACCTGTGTCCTCTTGGGTCAGGCACCCATCTGTGTCCTTCCCTGACACCCAGCTGTGTCCTCCTTGATGCCGGATACCTATTTGTGCCCTTGCCTGGGCACGCACTTATGTCCCCCAGGGGACTGGCAGGCACCTGTGTGCCTCCCTGGGCACCCACTCATGTCCCTGTGGGGTCCTGGGCAGCAGCTGCTTGAGCCCTGAAGGTGAGCAGGTCCCCTGCCCAGCCTGCTGAGGGTTTTGTACAGCTCCCCCCTGCCTTCTCCTGCCAGCAGCCCATCTGCTTGAAGCCCTGCTTGTTGGGGCTTGATATGAATAATCCAAAGCTGCTCTGTGTGCCCTGTCCCCTGGCAAGAACGGCTCAGCTCTGTGTCAGTGACGTTTTGGCACTCCCCCCCATGAGCATGTCTGGGGCTCAGCACTAATTGGGTGGTTCAGGGGTCTCCTCCCAGCTGAACACAGCCTTATGTTATCAGCCCTGAGAAGGGATGGTTTGTTTGCCGCTGTGCTGAGATAAGGGGTAGCGATGTGCCCCTGAACTTAGAGAATGACCTGGATGTTACTCCCTGACTGTGGTGTTTTGTTGTTGGTGATACGGTATCTACCCTGGCCACCCCAGCGTTCGGGGTGAGAAGGTGTGGGGGTCCCATCACTGCAACCCCTGTGGCACCGTCCTGCCTGGGGCTTCTAGGACCTGAAGAGCTGGGCTCCTGCCCCTTGGAGCAAGCAGCAGCTGTATAGTTGAGCACTCTGCTCTGGAGCCTCCGTCTGATGGAGGCAGCCTAAGGAGGATTTGGCTTCCTCCGCCTGCAGCGAGGTGTGGGACCCCCTCGGGACTGCAGCGGGACACAGACCGCCTCACAGCTGCTGCACGCCTGCTCACCGCTCTTCCCTTCTCGCTTCCCTTGCAGAGCACTACAAACATCACTGGTTTCCTGAGAAACCGTTCAAAGGCTCTGGGTATCGCTGCATCCGGATCAATCACAAAATGGACCCCATTATCAGCAAGGCAGCTAGCCAGATCGGACTCAGCCTACCGCAGCTCTACCAGCTCCTGCCCAGTGAGCTCACGCTCTGGGTGGACCCCTACGAGGTCTCATACCGCATCGGTGAGGACGGCTCCATCTGTGTCTTATACGAAGCGACTGCAACGAAACCTGTGAGCTCCTATGGGATGCTTACCTGTAAGAATCAGATGATGTTAGGTCGTACCAGTCCTTCCAAAAACTACATCATGACTGTCTCCAGCTAAATACTCCTCTTGTCCTTACACTGCCAAGACACAGGCTACTGTATACCTCACCTGAGGATCTATTTTTAAGATGAAGAGCTATTTATATTTTTTAAAAAAATCCAAGAAAATCCAAAATTAAAATATTGGGCACCGCTTTGAACAGAAGCGGTGTTCTAGGTGCCTTTTTTAAAGCTGTTGCAAGCTTATGAGTTTTTATTATGAAGCCGATATCTACCTAATTAGTGTTTGATGGCAATTTTGGGCTGGCTTGCTCACCTGGGGCAGCTTGGAATGGAGGACCAGGGGGAAGAGCCAGGCTGGGAAGTGTGGCTTGGTGGTGGGAGATGTCTGTGTCACCTTCTCGCCATCCTGGTACCCACCAGTATTGCTGTATCGCCGAGTATTGCAATACTGTTGGAGAAGGGACAAAGGAGTTGCTGTCTTTACTCCACTAACTTTTCTTCACTCCCCAGCTGCTCTGATCTCTGGGGCCTGGATATAGTGTTTGGGGGAACCTTGCCTCAGGGCTGGCGATGCTGGGGACCCTGGGATCCCTTTCCTTTGCTCCCACACATCTCCTCTGGACCCACTTACTCCGTGAGTGTTGCAGCTCTGCTCTGCCCCACTCCCAGCACAAAGCGAGGGGGAGCATGGCCTGTCTCCAGCCCCTCCATCTTTCCTGTCTGCTGCTGGGCTGAAAGGGGCCACATGGCTATCGGTGTCCTGTGAAGTGGAGCAAGGCAGAGATGCAGTGGGGGTCAGACTGTGCAGAGAAGGTCCCCAAGATGAATATTGCAGCTGCCGTGGTGGCACTGGAGTACTGTTTGTTCCTGGTGCTTCCCAGTACCTGGCTATCACCCACTGCTTGCTGCACACTGAGGAGGGTACTCCAGACCCTGAAACCAGCACTGAACAGCTGTGAATTACAAAGCCTTTCTGCTATGTGTGGCTTAGGCATCAGCCCATGACCTGCTCTTGTGTGGCCTCTCTCTGCTCCAAGAGTGGAGTCTCGCCTCTTGCTTGCAAAAGCTGCCTAATCCAATGCTGACGACTTGCTGTGTCACTTCTCCAGAAGAGCTGAAGCAACTCGCCTTGTGCCGTAGAGGTTGGTGTGTGAGAACCCCCTTTGCCCTATCTCTAAAATCAGAAGTATTGGGGATCTCTTCCCCCTGTGTGTGGGATGCTCAGATGCTTTGGTGTCCTAATGTTGCTTTTAAAGTCACAGCACTTCTTCCCTCTCTTCCTTCTCTGGGTGATTGGCACATGTCTGTCCCTGTCTCCACTGATACCTTGGTAAGGGGCATTGTTTTGTTCTGATCTCTTGGTACATAACTGTTTTGCGCAATTAATGCCTGGTCCTGCACTCTGTCTATTCAAGCAAAACTACTCTTGGAGTCCCAGTGGTACTTGTATTCAGGGAGACTTTGCCCAAGTGTTGTTCAGGATTTGGCCCTTAAACTGCTCTGGCTAACTACAAATGGGGTGGGAGCTGAAAGTGCTGCCCCAAGAACTTTACCTGTTGGGAATGAGCCTTTACCAGGATGTTGTATGTACGTTGCCTTTTTACTAACAAGCTGGTGCTGCTCCAGTGATCTGGGAGAAGTGATTGAAAAAGCAGGGCACTGGCATGGTTGGTTGTAATGAAACTTTCCCAGATTTGTGTCTCAGCATACTTTTTTTACCTTCCTCTTTTCTCACCTGGCAGCTGACTGGCATAACCAGAGTTGTTCTTGCCCAGCCTTTGACGAATCAAGTTCTCAGACATTTGTGCAATATATTTCCAAATCTTGGGTGCTCTGGGAGAGGAAGGAAGCCTCCTATCTGCCACAGTTCTTAGCTTGTGTTTTTAATATAGTAAAAAAAAATTCAGCACCGCTCCCCAACTCTTGACTACTAATGTGGGAAAGTACGTTCAGATTTTTGTAAGCTTCAAATCATGAATTCCAGAACTGGAAAACCAGCCTCAATTCTTAGATCCTTTTAAAATGTCAAGTGGTGAGTTATTTGTCCTTGAACAGTAATAACAGACTTGTGGCTCTGAAGTTGCATCACTTCCCTCTGCATCACTTGAATTTCTCATGTCAGCAAAGTAGAAGCTGAAATGAAGCACTGGGGCTTTTCCCTTGGTGAACTTGTGCAATAGGTGACCTCACCAAGAGGGGAGTACTTGGGAACTTCCAAAAAGCAAATTCCCTTTTCAAGGAAAAGGGATCTCGGTACTTTTTGGAGTCCTCACTTAACCTGCTTATGTGGAAAGCCCATGATGAGAACTGCATCCAGGATGAGCAGTGTTTGCTTTGCTGAACTCCTTGGCTGGATGTGGAGTTTCCTGAAGGCTGGTACTTCCTTGGGTTGTAATTTGTCATGATCAAAGCAGTCTTAAGATTTACTCCCCCCCTTACTCTGTTCCCTCCCTCTTACCAGAAAAGTTTTTCAGGAACAATAGGCCACACCAAAGGAATACACTATAATTGCTCTTAACATGCCCTCACTTCCAGAACCAAAATAGCAAAGTCTCTTCTTTTTGTCCCTGGTGTGGAGGAGTCTAATGTTAAAGCTGTCTGGTTTTAGCTTCAAAACCAACCAAACCTGGGTATAATCCATTTCTCTCTTGTAGCTGGTTACATGTAAAAGCTGTGAATTAGTGTGCTCTGTTGCCTTCTGCCTACAAGCCTGATACTCGACTGCAGAGCTGAATGGTGTGTATTTTGAGACAGTGTATTTGAGGGGTTTCCTGTAATTTTTTTAACAAGCTGGACTGTTGAACGGGACCTGCTTTTTGTATTTGGTGAAAATGGTAGAAAGTTTGTAAGCTCCACTTGGAGGAGGGAGTGGATGGTTACTAATTGTATAGTAGTGTTTTTATATACAGAATGTACAGATCCTTTGACAGACATATGCTTTTGTTACTTTAATAAAAATGTAGCAGTATAAATGAGCCTTGTTTTCTTGCTGGGAACTGTTGTATGCTTGCAAAGAGGGTGAGAGTTGGGATTGCAGCCTAAATCCCACACTGAATGCTGTGGGCTTGGTTAAAGTGTGGATGACTTAATATCCAGCTGTGTCAAGGAGGAGGTTTAGAAAAAAGCTGCTTAGTCAACATGCTGACTCTAAACCTGATCCTCCAAACCTGAGGAATTAAGGCTGGGAACTGGTCTGACTAATGCAGGGCTGTGGGTGTCCTGCCCTCTCCTTCCCCATGCTGACTGCTGGGTTCTGGCTTGGGCAGCAGGGGATTTATTCAGTGCAGGATTGTAGAAATCCTGTGTCCTGCCAGGGCGTGAAGGTGTTACATAGTCAACTGCCGGATCTCTTACCCAACCTTAGGAACAGCATAAATGAAGTCTTGGAAAGAAGCGATTAATGATCCGAGTGAGGCACAGGGGCAGTTCCTGGTTAAGCCTCCCTGCCCTCACTGTCCTTCCAGGGGTGACTGAGCCAGCAGAGGAGGAAGGGTGAGAGATCACGGGATTGAAATGTTCAGGCGTGTGGAGGATGCTCTGGGCCTGTCATGATAAAGGCAGCTGGGGTTGATTCACAGGAGATCCTGTTGTGGCTGTGAGAGGCTGGTGACTGCACCACAGAGCTGTAACCCTGCTCCCTAGGATGGGGATGTCCAGCTCGTGTTTAACCCCCATCTGCACTCATCTTCAAGCTGACCTGGTTTAAGGACCTTAGCTAAATCAGCTTGTGCTAGTTTCAGTCCAAAACTCCGTTTTTATGGAGTTCAGGAGGGCTTGAGTTGCAGCCTGCCAGGGTCCTTGTGACCTGCCCCAACCCGCTCCCTGTGCCGGCGCCCTCCTGGAGCGGTGATGCCAAGGGGGGGATGACGATGATGATGACACAGGCCTGGTCCCACCGCTCTCCCTGGTGGGGGCAAAGCAGCTTCCTCCCCTCCTGCTTTTTTCATAACATGCCACCTCTGAGAGGAAAGCAATTTGTGGGCCAATTTTGGTGCTCTGTCAAAGCTGCTCCTTTTTGAACTCATCCCTTCATTAGTTTCCATAAACACACCCAAATTGCTGCTGCTTGTGAAACAGGGCTGTTGGGGAGGAATGGGCGTCCCATTCAGTCGCTGATTAGCTCGGGAGTCATCTGGGTTCAAAGGCTTGGTGAAGTCAGCTGATGGCGGCCTTCCTCCTCCTTGTTTGTCTGGACCTGTGTGCCCTGGTTTGTGGCCCATTTTCAGGCTGGCATGGTCCATGCCATGGCAGCCTGGCGTGGTCCTGTGTGCTGTGGCCCATGGCTGGCGTTTGGGCCAGCAGGCAGAGCCTAGATCATCTAAAATTTGAATTGCTGTATAAAAATACAGCTCTTACACCATGGAGTGTTTAGTGAGGAGTCAACACTACCTGTGCTGCAATCAGATCCCCCTGCTAGCCTTTTAATAGCTGACTCATCTACTATTTTTATTTTGCTTGTCATTTTTCTTCTGGTAGGATTGTGATACCTGGTATACAAGCTGGGTTAGCTTGGGGGTGCATCTTTATCTGCCCCCTCCAAAGTCCTTCCTAGGCCTTTTAATGTTGAGCCTCAGCTCTCAGCACATTTTCTCATCGCACGCTCGGAGCAGCTCTGAAAAAGACTGAAAGTAACTAAAACTCGTCCACTGCTGCCCACCTCCTGCCTGTTGAAATCTGGACTCATTTTCTGCCAAGCCTTTTGCTGGGTTTCTGTTGGGATTTTTTTATTTGGGTGTTTCTGGGAGGGCAGGCAAGTGTCCAATTCAGGGAGCCTGGGTCAAATGTTGTCCTCTGTAATCAGAGATTGGTGCGTTGCATAAACAAGTGCTTGCCTTTGACGTGTCCTCGGTGAGAGCTCAGCCCTTTGCCCGGCAGACCTGCCTGCACACCTGCCTGCTTCCTAGCACCCCGCAGGAGAGATGAGCTCTGCCAGCACAGCGGGCTCCAGGACTTAAACCCAGAGAGTGTCCCTATGTGTGTGATATGCACCTAGAAACGAGTAACCCCCGCAAAAACCCTGCTGCAAGGGAGGAAGGGCAGCACGGGTGATGCTGGCTCTTGGGAAAACGCTCTCCTCCGGTCCCAGCAGTCTGGAAGGGTGTTTAATGCCTATTTAGAGTAAAAAGGCGTGTGGGCTCTAACGTCCTGTCCCCTGCACTGATGCGTTGTCCCCCTGCTATCCGTGCAAGGCTTCCTGACTGCGTGCGTGCTGTAGCAGTGCCATCAGTCCTTCCTCGCAGGAGCTGGGGCGGTTTTGGGGGCTGGTCTGTTGGGGAAACGCAGATTGTGCAAAGCCCAAATCAGCTGTGAGGAATGTCCTGACCCAGCGGCAACAACCAGCCCAGGACAAGGTCCCCCTGGGTCCACGAGGATATTTTGGTTGACTCATGGCAAAATGTTTGTTTGATTTTTTTTTTTTTGTGTGTGTGTGTTTGTGTGCTCCTCTTTCCTGGGGTCCCTTTAGCAGAAATTGGGCATTTCTCAGTTCCAAGTTACCAGAAAAGCAACATCAGCATTTAGAATGCGAAACTGCTTGTTGGGGTTATTTCTGCCCTTCCCACAGAAGCCAGACCTCATCTGCTGCCAGTCCCCGGTATTACCGTCCCTGTATCGAAGCGTTTTTACCCCTGCCCACCGTGAAGCTGGGAAGAGAGCTGGGCCCCGTCGAAACGTGGCAGATGGGACAGGTTGCTCAGAAGGCAAAAAGGTGAGCGGGGACGGGGACGGCGTGGCAGCCAAGGCTCTGCGCTCTCCCTTGTTTGCCTCTGCAGCTGGAGGAGGGACAGAAGCGAAACCGGGCGCCGCCGAGCCTCCTCCCCGCACCACCACGTTCGCGCAGGGCTCGGCCTCTGCCAGGTGCTTCCTGCCGTCTTTGTTTGCCGACGGGGCGATGGGAAGCCACCGGCTATTTCGGCTCGGCCGAGGCCAATCAGGCACTCGCGTGGGTGCAGCCGCGCTCGCCTGTATCTGGGGAGACGCAGCCGGCAGCGCCCAGCCCCAGCCCTGGGAAAAGGGGGAGGCGCGGGCCCCAGGGTGCTCCATCGCCTGCGGTGCTCCAGAGCCCGGATGATCTTCCCAGGATCTGCCGGAGCCGTAGAAACTCACAATCACGTGGCCCGGCAACGGGAAGATGGTTTGCGGGGTTTGGAGGGGTTGGTGCTGCGCCAAGCCCGCAGTGCTTTGGGTTGCAGCCCTCCGGCAGACTCTGGCGTTGCTGCTGCTTGCACCGGCAATCTCTGGCATCGCCAGTGTTTGCTGCTGTGGTGGAGCCCCCACACAAGCTCTGCCTCCAGCCCCGCACCCCACGGGGCTGAGCCAAGCCCTTCCCCGAGCCTCCGGGGCACGGGCAGGCATCGGGTCCGTGGTCTGGGTTGGCACACGGGCTCCTGTTGGTTTCTGTCCCTTGGCTGGGATGGCAGAGTGATGCCTGGCTGAGGACCGTGCTCCCTGCCTGCCCTTCCTCCTGACAGACCTTCCTCTCCCTCCTCTTCCCTCCTCCAGCTCTCTGGCCTCCCTTTGCATCTGCACAGTGGCCGTGGCCAGACCTTGAGCTCTCCCCAGCCAGACCTTGAGCTCTCTCCAGCCACGACCCATCTTGTCTTTCCTTGTACATCTCCGAGCACCCCAACAGCCTCACACACGGCCGGAGCCCCGGAACCAGCGCCAAGGGGAAGGCACCACTCTGCCTTTCCAATCCTTGCTAAAAACTGAACCACCTGGTGGAAAAAAAACCCCTCCTTCCTCCAAAAAGGTCATGGGCAGATGCGAGCGCGTGTGCCGCAGCCGCCGCACGCCCACTCGCCTCCCCCCCGCGCGGCGCTGTAACCGTCTCGGCGCTCGTGGCTTGCTGTGCTTGGAGGGACTCCAGCAGCAGATGGGGCAGGCTGCGGCGTTGCTTAATGCTAACTTGAAATGAAAAAAATTCCCCCCAAAAAACCACAAAACCTGCCGGCAGGCTCAGCCCCAGCCCCGTCTCCGCTCCCTGCCTGCTCGCTTCCTCCGTGCCAGCTTTCGGGCAGGAGCGCACACAGAGCGGGTCCTGCGCAGACCTCTGGTTTATTAAAAATCACGGTGGGGAGAGAGAGGGGAAGGGGCTCCCCAAAGGGGAGTAGGGGTCCGCTGTCAGTGCCCCGAGAGCGGGCACGTCCCACGGCCCTGGGAGGGGTCATCCCCTGTTGAGGTTTGCAGCTTGAATGGGACAAAAGTGGGGTCCGGAGAGGGACAGCCCACCCTGGCCTGCAGTGGGTCCCCGCATCTCCCCGCTCCTGGGGTGTCACCGAGGGGTTTGGGGGTCCCGGGGGCCAACTCGCCCCGGCCACCCCCCTGCTGTGAGCGCCTGGGCGAGGGGCTCCCAAGGCTGGGACAGATGGGCAGGGGGAAGAGGAGCCACTTTCAGCTGCTTTTTTGTTTTCCACTGAGCATCCCATGGGGAGAGCCGGCCCCAGCCCCAGCCCCATCCTGGCCCCCTCTGCAGCGGCTGCTCCCCTGCGCTGGGGCCGGCTCCAACGCTCTCATTTACGACCTGTTGGGGGATAAAAGGGGCTTGTTGGCGGCAGTGAGCAACTGGTGTGCGGGGACAACTGTTGCCATCTGTCTGGTGGGGCGGTGGGGGGCCGCGGCGGGGCCAGGGCCGAGCGGGGACTGGGGTTTTGTTTCTCCTTTCATGCACCACTAAACTTTGCACCTTTTGTTTCCCAGAGAAGGGCTGAGAGCTGGGGAGAAAAGAGGCCTCTGCGCCACACGGGTCAGGGCAGAGCTCGCTCAGCTCGCCGGGGAGTTTGCATACGATTCTTGTTAAATATTATAATAGTAATTATTGTTATTTGAGGAGTCTGTTGGTGTTGGGCAACGTGGTGCTGAACCTCCTCCATCTCCCCCCACCGCGCCACCCCTGCGCCGCACCCTGCGAGCTCACCGAGCAGAGCGAGGTGCCCCGACATGTCCTGTTCTGCAGCAGGCAGAAGCCACAGCCGCCGATGCTAGTGGGGTGCATCCCTCGGGGACCCCAAGGCTGTGTGGCTTTGGAGTGACAGCGGTGCCCTACCATCCCTGAGGGATGCTGTGCCTCATCCCCAAGGACGCTGTGCTCTGTCACTAAGGGATGCTGTGCCCCGTCCTCAAGGGATGCCATGCCCTGTCCCCAAGTGATGCCATGCCCCTTGTCCCCAAGTGATGCTGTGCCCCCATCCCTGAGAGATCCCATGCCCTGGCAGTGGCAGCGAGGAGAGGGCAGGGCACAGGCAGCCGGGATGGTGGGAGCAGCCAGAGGCTGCGTTCGCTGCTCCCGGGCAGTTTGTGCTTCCTCGTGGAGCGGTGTCTGTGTCTGGGACAGGAGCGCAGAGCCCGGGGCAGGTTCCAGCCGGGGCGTGTGAGTCTCACCAGCTGCCTGGGTTTTGTTCAGGGCTTTGAGCCACTCGCTTTGCTCATCATCTGCTTTCTGCTGAGCCATCTCTCGGGGCCCAGCCTGGAGCTGGTAGCTGGGATGAGCCCTGCGTGTCCGGGGGAGCACGTTTCCCAGCTCCAGAGGAGGGAGGAGGGCTTGTGGGGCTCCCCCCTCTGCCACGTCTCCACACCGGTGGCACTGACCCAGGAGTGTCTCGCGGGCCACATCCAAGCTTTGCCCGTGGCTACTACTGCTACGGAGCAGTCTCTGCCAGCCTCACGTCCCAGCTGGCGGTAACAAGGCAGAAGGAGAAGGATTTAAGGGTGATGCTGGGGTCTGCGCCCCAGGACCCGCCAGCTAGTGTCGGGATGTGTTAGGGCATCCCTCACAGGGCCGGTACCTGCCCCGGCCCCTCTGCAAAGGCCACTCATCCCTGTGGGTATCCCTGCGCCTGGCACAGCAGTGCCCGGCCCGCAGGGAAGGGGCGGCTCTCGGTGTCGCTGCTTGGGGGATGCAACACCCGTGTGAATGCAACACCCGCTCCTTTGGGGAACCGCCGGGAGATGTGTTACTGGGAGCCAGCTGGAGGCAACAATATCCCTAAGCTCTGTGCGTCCCCGGCGTTCCCAGCTGCCAGACGAAGGGCGAGGCCCATTTTCCCTCTGACAATGCCCTTTTACCAGGGAGTTTATTTCTATTATACCACCGGATAAAACAGAAAAGGGGAAGGACGGGCTGGAGCGGAGCAGCTGCCCTTGCTGACTCATTCGCTGCTTTGTTGTGAGTTAAAAGGCTGGATCGGGGCTGAGACACCGGCCGTGGTGCTCCCTTGAAGCGCGAGGGCTCGTCGCCCCACTCCCGGCCCCCGCGGGGGCACTCTGCAGAGGGGCTGGCTGCGATCTGCCCCAGCAAATTCCCCTCCGGGTGGTCAGCGCAGACCGTGGCACCGTTTCGGGGTGCAGCCCTGCTTAGCCCAGGGATGCAGAGCCTGCCGGGGGTCTCTGCCGAGCTCTGCCAGCGTACAGGGGGCTGAGCTTTCCTTTTTCTTCCTTTGCCCCTTTGGAGTGACTTTGGTGATGGGGTTCAGCTCCAGCCCCAAGGCCACGCTCCTGGATCCTACGGATGCTTGCGGTGTCAGAGCAATGCACCCCTTCTTAGCACTGACCCGAAAACCTGCTGGGGCAGGAGGAGGGAGAAGAGTGACGCTGAGCCTGTCCCCCCCCAAATCCAGACCCCCCGACAGCAACCCGGCTGGTCCAGAAAGCCCCCGTGACCCTGCCAGCCCCCAGCAGCTTTAAGGCTGGCAGCAGCCGCTGCTGGGGAGGGCTGGGGGCCGCAGCAGGGCTGGGGCGCGGGGGCCACACTGCCTTTTGAAGCAGAGACAAAGCCCGTCTTGATATTTACGGCACGTGCAGCAGGAGCGCGGGGCGTGCGGGGCTGCGGGACAGATGGCGAGTGAAACAAAAGGGGAAGCAAGAATGGGAGCTGAACAGATTGGGAATTTCCTGCCCGTCCCTCTCCCCCATGCCCAAACACTGCTGGGGGCATGCAGGGAGCGGGACCACCTTTCCCCAATGGTCCCCCCAAAGTGTTCGGTCCCTTGGGGGGGACTGACCTCCACAAGCTGCTCTAGCCCCCAAGCTACGCATCCTCCCAGAGCCGGGTGGAGAGACCCAAAATCCGAGACCCAAAATCCCAAGCACTGAAATCCCATCTCCATTTTACTCCTGATGTGGAGCTGCATGAGCAGGATCCCCCCATTCCTCCAAGCCTCAGTCTGCTCCTCTGCGAAATGGGACCCCGGCTCATCCCTGATCGATGCTGGGGAGGCAAGGGGTCCTGGCAATCTCCACCGACGACGTGCCGGGCCCCTGCCCGGCGCCTTTTCCCGCTGCCTCTGCAGTTTTCTTATCTCTTCCCAGCAACATTGCAGCTGCCGCTGGCCGGATCCAAGCAGCTTATTAATAATCAACTTTTATTGCTCGTCACATCGCGAGCACGTCTGCAGATGGCCAGGCGTGGCGGTGGCAGCCGTGACCTGGCCACCGATCCTTTTGTCCTCGCAGGTCCTCCGCTCAATAAAGGTTTTAGGTTAAGTCTGAGAAGAATTGAGCAAAGGGAAGCGCCGAAGGACGTGACGCCGGGTTACACTTCCCTGGGCTGTGACTCACGCCCGCTCTGCAAATGTTCACATGCTGAATTTGAAGCACAGGAACGGTGCCGTGCCTGGAGCTCACGTCCCTTGACTGGGGGGTGGCTCTACTCCTCCAGCCACGTTAGGGTCAAAACCATTGCCTGCTGCCTCGCTGCTTTCTTGTGTACTTCTCCAAAGGAAAATATTTTGAGGGGTTGTTTTTAAACACAAATCCTGCACTTCCTGGGGAAGCATCCTCCCAAAGGGATGTTTGCAAATGGCCTGGGAAGCGTTTGAGCTGAGGGATGCTGCAAAGGGGAAAAAAAAGTGAGGAGGGGAAGAGAATCTGGGGGAAGAGGCTGGAAAGAAGTGGAGGTGAGATTTGGGGGGTTTCAGTGGAGCTCTGGAGAAATCCTGCCTGTCCCCATGGGGCACCCTGTGGGAGCTGCTGGTTTTTAGGGTCTTGTGCAGGGACAGCCACAGGCGGGTGCCCGGGTCCAATGCCCATGGCCTGAGCTCCTCCGCAGACATGGGGTGATGGCGGGGGGCAGCAGGTCTGGCAGGAGCAGCGGGGTGTCTTTGACACCCCACCCAAGGAGAGTCCTTGGGAGGAGCCCACAGTCCAAATATGACTTTGGGGGGGGCTGCAGCTGCTGGTACCTGCTGCAGCAGCCCCACAAAGCCTCTGTTCTTGGGGTACACCTCCAAGGGGGCTGGGGAGCTATTTTTTGGTTGGTTTGGGGTTTCCCCCTCCTTTATGCTTCTCTGTGAATCTGGACAAAGCCCTACACTCCCCCCTCCTCCTCCTTCCCGGTGGGATACAGGCTGCTGGGGCCCCCTGGACCCCGCACCTCCTCCCAGCAACAGGAGGAGGAGGAGGAAGGGGAAGAGGAGGGGGGGCCAAGCCCCCGTTCCTGCTATCCCCACCACAACAACAAGGCAGTGATTGGGCACCCGCCGGCTCACCCGGCACCAATGGGGTCTCCCCCTTTTTTTTGGGGAGGGGGGAGAAGCAGGGCAGTGGGTTGCACTGACCCTCTGCCCCCTCACCTCCACCCCTGCGGGATGCAGAGCCGATGCCCCAGATGGTGTAAATCAGCAATCTCCAGCGCCCTGCGGGGATAAAGCAGCTGCTGGAAGCAGCATTGGGTGGCTGCTTCTCCTGGGTTTTGCTCTGCTGCCACCAGACCCTGCTGCCAGGTTCCCCCCTGAGGTGATGGGCTGGGGCCTCCCTACAAACACCCCTGGACCCCCAGCCCCTTCGGCTCCTGCAGGCTGGTGTAGATTTGGGAAGGAGTGTGGATGCTCCGAGGCAAAAACCTGACCCGGGAACAAAGAGTGGTGTGTGCTGGTGCCTGGGCAGCTCCCGAGCATGGGGAGGAGGATGGTGCTTGGCTGCTTTGTAGATGGATCCTGCAAACATCCTGCCCTGCTGCTTTTGAAGAGCATGGAGACCTGGCATGGGCGCAGGTCCTTGTAGTCCGGTCCCTGTCCCCCTCCCACCTGGCCTGCTGGATGCTGCCACAGGGAAGGAGGAGGATGATGGGCTGTGGCATCTGTCCTGGGGGCTGATGGCAGAAAGATCCGAGCTGGTCCCAGATGCCAACAGGCACCTGCATCAGAGCTGACCGGCTGCACGTGCACGGGGGTCTGGAGCATCCTCGCTTTCTGCAGAGCCCACTCCCCCCATGCTGCCCCACTGCCACCCCTGGAAGGAGCCCAGCACAAGCATTGCTTGCCTCTTGCTATCTCAGAAGCAGGGTCAGGTTTGCCTCCCTCTGAGCCCTTTTTTCCCCGGGGGGAGCTGGGTTTCACCCCATGTCTCAGCCCAGCCTTGCCAAAGCAAGTACTGACTGTGGCGGGCACCCCTGGGTGCAGGGCAGCTCCCGAACCTGGGTGCTGCTCTTTGGGGACATGGCCTTGGGGAGGGAAAGCCAGGGCCAGCCTGGACAGGGCCACATGTGACAGGCAACGCCGACATCTAGTGACAGCCCTGGGGTCCTCGGCCAGCTGGGTGTGCAGTGGGATCCCCTCGGTTCGGGGTCCCTGGTCCTGGTGCCTCCGGGAGGATTTGCATCTCCGCAGGGAATGGGGTTTGGCTGTGGGGAGGCTGCGATGAGGATGTGCGTGTCCCTCTGCTGTCCTGGGACATCGGAGCGGATGGGGAAGTGGGTGGCCGGAGGGGATGGAGCGGGGTCTTCTCGCCTCTGCTCCTGCCTGGCTTCTGCAAGAGCCTTGGCTGGAGTTGGGGGGACTGCCCCTGGCCGGGGCCAGGGACCAGGGCTGTTTGGGGAAACCCACCTCCTGCACCCCACGGAGCGCCCGCAGGCTCTGCCTCCCCGGCTGGCACCAACCCAGAGCCGAGCGAGCCCCGGGTGTGCAGAGGAGAGGCTCGCCGGCTGGGAAGTGGCACTTTCTGTGCAACTCCGGATCTGTAAAAATCCTGCCCATGTGAAATTTTTTTTAAGCATCCTCCAGCTTAGCTGTTAAAAATAAGCGGGGCTGAAGACTGGAGAACATGAAAGCATCCGGAAAATAACGACCAGAAGTACTGTGCCAGTGGCACCGCCATCCCTTCCCTCTCCCAACTGACACTTTTCCATGTGGTTTTTTTTTCCTTCTGTAAACGTCCTTGCATGGACCCCATCTGGGAAGCGCTGGAGCGGCAGCTCCTCGGTGCGGGAAGGCGGCGTACGCACATGTCGTGTCTGGTACAACCACTAGACGGCAAATCCAGCCCGGATTATGTCTGCAGAAAGATCTGGGCTGCAAGAGGGGAGGTTACAGTGCTCCGAGCAGCCCAGATGCTCAGACCCTGGTCTCTGCATTTGGGATTCCTCAGACACGCTTCGTGCAGTTACAGAAAGGGCTTTATTCGTCGGTATGATATCTACAGTTCATGCGTCGGTGATAGTACAGGTTTTTTTGGGTTTTTGTTTCTATAGTGTTAGCATGCAGTTTAAATGCGGAGGGTCTGGATGACCTCTTCAGCTTTGCAGGTCATCTCCAAAGCTCAGCTGCCCCTTTGGTTCTCAAACTAAACCGTCCAAGGAACCAAGCTGGGTGTTTTTGGCGAATTCAAACGTGCTGCAGATGCACATGTCACTGTGATTTGTTTTTTTGTTTTTTTTTAAATTGGGAGACCCCGGTTGCCTGGGCAGGGAGGGAGCTCGGAGCCAAGCTGGTGGGTGGGATGGAGCTGGGCGTGTGGGGGCTCCCCAGGCAGCCGGGGGTGACAGCACCAGGAACTGCCCCATCCCTCACCCCCGGTCCTGCCCTGAACCAGTGGTCTGGGAAGATGATGTGAGACCCCCCCCCTCGGCCATGGCCCGCGAACAGGCTGTTTCTCAGGCTGTTTCTCTCTAACCTCAGCAGCTGGCAGCCGCTCACAGCGGCAGGAAAGGTTTCTCTCCTTTATCTCCGGAGCAGAAGACTGGTGGAAGGGGAAAAAATGGAGGGGAAAGAGTGGGTTTGCTCTTCCCCATCCTAGACTGAGGGATGCTGGCAGCTGGGAAATCTTTAACCCTTTACTCATGTAGCTCCCAGCCTCCCAGATGCTCCTCCCAGTGACCACTGGCACCTGGCTCAGGGTGAGTCATTTTAGATCTGCTGGTTCTGCAGGACCCACACCTGAATCCCTCCCTGCTGGGGTCGGATGCTCAGTGCCGTATTTTGGAGGTGGGATGAGCTCTCCCCCATCCCTGCTGCATCCCACCCAAACCAGGGGAGAAGGTGAATGGGGGTGCAGCGCTTTGGGGGGGGGGTGGCTGCGGTGGGGTCAGAGGGGGAATGGTGCCGGGACCTGTCCCACCCTGTGTGGCCGGAGAGCTGGGAAGAGGGAGCGTTTGGGGAAGAACGGCTCCTGCCCACCCGCGTGGGCTGGTGTTGGAGTACCCTTATTGCACTATTGCGGAAGCCAAGTCAAACTCTCAAGCTGCATTAAAATGGGAGTGAGTGTCTCCCCAGGAACGGGGGAGCCAAGTCCTGAGGATGGGGGGGGCCAGGTTAGATCTCGATGACCGTGGCACGCCGCAGGCACAGCGGGGCGTCGGGGGGCACCGCGTTTCGCTTGATCTCGTTCCCGTCGAGCCGCAGGACCTGCAGCCTGGAGTAGTTCATCACGTCCACCACGGTGCAGAAGCTGCTGATGGAGAACTCTGTGGGGGGAGAGGAGACGGAGAGCTGAGCATTGGCTTTGGCCCCAGCTCTAACCTTCGTGATGCGACTGATCTTCGGGGAGCGATGTGAGAAATGTCAAGGGGGGCTGCTCTGGAGATGGGTCTGAGGGTACCGACCTCTGAGAGCTGGTTTATGTTAAGGTGGGCAGGAAAAAAATGAAAGCACCCTCAAATCACCAATTATTCCTGCAAATTTGGACTTGACACCTTCTGCTCTTAAGCTAAAAGAGTAACTGATGCTCCTAGCTGCAGTCAGAAGGAGCCTGTGAGTTTCTGCTTATTCAAGGGTTTGGAAGCGGTGGCAGCGCCTGCCGTCTGCTGCCTTTGCCCAGCCTGGCTGAAGCGCTTGTAGGAAAAAAGCCGGGTGGAGTCAGAGGAAAAACATGGCTTTTTATCGGGAATTGCCTTTGCAACTGCTCTCGTGAGGCTTCATACGCTGCAGCCTCCAGCCCCTGGACTCCCCCCGGCCACCATGGGACCACCCAGGCGGCGTGTCCAAGAGGGAGGACATCCCTGTCCCATCCCATGCCTCTCCGTTCATCTGCCACCCGCTGCTGCCAGCACCAGGCAGGGAAACTCCAGCCCAGCCCAGGCTGGGTTTGGAGGGAGGAAATGGAGCAAACTCCAAAAATTTTGTGCAGGATTTGGGAGAGAAGCGACCGACTAGAGGGCAGCAAAGCTCCGGGCCAGGATGCTGCTGGGGAAGGCAGCGGGGTGCTGGGGGACCCCTGCACCCACAGGCCGGGGGCTTGGGGGGCTGCAAGCCCTGCAGTAAGTGGGGACCTCCCGGTGTGGCTGGAGGGGCACGACCCCAG
Organism: Gymnogyps californianus; assembly: GCF_018139145.2. Lineage (NCBI taxonomy): Eukaryota > Metazoa > Chordata > Aves > Accipitriformes > Cathartidae > Gymnogyps > Gymnogyps californianus. The sequence goes on along the minus strand of NC_059497.1, from coordinate 3,725,581 downwards.
CCCTGATGCCCCATGGGGAGGGATGTGCCCCCCAAAGAAGTTGGTGCTGTATGCCCGGACCTGCAGCCCCTCGCTCCTGGGGATGCTTTAAAGGTCAGCAGCAAAACCTGCAGCTGGAGGAAAAACTGCTGTAAAGCCCGAACGGCTCCGCAGCGGTTTCATGGCATTTGTGGGCAGACGTTAACAGCTACAAATTTTGAAAGCAAACATTTGGGAATCTGTTCTTGGTTTTGTGTTTCTGTCGGTTCCCCGGTGCGGGGTTGTGTGTTTCCTCTGCGACAGCGGATGGCTGCACTGACACATCCCCGTCCCCATCCCAGGCTTGCTCAGGGGCTCCAGCACTGCTCCAGGAGGGTCCTGCCCTCGGGGCCTGGCAGGTGAGAGGAGCAAGCCTGGATTTTTCCAGGAGATTGCTTGTGGTTTGGTTTTTTTTTTTTTCCCCTAGCTTATTTTTATAAATAGCAGCCCCAGAACAATCTGTTCCTTTTATTTATTTGTGTATTAAGTGGAGTGAATTTTAGTCCTGGCAGAAGATGCTGTGTTGATGGCTCTAATAACTAAGAGCTCCCGTCTGTCCCAGCCCCAGCAAGGATGTGTCCCTTGGCTGCAGACCACAAAGCTTGGGGGGCTTTGGGTGCCCGGGCTGTGCCAGCGCCCTGCGAGGCGGGGAGGGAGGTGAGCAGAAGGGGCTGGAGAAGGGAGCTGCACTGGCCCCGAGCGCTGCAGACCGCCAGGCACCGCAGGGTATGTCCCTGTCCCCTGCATTAGCACTGGCCAGGGTGACGTGCGTTCCCATGTGCAGTGGCTGTGGGGACCCACCACCTCTGTCCACTCAGCCTATGGGCAATGCCGGACTAAAGCCGTAGTCCCCTCCCCAGGTTGTGCATCAGCTTCTACCCACAGCTGGTTTCTGGCATCTCTAACCAAGAAGATGCTCAGGCTTCTGCTAAATGCTCAGTAAAACCAGTGCAATGGCTCCGTGGATCACACAGGAACATTCAGAGCTGGGAGCCTCTCAGCTCCAGGCGCGTTGGGACACAACGGGGCCCATTCCTGCCTTGCTGAGGGCCACCTAGAAGTCCCCCAAATTCCAGCTTTCTGCTCAAACCATTACCCCAAGTAGTCTCCCACAGGGAGGCAGCGGTTCTGCATCCCCATCTCCCCATCCCTCTATTGCACCACCATCCCCTGCACCAGTGTGCTTTGGTTGACGCGTTTCTGCTCACCGTTGATTTGGTTCCCTTGAAGGTAGAGGTTCTCAAGGTTGGTGCTGACCCGGGGGATCTTCTGGAGCCTGTTGTAAGAGAGGTCCAGCTCAAGGATGCTGCTGCTGTTGAAAGTGTTGGTAGAGAGACCTTGATTTGTCAGGCTGTTGTGGGACATCCGTACATAGAGCAGCTTGGGAGAGACCTTGAAATAGTCATCAGGGATGGTGTTGATGTAGTTGTACTCTAGGTAGAGCTGTTCCAAAGCCATTGGGAGCCCATCAGGGACTTTCCTGAGGTGGTTGTAGCTCAGATCAGCAAGGATCAAGGACTTGAGCCCTTTGAGGGATGCTCCCATCTCAAAAATGTAGTTGTGGCTGAGGTACAAAGCTGTGAGGTTCTCCAGACCCTCCAGAGCGTTGGAGGGGACCTTGGAGATCTGATTGTAAGACAAGTGGAGCTCTCTCAGGGACCGGGGCAAGGGGCTGGGCATCTTGGTTAGGTTGTTGTTGTTCATGTACAACCTCTCCAGGCTTTTGAGCTTGGCAAAGACCCTCTTGCCCATCTTCTCACTGGAGATCTGGTTGTTGTGCAATGCGAGCCATTCCAGCTCCGTGGCATTGTCAAAAGCCCCCTCTTGGATGGCAGTGATCTGGTTGTTCTGGAAGTAGACGTATTTCATCCGGGAAGGCACGAAGGGCAGGTACCTCAGGTTACGGGTGTCACAGTACATGGCTGACGAGAAATTAGGGGGGCAATCACACTCTTGGGGACATTGCCAGGAAGGGGCTTGCTGAGGTTCAGGGCCGGGCTCTGCCTCTGTGTCCGGAGCTGGGAGGTAAGAGTACACGTAAGGGGTGTTCTCATCCTCGTAGTAGGGCATGTAGTTATAGGAGGACATACGGGACTGCCGCATGTAGTACTGTAACCAAGCCATGTCTTCTTCTTCATTGTACTGGCCCAGGGAGGTTCCGCAGAGCCCAGCGATGATCAGGATGGTGGCCCAACGCATGGTGCTGATGCTGGAGGGACCTGGGTGGGGGAGAAATGGGGAGGAAACCATCAGCAGTGTCAGGTCTGATGTAAGGGCTAGAGGCAGGCGAGCTGCACCCCGTGGCCTGGGAAGCCAGCTGGGTTGGATGTGGGGTTGGTGGCACTTGGCAGCAGAGCTGGAGAACCAGGGGACCTGAGTGAATCCTACCCCAAAAAATGCTGCTGCAGACATGTCCCCTGTTTGCAGTTACCTGATCTTCCCCCTTTTCATCTCAGGCCTGCTAGAAACCTCCATCCCAGTGGATATTTGCTTGCAAAATCTTTACTTATGGATATTTCTGTTACAACTGAGTAGAGGACGGAGATATGGGGCACATGGTCTGAATTTGTGTAAGGTCACGCAGCTCTGCTCCGAGATGCCCGGGATTTGCCTGCGCTGGCTGTGCACGGGAGGGAGGAGAAAGGACTCTGCCACTCTCCGGCCAAGTAGAGGAGAACAGTAGCTGCGAGAACAGGTTGATGGAGCTCAAGGCATGTTTCGATGGAGCTATATTTATGCTACACTCGCTGGCGACATGATTCGCTGTGGGTTTCATCCAGCTCTCCCTTCCCCCACAGAAATGCAGGATGCTCATGCTGCTCGGGACTGATGTAAAGCCTGGTAAACAACTTCTGGCTTATTTTTGAAATTAAACCACTTTCAAGCTTAGATTTCCTGAGCTCAGCCCCGACGCAAAAAGGGGCAGCATCCACCGGCCCCTCGAGGCCAGTGTGACCAGGGAGAGAAGGAGCCATCACCAGACCTGGTGCTTGGACCCTGCTTGTGAAATTCAGCCTGCCGAGGGCTGATGTCCAGAAGAGAGCAGGGCTGAGGGCTTGGAGCAAGGCAAACCTGTCCCGAGCCCCTTGGCTTGCCGTGGGCTTTGCAGCCACCCCGTGCTGTGCCCAGGGCAGTGTGCTGGCACACCACGGTGCTGCTGGCAGGAGGACTCCAGCTACAGCCGTTCATCCTGACTCCTCGTCTCGGTGCTAAAGGAGTACGCAGAGCGGCCTGGAGCGAGGCAGCTTGAAATGCCTCCAGGAAATACGCGGAGCCACGCTGTTCCGAGAGGGAGAGGAGCCTGCTGGCTCCTATATACGTGGCTGAGAGCGCAGAGCTGTGGGGCTGCCGGTGCGTGGCTGCCAGCTCTGCTCCAGCATGGGCAATGTGCAAGCGTGGGCCAGCGTCCCTCCTCGCCGTGGCAGGGGGTGGCTGTGGGGTCGCCCGATGAAACCTCGCCGCGTCCTCACCCTGCAGCGAGGAGGGGACGTCTCGCCCGGCAGACAAAGAGGGCACAGTTTGCTCCGAGGCAGCGGCTGCCCTGCCACCGAGGCACCCTGGCAGACTGCTCGCGCTGGAAGAAAAGAGGAATTGAGGCGGCGGCGGGCAGGCATGGCTCCCTCACTTTCTCCTTCTCTCCCTCCTTCCCCCTCCGCGTGCTCCTGCAGCTGAGGGGCAGATGAGACGTGGTTCTCCGAGATGCTGTGTGCAACAGGGGAGCTTGGCAGTCACAAAGTCATTTCTTCTCCTCCTCCCTCCTGCTCCAGGGCATTCTGCCTGCTGAAATACCAGAGCCGCCCTGCTCTGCGCAGGGGCTCCTCCACCCATGCAGAGCCGCTTGGCAGCGCCTTCCCAAGGGGCCCCTCTGTGTGGGGCAGGACCGATCCATGGGGTCCCTCCACCTTTTCTAGTGCCCCCCTTCAACATACTGGTAATCCTGGAGCCTGTCCTCAGCAGGCTCCCCGCTTCATTTGAAGGTTGCTTCTCCCTTCCCCAGTGGGCTTCAGCCCCATTTTAGGGGTGGGATTTGAGCTGAGCGTGCCGGCCACGAGATCCATGTCATCTCCGGGTCCCCACACTCCTGTGCCAGAGGCTGCTGGGCTAATGGGACCAAGTCCTCACCCCGAGAGGGAGCAGGTTTTGGAGAAAAGAAAGGGTTTTCATGGTCTGTGGTCAACCACAGACTCTGCCCATCGCCCCCCATCACAGCTGTGCCAGGCATGAAACCAGCTCCCCCTTCCCCTGCACCCCGGCAGACGGGACGGGCAGAGCTGTGCCGGACAGAGGGGCAGTGAGCAGGCACTGCCTGCATCTGGGTGTCGATGGCTGTAGGTGGCCAGCTCCCGGCCAAGTGGGCAAGGAGCTGCCAGAGGGGCAAGAGATGTGGGTAGCAGGAGAGGGCTTCCCCGCCGCGGTGGCTTGGGAGCGCTGGCGTTCGAGCTGTGCCACCCGTGTCGCTGGCATGTGCTTCGTGTGGCAGCTGCCCGCCCGCCGAGGCAAGGGTATGGAAATCAGGCTTCAAAAAAAAAAAAAAAAAAATCATAATAAATATAGAGAAGGACTTACCAAGCTAAAAGCCTCCTTTCCAAAGCCTCGTTGCTCTTCTCTGGGATCTCCCGTGTGTCAAGCAGCATGTGAGTGTGTCTCCTGATTTGCAAAGGCTGGTGCCCGCCCTAGATCCCAGATCAAATATTGTGCTTGCAGGTCACGGGCTCCGCAGGTTTTTTGGGGAGTGACCTCCCAGCAGCAGCCAGTTTGCAGGAGAGACTGAAGAGACCCTAATGCTGCCTGGCGTTATAAATAACCTGCTTTTTCTTTCCTCCCTCTCTCTCTCTCTCTCTCTCCCGTCTTTTCTCATAGGAGTGTTGGCACTTTTCAGGCTCTCTCTGTTTAACGAGTTAGTGGAATCGGGGATGTTGTTTTTAAAAGGGCTGTTGTTAGGTCTCCTGTGTTTCTCATCAGGAAGCAATGAGGAGGCCTCTGACCACATTAAAAAATATCTGATTTTGAGGCGCTGAGGATGTGATTCTTAGGGAGAAGTGAGAAATTATCTTTAACTTTTGTAGTACCAGGAGAAGAGATGTTAATGCCTGCTCTGACTGCAGCCTGGACTTCTTCCCCAGGAAGCCTCAGTTTATGCAGTCCTGCTATTAAATATTTAGGATAAACATTTCCATGAACGATAAGGCTGCAGCATCCAAGGTAAATAAATTGCCTACCAAAGGGCCACTGTGACAGCAGGAATTTGTCTTCAGCTTGGCGGGAGATGCCAAGCTGGCATTTCTGCTGACTGTGCCCATCTGCCCGGGATGGGGGGTGTCCCCCACCCTGCCCCGAGGCTGACCCGGGGGTGGGTGCAGGGGGACGGGGCAGGGGAGCGGGTACCGAGGGTGACGCGTGGTTGGGCAGAGATGTGAGAGCTCGCAGCTCTCCCTGCCACAAGCCTCATCCCCTCCCAGTGCCAGCCTTGCCCTGGGGGGGTCCTGCAAAGTGGGGGAGCGGTGGGCGCTGTTGCAGCCCCCCCCCATCTCCATCCTGGCTCTCTGTGCAATTCAGCTTTGGAGACAGCTCTTCCAGGGCTGTCGAAGCATTTCCTCCCACAAGGAAAGGAAAGGAGGAGCCCTGACCGCCCATTGCCATCCCGTGCCCGGCTCCAGCAGCACGCCCAGGTCCTCCCAGCAGCCTGGAATTAGTGAAGCTCAGCAGGTGCCAGACTCCCTCCAGGCTTGCTTTTTCCTTGCTTTCCATTGAAATTTCCCAGCCAAAACATCCTCTTCCCCTGGGGAGCCTTGCAAAGATCCTTATCGCTCCAAAGGTCCTTGTCATAAGGAGGAAGAATGTGCAGGGTGGCTGGCGGCCGGGGTTGCGAGGGACACGCTGTACACTGGGGACTTTGCCAGAAAGCCGGTCTGTTTGGGAAGGAAGAGTGTGCCTGGAAAGCACAGCTCGCTGCACCGCAGCGCGGGGCTGGGATCTGCAAGGAGAGAGAGGATTCAGAGAAAGCCTTGCCTTCGAGTGGGAAAAGAGGACAGGGGGGTTGTGCTGCCTAAAAGGAGGTAAAACCCTTGTAGAGCGGGGTGAGGGCTTTCATTCGGCTGGTAGCACCTCTTCTTGCCCATCAAGCATTGCCGTGGCAGCTTGCAGCGGCACGGGGCAGCTGGAGAAGGGCTCTCACCACGGACAGGGAGGTTGTCCGAGGCTCTGGGCTGATGCGGAGAATGACCCCGCTTGGAGGGATTTGTTCCCGCTGCCAGGGAGCTCTGTTCCAGGGACAATGGCGAGGAGGGTAGTGGCAGCCAGTAACATCTGCTGCTCAGCGCTCGGATGCTGTCAACCAACGTCACATCTCTGGCAGCTCGAGGTGTCCTGGTGGCCAACAGCTTGGAGGCTTTCGCAGGGCTTGGATGTTTTTCTGGAAAAGCAGATTGGCCCCAGCTAGGTTAGATAAGGAGCGTGGCCTCTCCATCTTCTGCGAGTTAAAAATATTCATGACCCAGGACATGCACCCTTTGGGGGAGGCTGTCCCCCAGCGCCTGCTGGGGTCCAGCACCCGCTGTGGGTGCCAGGGGCTGGTAGTCCCCCAGGGGATGCTGAGGAGCCCTCCCTGCATGAGCTGGCTCCGAATGGTGCCATTCCCCATGGCCACATCCCCCTTTCCCAGCCTAAACCAGAAAATAACGACATGCCTAAGCTCAGTTTGTATGTTCCCCACAGTCACCAGGACTTTCTATTGAATCTCATCCTGATCAGTTTAGGATTATCTTCAGGGAAGTGAAAATTTACTGGCTAAAGAACCACATATGTCTTTTTTTCTCCATCCAACCTTGAAATCTCATGCTCCAGGTGGCCAGCATCTCCCAAGCTGCTAGCAGGGCTCTCTTGCTTGGTCTGTTTGCGTGGCGTGAGGTGGGTGTTGGTAAGACCTCAATGCTACTGCTCATTTCAGGCCAGTGCAAAACAGCTCCTCTCGGTTCCCAAGTGACTTCCATGAAACTTTTTCAACATCTCCTCCTATAAACCCGTCTTCCCTATTGCTGACAGTTCAAAGAAAGCCCTGAGTGGTGACAGGAGCTGGGAACGTGCTGTCCTGCTTGCTCCAAGCCAATGGTCCCAATCGCTGCATAATCTCGTCCGGAGCAGTTACTCCAACAGTCGCGGTCTGCATCTCGTCAGGGTCAGACAGATGCCTGTATTGGTTTGCTTTGGTTTTCTAAACCAAACTGATGTGAACAGTGTCTATTTTGGTTGGGTTTGTTCCAGTTGTTTTGATCAAATGCTCCTGAGCTTTCTATTTGAAACCACTGAATCTGGCCTGAGTTTGCCTTCGATTTGCAAATCCTGCACTTGGAGCCGGGAGCGCTGTCTTCTCCGTGGATGGACGTGGGTTTGTCAGGATGCTTTTGTCATGGGGACTGAATGCTTCACAGCATAACACAGAAACAAAACTCTCTGATGCTCCTGCTAAGGCTAAAGCTCGTTCTGCCTGGATGAAGGGAGAACTATTAAACCTACCATGGGCATCCAAAAGCAGCGACTGTCAGAAGCACAGCTACTTCTGAGCAGCTTCCCTTTTTACTCATGGAAATGTTATTTCTGCCTCTTCCACATTTCCAAGAAGTTTCAGCTCTGCTGGAGCTGTTGGCTGCTCTGTCCTCCCACTCATGCTATTTTCTTTAATTTCCATGGCCCTCCGAGTCCTGGGAGAGGGTTACCAGTCCTGCTGGGCTCAGGGTGCTTGAAGACAGGGCTGCTTGTGTAGCAATCTCACTATGCCTTGCCCTGGCAGGTCCTGCAGGTCCCTTCCTAGACCTTGTCTTTAAAGGCAGATCCCCGAAGGGTGAAGGTCCCAGCTGTTGTTTTAAGGGACTCCAGTGACAAGAGTCCAAGCAGGAGCCAAGGAGACCTTGTCCCTTGGCATCTCCAGCCTTGCTCGGGCAGGGTGGGTGGAAACGCGTGGGGCATCGCCTGCAAGAGCACCTGAGCAGAAAGGCTCTGGAGCCAGCACCCGGAGGTCCGTGGCTCCCAGGTTTGCATGGTCTTTCTGGATGTTTGCAACCAAACCTCCTCTTCCTCACTAGTCCTGACTCTTTCCAGCCTTTGTAAAACACAGAGAGACTGTGCAGGCACTGGCAGCGAGTGCCCTTCTCCAGGTACCTCTGCATCGCTCCATCCCACTGTGCCGTGCAGGGAACCCTCTCCTTCCCCTAAGCATGCCCCGAAGCGAGAGCGCTGGTGTCTGCAAGGCAGCTTGGGCTCCCCTGTGCCTGGGGAAGCAGCCCTGTGGCTTTCAGAGCAGTTATCATCTCAGATGGCTCCCTTGTCCCCCCCCAGGGCTGTGCTGCTCCTTTTCAAAGGGTTCTGCCAAAAACAAACTCACCTGAGTTCCGAGGACAGCTGCAATACGAGCAGGGAGTGGAAAGGCAGGCAGGGAAACGGAGTCCTTAGGGGGTGCAAGCAGCGGGTGGTGGGGAGCCAGGATCATCGGGTCCCTTTGGGCTCAGCCTCGGCCAAGCTGGGTGGAGGGAACACGCTCAACATCTGGCAAATGTCTGCACCGGGCGGCTGCAGCCTCCTCTCCAAAAACGCAAAGGTCAGTGAGGAAGGGCAGGGCGAACCCTCCCTCGACCTCCCTTCTCACCCCGGCCTCCCTTTTCCCTTTTTTCTTTTTTAGCAATACATTCTTCAGCCCAAACAACATTCTTGAATCAAGATTTGAGGCAATCTGGAGGGAGTCGGTCACTCGGAGACGGCGCGACTGCCGAGCGAGCCTCAGGGCTCTGCTGGAAACTCTGACTCGGACACAGGCTGTCGGGGTGATGCTTTTGCCGCGACTCCCATGTGTCAGCATGATCCGAATGCTCCCGGGGCTCCTGGGGTCACCCGATTTCCATGGGAGGTGCTTCAAAGCTTCCCTTGCATGCAGCAAGCTGCAAGGGCTCAGCCCAGGCTTTCCCTGGCTAGAAGTGGGATGACAGGCAGCCCTCAGCTGGGAATCCTTGCCTGCTGTCTCCTCTGCTTCCCGTGGGACACCCGGGGTTGTGAAATCAGTGACCGACTGCAGCCCCACTCACTCGCATCCCACGCCCCAGCCCCAGCTGCTCCGTGCCATGGGGCTCCGAAAAAGAGCCTGTACCGGAGAAGTGCCTTGGCACCAAAAATAAGGGGTGTGCCAGCTCCCGGCCCCGACCTGTGTCCCCTTGCCACTGCTCTATCCCCTTCCCTGGACATGCTACGTGTAGCCGGTGTCATCCCCGAGTGATGCCCGCCTTTGCACTGTGCAGAGCAGCCCCGCAGCCCCCGTCCCCCCATCCTCACTCGTCCGTCCCATCGTGGTCCGGCAGCGACCAGGGCTGGGCTGTGCAGTAGCCACAAGCAGCTCCTATTTGCCTCCAGATCTCTTGGGGGGGGGGGGGGCCACGGGGGAGGGAGAGCAAACCCCAAATTGCCCCTTACCCTCCCCGGCTGCTGACTTGGCATGGCTGCCAGCGCTGGGAAATGCTCGTTTGGCTGGGGAAGCCTTTGCGCCATCCCACCGTAATTACAGGCTGCCTTTGGGGCTCTGGAGCCTCCTGTAATAACTCCCTGGTCTCTCGGGGTCTGCGGGTTATTATGGGGTGGACTCAACCCTCCCAGCACCCAGACCCAGGAATTTCCCTGCAGCCCATTCCACAGCTTCCCAGCCCCATGGATGTGGCTCTGGATACCCAGTGGTCTCAAGCATGTGTGCTCTCATCCCCCTCCTCGCAAACCCAAGACGCCGGATTTCTTAAATCTCCATCTATGGGCGCCGGTGCCTCTCCCCTTGCAGCGTGGCTGGTGCCCTGGGCTGTGCTGGGAGAGGATGTCTCAACACAAAAAGGGTCAGAGCTTATTACAACCACTGTAAAATGTGTTTGAAAAGGTTAAGTGCTTAATCTGGAACAGAGCTGGAAACTATGAAGCGTTTCCTCATCCTGTCGCTCCCTCGCCTGTCCCTGGATGTATGCTTTACACTGCTAACATCTCCATGGCTAACGGAGGCTGGTTATGAGCACGCAGTGAAATACCTTTGAGAGCCTCCGAGTTTTGCAGAGGAGCCAGGAGAGCAGTTTGCACAAGATTAGCCAAGTGCAAATCCACTCGGGAGGACAGCGAGGGAGCTGCCAGCTCCGAAGATCACACAGTCCCGTCAGGTGTCACAGGCTCTGCTGCTGCTGTGATTTATTGCCTGCGCCCAGGCTTGTGGTGCAGATGGTTGCCCACGGCTGCGTGGGTATCGCTCGGTTCTGCTCGTGGGTATCGCATGGTGTCGGGACCAAACCTGGCAGGATGCTGACATCTTTCCAGCCCCGTTTGTGGGACTGCTGTACCCTGATCTGCAACAGCCTGGCACCGGACCTGCCCCTGCTCCCCAGGGTGATGGATGTCCAAACCCAGAGCCCCTGTGCTCAGCTATCGCAGGACAGAGCAGCTCTGCTGGGACGTGGCAGCAGCTCCCTGGCCCTTGCTGGACCTTAGGAGGGGACAGGGGCACAGGAAGCCCCAGGACATTTGCTGGTGGTGACTGGTCTGTGCTTTGAGGCTGAGCAAGGTGTCCCACTGGGACCCAGCTGCCTCTCCCCTTCTCTCCCCACCGTAGCATCAAGGTAGCTCTGAAGGCTGCCAGGCGCTGGCTGCAGCTGTCCAAGGAGCAGAAGGAAAAAACACAGCGTTTCCTTGCTCAGAGCCTTCAATTCATGGTTTCAAAGGCCCTTTGAACGCTTGGCTCCTCTCCGAAGCCTCCCAGCTCTCCTGAACAAACAGCAGGAGGGAACAGGTTCATTCCAGCCCATTGACTGAGGCTCCTGGATGGGGAAAATCTCACGTCATGTTTCCTACAAGCAGGGAGCCTCGGAGCCCTCTTGCAAAGCACTGAGCCCAAGAGACGCATCTCTGCCTGTCCCCAAAGCTGTCTCCAAATGTGTCCCCCTGCCCCAGGTCTCTTCTCTCCAGCTTTGAGGGCTCGGTGCAGACCTCCTCCTCCTCCTCCAAGGCAAGCTTGGTACCCAAACCTCTCTGCAAACAGGGTTGCAGACGCACTGGGAGCCAAATATAAACCCATGTAGAGATTAATAAATTATAACCAGCAGTCTGAGCTGCATCAGGCAGCAAACAAGGAGAGGGTCCTGGTGCACAGAGTCAAGCTGCTGGGAGTCTCAGCTCAGCAGGGACCGTCAAGAGAGGAGCAGGGTGCACATCCCCTGTCCCAGGGTGCCTTTAAAACCACACATTTATCATTGCTGTTAAATGATGCTAACACTCTTAAAATGCACAGCCTCCCAAATCTACTCCCCTGTTAGTGAAATGCAGCCAGCTCTGGGGTAGAGGCAGCAAAGCTTGTGGGCAGGGGGCGAAGGCAGGGCCTGATCCTGTCCCCCCGGGCCCTCTGCAGCCGGGTGCATCCCCACAGCCCCGTGATGGGCACCCGAGCCCGGCTGTCCCATGGTGTGCTCAGCCCTTCCCCAGTGCCTCGTGGTTCCTCCCAGCTTCCCAGATCCCCCCAGCTCTGGGAAGGTCATGGCACTGAAGTCCCCTCCCAAATGGTGCGCGGGCTGTTTTTCTCTCTAAAGCATATGAAATATGAAAAAAAAAAAAAACAAAGAAAAGCAAAACATCAGCTGCCTGGGAAACCCATTAGCGTTCCTGCCTGCTCCTGCCACCTGGCTTCCCGCTCTAGCAAACAAATCAAAACGTCCCGCTGCCCGGAGCCTCTTCACCCTGGCATCGTTTTGCCCGGAGCAGAGCTAAGCCCTGCCAGGGGCCACTGCAGCAAACCTCTGCCCTCCTCTGCCCTGGCTCCCATCGCCACGCTCGGGCCTTCTTCCGAGCTGCAAACATTCCTCCAGATTAAAGGCAAGCATGGTTTTCTTTTTTTTTTTTTTAAGGAAAAAAAAAAGCTTTGGAGATAAACAGGAGCAAGAAGCAGGGCGTGGGCGTTCGCTGCTTTCACTGCTGTTCAGCTGAATTGAGCTGTTTGGGGGAAACTTGGGGTCCTGGCAGCGCCTTCGCAATTTAGGGAGATAAAAAGAGCATCTAGAAGGAGGGGGAGTTGGAGGGACAGGACCATCCCCTCGGGTTCAGGGTGCTGATGCTCCTCTTTGCCCTGCCCCAGACTCTGGGGCGCATCCCTTGTGCCCTGTCCACCTTTCCCACCCGGAGGATAATCCCCTGGGCACGGTGCTGCAGCCCCATGGAGCAGGGACAGGCAGGGGCCGGGGCGGCGAGGGGCTGCCGGGGGGGTCCGTGGGCAGACGCAGCAGAGCTGGGGGTGGGCCGGGTGCTGCAGAGCTCACGCGGGTGCTGTCAGCCCGTGAGCAATAATTAGCAATGATCAAAGTGGCTTCTTCCCGACAGCCCTGAATACGGATGCTTGGAAATCTCCGCGAGCGTTCCGGCTGCCGGCAGAGAGAAAACAACACCCGCTCCTGCCTGCAGGCAAGTGCCTTGCGCGGGCAGATGTCTGCTGGGGCTGAGCTGCTCCCAGGACCCCCAGCACCAGTGAGGTGATTTTGGGGGGGCTGGGGGTGAGTGTGCCCATGGGCAGAGCTGTGCATGGGTCGCTGGTGTGCAGGGCATGGCGGGGCTCCGCTCCCAGCCTGGCAGCGACCAGGTCTTCATCGCTGCATCTCTACAAGTCAAGAAGAGAGAGTTAAGGTGAATAAGGAGTCTGGCAGCTCCTCGGGGACTGGAGCAGGCTGAGAAATGTGACAGTGCAGCTGCTGAGCCACCCCAGCCTGCGATTCGGCCCCTCCTGCACCGAGCCGGGGCTGTCCCCACAGCCGGGGCACCCGCGTCCCTGCCGCAGGCTTCTCCTGGGTTATCCCAGCGGAGCGTGTCACTGCCCAGAGCTGGCACTGTCCCCCTGTCCTTGAGTCAGAGGCTGGCAGACCTCTGCTCCCGTGCCCCTGCCTGCATTTCCCTCCTTGAAGGCGCCCGCAGCGGGAGGGCTGGATGAGACATGCCCCGGCCATGCTACTTGTGGTTTGATAAATTCTTGCTTTGTTTTCCTTCGATTTCCGCTGGCCCTCTCTGAGGACAGTGTGCGCGGGCTGATCGGAGCGGGGACGGCTGCCAGCTGCCTCCGCTCCATCGTCCCCAGCGGAGGCACCAGTGCCTTCTCCTCCTGCCCTCGAGGTGCCTGTTTGCACTGGGAGAAGCTGTTTACAGGACCCAGCTCCTCTCCCCTGCTGCCGCTGGCTGCAGCGGCTCCGTGGGTGTGCGAGATGCCCCCACGCTCTGCTCCACAGAAACAAGCAGGAATCCGTGGCAAACTCCTGCCCAGCGCTCCTGGCCTCCTCCCAGCCTCAGCCCGCCGAGCAGAAGCGTCTGGAAAAGCCCCGTTCTCATCCAAACCAGTTCCAGCAATTTCCCCGCTCGCTCCTGACCCCCTCCACTTGCTTAAGGCTGCATCCCCACCTGCATGGCCCCCAGAGCCCCCCGGGTGTTTTTCTCCCTCCTTCTCCTCTCCGCCCTTCCCTTTGCAATTGTGCAATGGAGCACATTGTGTCTGGGAGCCCCGAGACCTCTCCCTGGCTCTTGGGCTCAGTTTTGTCTCTGCCTTCAAAGAGAGAGGGAAACCGGTGCCGAGCTGAGCCCGACGGCCGGCCCCGGCTGCTGCAGGACGGTGCAGCGGGAGTGGGGAAAAGGGGATGGCTGGTGCCTCGGGCGCGGAGGGAAAGAGCTGAACCTCAGCCACAGGTCTGGTTTTGGGGGTGCTCGCTGCGCTCCCACCACGTGCCCACTTTGCTGTCTGCAGGCAACCGTCCTCTCAGCCGTCACGTGCAAGCATGCTGGGCGAGCATCGCACCGTGTCAGGGACACAGGACAGCCCCGGGGCATGAAAATGCTGGAGATGTTCCTGTATTTCCCCAGGGAAGAGCCAGGCTGGTTGTGGCTCAGCCCCAAGCGCGGCGTTTGCTGCCCTCCTCGAGAGCGGCAAGGAAAGGAAAGGGGGTGCCTGAAGTGGGGCCAAGCGAAATACAGGGCTGAGAGGTAGGTGGGCTATTAGTCCCCCAAGAGTAACCCCAGGGAAAACAGCTCCTGCTATAAGGATTTCCTTCCTTTTTTTTTTTTTTTTTTTTTTTTTTTTTGGCGATTACTCCAGCTCCTGCTCTCCCTGCCGACAGCCAGCTCCCTCCCGGCCGGCACTGCGCTGGAGGGAGGGGTTGGCTGCCTGTGGCTTTCTCCCTTTTCCCTGCAAGACCGAGATGCTGATGTGTAAGCTCTGGGTCTCTTTGGCTCCCCAGGTCCTCCATGGCTGAAGCAGCGGCTACGGGGAGGAGGCAGCCAGGAAGCCGCCCCTATAGATGCCGCTATACTCCTCCAGGCTCCTGCATATACATTTCTGCTGCTGTCTGCCTGTGCTGGAGTGGGAACGTGCGTCTCTGAAGCAGCACGGGGATTAATGGGCTGTAAGGAACAGGGAAGCTCTCGCCACGCCGTCCCTGTCCCAGCCGGCAGCGGGTACAGCGCTGGCACGGCCGAGCCCCGAGCCAGCTCCGCTCCAGCAGCTCCTCCGAAACATCCCGGCTCAAAGCAATTTTACAACAAGCCTTCACTTCCAGGGAGTCTGACCTTTTCATTAATAAATCAGCTGTGTTATTGAATGTATGAATAATACATGATCATACCCAGCCCTGCGCTAAGCTCTGTGTGTAAAATTTAATTAATCCTCTCACGTAACGCCCCTGAGGGCCGGTGATGAATGGTTACGCACAGCTCGGGCTGCCAGCGGTACCCGGGGATGGCTCCGGAGCATCCCGGCCCCAGCAGCTGCATCCTACTCACCCCGAGGGGGTTTCCCTCCAGCAATTTTTTTGGATGCTTCTGTCTCTGGGTGTTTTAAAGGGGAAAATTCCCCTTTGCTATGGAGCTGCTGGAGGAAACCCCAGCAGCATCCTCTCACCGAGCATTTCCTCTGGGAAATAACATCGGCTTTTTCTTTCCCCGACCTTTTCCTGCTGTGGCTGTTAATAATGTGAAATCCTAAGTAAATGTCTCCATTCAGGTGTGTTTAACAGGAAACCATGAGCAAACACTGTCACCGCTGGTGCAATCTCCAGGAGACCCCCAGGTACTTAAATGGAAATCAGCCCTGAAGATGGCCTTGATCCCAGCAGGGTCCTTCCCTCCAGCTGCCACATGGGAGGGGTGGGAAAGTGTTTGCTTGTTTTTAAACTCAGCAAAAGCTTTGACCCCGTGGACGGCGCCGGGGACAGGGTTAGTTTGACTCCGGGGGGCTGTGCTGTTTGCTCCCAGGCTTTCCTGCTGCCCACCGCCCCTCTCGCTCCCCTCTTGAAACCTCGCAAGCGCTGGGGATACGGAGGGGGCTTCTGCAGGGGCCGCCTTGGCTCTGCCCCCGAGTCAACGGGCCGGGGGTCTTGCAGGGGAAACCGCAGTGGTCTGGGGTTAATTAGCAAGCAGCGCAACGAGGTCTGGTAGTGATTACATGCACCCTTCGCCACGAAGCAGCTGCAGACTCACGTGGAGGGTGCATGGGGGGGCCGAGCCCCTCCTGCCCTCCGGCAGACCCCCTGCTCAGCACCCTGCCCGGCACCCTGCAGCCCAAGCAGGACTGGCACCCACTGCCCCACGTCACGGGGCTGCCTGGGGCCATGGGTGCAAGCGGGAGGGCTCAAGTGCGTGGCCGGAGCTGGGGGGCTGCATGTGGAGGGAGCCCAGCCTCTGGGGGCTGCAGGGGCACCCAGCCCCGGCTGCACCCCGTGGCTCTCCGGCTCTGCCGGGGTGCTGCGCGGTGCCGGAGATGGAAGCCAGCTGCCACGCTCTCCCTCTAGCGGACACGGCCCGTGGGCAGGCGGGGGGCTGGGGGCCCCACTCAGCTCCTGGCGCTCCCCGAGCCGCAGTGCCGGGAGGTGATGTGCCGTGGGCTTTTTGGCACATCGGCACAGGCGCTGGGGATGCTCCTGCTGTCCCTGCTCCCGGCTGACTTCTTTGGATGCGACGGTGCGGCTGTGAAAGGATGGAGCGCTTCACGCGCAGCCGTCGCTGCTGGGAGAAGAATGTGGGTGTCACGGGAAGAGGATGGGGTCAGGCAGGGGCTCCACGGTGGGTTTCGGAGCTGGTGTGAGCTGGCACCGGTCCCACCGACACCGAGAAAAGCTCTGCCTGCTCCCACCGGCTGAGGAGCCAGACCCCGGTTGCTGCCTCTCCCCGCCCAAGCATGCGGCATTTCAGCGAATCTGCTGAAAAATAAACACGTTTCCTTATAGCTCCACATGCACAAATGTTACCCTTGGCTGCACGCAAGGGCCAGCCGCCCTGGGACTGAAGGGGCTTTTGTCGGGGAAACGGCTGCAAGATTAATTTGAAAACTTCTAGGTTTCTCTTCCTGCCTCCTTCTCCCAACCTTTCCCCAGCCGGGAAAGATGATCGTGGGGGATTTACAGCTCTGCCCCACAGCTGCAGCCTGCATGGCTCAGGGAGCATCCCCCTTCACTGGGGCAACCGTTGGAGCCCAAGCCCCTGCACTGCGAGCTCCTTCCCAGCTTTGCTCCCTGCAGGCTGCGTACACCCTGGGCTTCCTCTGCTCTCCCAGCCCTCCCAATTAAATGTTTCCAAGCGAGGTTGTCTTGAAGTGCCTGCAGCTTCAGAAATCCCCAGCAGGTTGCCTCTGAGGAGTGGTTTCAAAGGCTTTAACTGCTCTGATACTGGCTCCACACCGCTGCCAGGAGCTGCTGTAGCTCCGGGGTGTCTGCACGCAGCCAGTGAGACCCGGGCACGGGGACGGCACGGCCCGAGGCACCGCTGTCCCCAGGTTTTTAAGAAATGACATGTCAGGGTCATCGAACCTCCCAGCCCTTCGTGCATGGCTTGAGCGCTGGGTGCGGCTCTCTGCAGACAACCAGGACAAGGCTGGAGCCAGCCTGGTATGGAAACATCACTTGTTTGCATCCGTAGCTACGGCTGTTTTCTTCAATAGCCAACAGCTACGTAAGGAGGAGTTTGGTTTAGTACGTCAGGATGGTGTCTGATGGAAAGAAACCGGGCGGTAGCTGGGCGGATGTGCGAGCAACGCTGGAGCGATGGGGAATGCTCAGCCTTGAATTTGGGAGCTCTGATTTGGTGTGTGAGGCTCATGGTTTGCTGGGCCACTGGCTGCCTGCTCAGAAAGGAGTTAAGAGATGCAGCTGTAAAGCTGCTGCTCAGGATGGTCCCTCCTGGGCCCTGGGGGCAATTTCCAGCCGGCCGAGCAGAGGAGGTGCCGAGAGAGAGGTGCCAGCCCCAGCTGCGGTTTGGCAGAAGGTCCAAGGAGCTGCCAGGCTGGGATGTCCTGCCACCCGGTCCCAGCCGTGGTGGGACGGCTCTGGTGCAGGGTCCGAGGGACGTCGGGCAGCGCGATGCTGTCGGGATGAGGCCCCAGGCTCCTGGACAGAGGGGGACAGACGCTCCTCGGCACTGCCTCCAGATGTGCATTTCATTCCGATTTAATCAGATATTTACTATGAGACCATAAAGTCGTGAACTGCTCTCGGACGCGTTTCCAGGGCTATTCCCCAGCCTCTTCCCCTGCACAGCCACCATTTCCCACCACCAAGCCCTTCCCTTGCTGTTTAATTGTCTCACTTAATGAATGCAAATGAGTTATGAGCCATGAATGGTCTCTGATCCCGGTGCAAATCCCTGTAAAACGTGCAGCTGGAAAAACTCTTCCCCAGCCTTTGGCTGGTTTTCCTTGCGTGTTTGCTGAAGCACGTGCTACTCCCCTCCCAGAGGCCGGCTGTACCTGCCGGGGGTGGTGTCCGTTTGTCCGCAGGGTGCCGGCAGTCCCACTCATGACATGCCCTGCGCCGGGATGGCTGGCAGAGCTCCCCTGGGAGCGTCGGAGGGCACGACTCAGGGCACCAGGTGCCCCCGTCAGCTAGAAAATCATCAGGGCTTTTCCTTCTGCGCTGCCTTCATAGCAGGATGGCTCTGCCCTCAGCTGCCTCCCCACCCATGTCCTCAGCTTCCATGCCTGCCCTGAGCCGTGGGTGCTGCACAGTCCGTTCCCCGCACTCTTCGCTGGGCGTATTTGTAATAATCCTGTTTCTGTGTATTGCCTCTGTCCTGCACACAGCCCCTGCTCACATTTGGCACGTTGGCCAGGCTTGAACACCCCCAACTTTCACTGCCGAGCCGTATCACTATTAATTTCCAGTCCCGCGTGAAACCTACTGAACCCTGGTGGCACGTTTGCAAGAGACAATCCTTTGGGGTTTTATTGAACAGTTCCTTGTTGCAAATGTCAGGGAGGTTGGTTGTGAAGCATCAACGATTTCCTTGGAGGACAACAGCTGGATCTATTGACGTGGCCATCCACCCATCCACCCACCTGCCCACCCATCCATCTAGAGACCCCCCCAAGCAACCCCTGCTACCCCGCGTGTGCAGAAGGGGGGTACAGGGGCAGGGAGGGAGGTGGATCCACACGGAGACGGTTGAGATCTGCGGGATGCGCCTGTCGGATGCTGGGGATGGGCGAGGGGAGCGAGGGGCTGGGGAGGCGAGCGCGGTGTGGCCGCGGCCATGCTGCGCACGCTGGTGCAGCCGCCGGGGTTGCTGGCAGGGGCCGGGCTGCTGGCGAGACACAGCTGGATGGCTCTGCTTTTTTCCAGGCCTGTGTCTCAGTTTCTCTTTATTTTATGTGTTTTTATTTCCTATTAAAAGCGCGCTGTCTCATTTCCTCCGTGAAAAACAAGGCTCTTTCAGCAAGATGAATTCCTCCAGCTCCAGCAAAGCCCCGGTCTGCACTGAAAAATAAACAGGCTGTGCAGGACGCAGCCGCCTTATCCCCATGTCCCTCGCTGCCCCACGTCCCCCGCTGCCGGTGCTGGGGTTGGCTCAGGGCAGAGATGCTGAATCCCCTCCCCGGGGACAGAGGGACGGTGTCTGCTGCAGACATCCATCGGGCCAGCGCCGTTTGCTGCCCTGTGCCTCCCCTTCCCTCCCAGGAGCCTTCCTTGTTTTGGGCAGGGTTTGGTGGCGGCTAAAGGAGGAGGAATCAGTGACACTCTTCCAGGCTGCTGTATCCTGCCATGTGGGAAGATGTTGGGGGCTGCAGAAAAAGGACCTGGAGCCCTCTCAGTCCCCCGGCATCTGCAACCCTTGACCCGCAGGAGAGACAGATCCTTGGAGGCTACGGGAGCAGCTACCAGAGCATCTGCCTCAGCTGGAAGCGGCAGCGCAGATGCCTTCGAGATGAAAACACTTCCTCTGCCGCTCCACCTCCACCTGACATTTGGGAAAGCAGAGGCGCAGCTCCCTGGAGCTTTCCGGCTCTCTTAATTGGAGCCATTACACACGCAGCTCATCGTGCCGAAAGGCGTGAAGCGGCGGCGTGGGGCAGCGCTGGCTCCGGGAGGGAGCCTGGAGAGGAGCCGTCCTGGGCTGTTGTCCGGGGAACCGGGTGTTTATCCCGGCTGGCAGCGTCGGACCAGGCCTGGGCGGGTTGTCTGCAGCCCGGGATGCGGCTGGCCTGCTGGGGGACCGGCTCCATGGGTGTACTGAGTTGGTGGGTCCTCAGCACCCATTTCCGATGGCTCTGATGGGTACCACGGGCTGTGTCACCCGCGGGAGAGGTCTCTGGGAGAGGGGTGAGCGCTTTGTGCAGTTGACCTCTTGCAATAAGCCAGTCCTTGCAGGGGCAGAGCTGAGCTGCCCGGCGCTGGAGCACAGCCCAGCCGCCTTCCCTGAGCCCGAACACCCCAGGGTCGTGCCTCCGCAGGGGCAGCCCTGCCTGCCCTGCCAGTCCCCACATCGGCTGCAGCTCAGCTCCAACAGAGACCCCCAACAGAGCTCCAACAGAGATCCCCAGGTCCGTAGATTTTCACCATTTTGGGGTTAATCTTTTTTTTTTTGGCCATGCTGCGATTTAGCATCCACCCTCGTGAGCAGAAGGCAGTCTTTCCGGATGGTGCTGTTGCAGTGGGAAGATGTTGGGAGGGTGATGCCCCCCAGGGCAGCTGCTCTGCCTTCCAGAGCTGCCTGTGCTTTGCTCTGGCTCAGCTCCAGCCTGTCCCTCCATGGCAAACACGGTGGTGGGCACGGCTGGAGGACAGCAGCTTCTGGGAAGGCTCCTGACAGCTGATTTTACAGTGTTGGCAGCTCGGCTCGGCCTTCCATCCGCTTCTGCTTCAATCAAAATAAATGTGCAATATTAAAGTATCAGAGCTGAACTCCCCAGGCAGAGAGAAACAGAAAGACGTTTATTTTCCAGCCCTGAGCTATGTATTTATTATGAAATGTTGGTGCTTGTCGGGGTGGAAGGCCTGGCAGGGCTCTGCAGCCGCAGCTTGCCAGCCACGGTGCACGCCGGGACAGGGCGAGCGCCTCTGGCCAGATCCTTCCCCGTGCCCGGCTCCTTGGGGAGAGGCTGCAGGCTGAGATGGCCACCGCAGGGACTGTCCCTTAAGAAGGAAGGGAAAAAAGAAAGGCAAGAAATGAGATGAGGCTGAGGTGTGTTGTTTGACAACTTCCCAAGGTTTCCTTTGGAGGCTGAGGGCTACCGGAGCAAAATCCCCCTGGGGATGGGGCTTCCCGTCACCGGGCACGATGCTGGGAGAGGGGAAGGGGTCCAGGGAGGGTAGCAGGGGGCTGGGAGAAGCGATGTGAGCTGCCAGCACATCAGGCTGAGGTCTGACACATCAAAGGAAAAGCACAGCGATACCCGGAGCTGGTATTGCCTGCAAACACCTGACCACCAAGCAATGTCTTAGGTCTTCCTAGGTGTGGGGTGAGAAGCAGCTGTAATTACTGAGTGCAAGTGATTGCATTAGCCAGGGAGTTATCAAATGCCCTGAGCTGCCAGCAGCAGCTCAGTTACTTTAGGATGGAGGAATCAAAGTTTGCACCTTCAGCCAGTAATTCCAGCCGGTTTTCAAGCCCTCACCCCAGGGGAACTGCAGAGGCATTGGGGGATGAGCCAGCGAAGGTCACGCTTTCCACGCCATGCCGGGTGTTGGTGCTCTGCTGGGAGCTGAGGACGCTTGGGCCCGTGGTGAACTGCATCAGGTGGGGTTTGGTGTCTTGCACAGAGTTTTTTAGCTGTGGCCGGCAGATGTTCGGGGTTCATGGACTTGAATTTGCTGTGGAAATGTTTGTGTCTTCATCTGAGGATTTTCAGGGCTCTGCAAGTCAGAGAAGATTGAAAGTGCAGGTCCGGTGGTGGTCCACGGGGACCGGCTGTGTTTACTGGGCTTCAGGAGCGCTCTGGATGAGGGAGGAAATAACACATGCACAAAATCCTCTAAGGATGCAGAACTGGGAGGATTTGCAAATACCAGAGAGGACAGAGGGGTTAGAAAAATCTGCAGGAAACACAAAGGCCCAATTCGGAAAATGCAAAGCAAATCCATCTGGAGGGGACCGGGGAATGGCAGCAGCACATCACGGATGCTGTGAGCTCCTCAGGGCAGCGGGTCTGGGAAAGGCATTCAGGAGGTGCCTGCTCAAGTGTCCCTTGCTTTTAGGAAGAGGCTAGAGGGGCTCTGTCAGCTTTAATCCCTGCTAGCCAGATTGTCCAAACAGCTCAGCTCCCGGCTGAGCAAGCAGCCAGGTTTTGGAAACGCTTGGGGCTTAGCAAGTGCCGAGCTCTCTGTAAGACCCACGAGCGGAGGCTGGCAGGAGCCTGTTGAGCTGACCTGGGTCTCTGGCCGCAGCTGGCGGCTCTTGCAGCCGCTTTATCCCACGGGCACCAGCTGGGATTGCAATCTCCAGGCTGAAAATGCTCCCTTCGGCTGCGGGGTGCCGTCCCTGGGCTCCCGTCCCAGCCCCGGGGCCACGAAGGCACCTCGCTGGCGCCGCAGGGGTGTAATGATTGCTGCCCGTCGGTCACTGTGTCTTTGCTAAATTGCTGTAACTGTCCTGAAGTGCAAAGGCAGTATGAGAGGCAGGGAGTATGAATAATAATAGTGCGGCGAAATGCTACAGGGAAATAATTTCAGCTCTTGGCTGTGGGGTCTAGCAGGGGGGACCCGCTCTTGTGCTGACACCCCTGGGCAAAAGCCCAATTAACTTTGGGTGCGCGAGATGAGGCGCTGCACAGTTCCACTCCTGCGGTTTCTGATGTGTCACCCTTTCCACTGCCCTACGAACCCAGCGGGGCTCAGCACTTCTCCTGCCCAGTCCCTTGTGTGCTGGGGAGCCCCCAGTTCATGTGCAGAACCCCCGGTTCATGTGCAGAACCCCCTGACCCTGCTGCTGGTCTGTGAGAGCCGGGGTGATGCCAGTGGTGGGGATGGTTAAACGATGTGCCTGGACCATCTCCATCCCTTTGGGCAGCTCCTGGGGAAGCATCTCCTTGCGTGGGGCAGCCCAAATGTCACCCAGGGCAGTGGGAGTGGGGAAGCTTTATGCGGCGTGGAGGCTGTGGGAGGATTAAAGGCAGATTGATTGGGCCTTAATAGCTCTGCCATAAATTCCTTCTCCAAATGCTGTTTGAGAGCAGTGAAACCCGGCGTTCCCAGAGCTCCCTTGCTTATTAAACAACCTAATGAAGTGATTTGATTAAATGCGGGGAAGTCTTTCTGGCTGCCCTGGTGCTTTGTAGCAACCTGGGATTATTGAAACTGTTACTTGGGAGATGCCGCGCTTTAAGATGCGCCTTGTTAACTATAGCTCGTTTCTGATTTTGCCGTGGTTAATTGCTGTGGTCGCTGTTTGTCACTTGGCTTGTGAGAGCGCAGGAGAGCCCCAGGTGTGTGCCTCGATGCCCAGCCAAGGCGATGGGCTCGAAAGCAGCGATGCAAAAGGCCATGCCCCTCTGCCTTGCGAGGCTCGTAACTCAGGGGTTAAGTGACTTTGCGGAAAATAAGATCCAGAGCCGACAGCAGGGTTTCTCCTATAGAAATGCTGCCATTCGGGCTTGAGCTGCAATTGCAGAGCAGAGAGCGATGGATATCCCGGGAGGAGCGAGGGAGATGAAAGGAGCGGGGTGAGCACCGGCTGCGAAGGCTCTGGCACCGACTGCCACTCTGCCTTCGATGGGAACCGGCACCAAGTGGGATGGGCAGCTGCTGCCAGGGGCTCCTCTAATACCAGTAATTAATAGCAACAGTAGTAAAAAGAGCTGGTGAGTTTGAGAGAGAGAAGAGGAGAGTCCAGGCTGCGGAGGGAGAGTGGGAAGGAGCAGCGTGAGTAACAGACATAAAAAGAGAGGAGGCAATGTGACCTCTGCAGATACACAAATTACTCAGCTCCTTCTGGCTGCATCAAAGATTTTCTGACTCACCAGCCTGGGGATTTAACCCCTGGATCTCAGGCTCTGCTGGCAGACCGCTGGCGAGATGCAGGGAGGTGGCTGCTCTGGCTCCTTGCCCGTGCAGAAGCGTGGCAGGGGGCTGCCAGGAGTCCCCCGTCCTCTTCAAGGCAAGGAAGGCTCCAGGTGCCCCCCGGGCTTTGCGGGGCATGGTGGGTTTGCATGGGGACCCCAGGACTGAAGAGATGGAGGGATGAGGATGGAGGTGGAGGGATGAGGTCCATCCCTTCCAGCCACCTGCAGTGCTGGCTCCCAAATCCTGCAAATGCACCTTGTTCGCCCCCTCTCCTCCCTCCCCAGAGCCTTGGGAGCTACCTGGAGCTGGCTGGGTCCAGGGAGTGACCAAGAGGCTGTGGTGGGATCTGCCTTTCCAGTTTCTCCATGCAAAGCTCCAGAAACCCCCCTGTTTAAGCCCAGCCCCAACTTCGCCTTCCACATCCCTGGCCCTGCTGGGGATGGAGGGCTCGGGTGCAGCCTCCAGACAGCCCCCGTCCTCCCCTGCTCTCCCTCCTCGAAGGGGTTAAACCCTCCCAGGCTTGGGGCTGTTGTTCCCTTACACCCGTGTGGAGGAATAATTGGAACCAGGTTGCTGCTGAGCCAAGCTACTTGGTTGGAGAGTGTCTGAACGGCTTCGCCCCTCATTGAACCTGGCCTGAAAAAAGGGAGAAAGAGCCTGAGATGCTGATGGGCATGGGAGCCTGTCGCCCCTATTCCGAGAGCGGGAAGGGCAGGTCCGGAGGGACACCAGCATAGGAAACTTTCTGCTCCCTCTCACCCCAGATCACCTGGAAAATCAGGAAAGGAAAGAGGAGAAAGATAATCCAGCAAAGGAGGGAAAATAGCTGCAGGAGGCAATGTAAAGGCTGTGCCTGTGGAGCTGTGCCAGGGAATGGCTGGAAAGGGCTGGGAGCAAGTGGGGAGAGACAGGGCGATAAGGGATGGAGCTCGGCTAGGTGGAAAATACGGGAGGAGCTTGATTTATTTGCTGTTTCCCTTCATCTCCTTTGCTTGCAATTTTCATCATGGTTTGTGAAGAGTTTATCTTGAAGCTTGTGCAATGACTGGACCGGCTCCATGCAGAAACAGACTTGGAGCAAAACCATCGCCAGCAAAACAAACCTGAAGCCCGACCTGAGCTGTGATTGATAATCCTGACTATCGGGGCCTCTGGAGTTTGTTTAAACCAAGCTGGGATCTTCGCCAAGACAACTTTCATTATGAGATTTCCTGTGCTGCCAGGAGAGGCAGAAACCTCGTCACAGCAGCCTCTCCCAGTGCATTGCCTTTTCCATTTCTGCGCCTTGGTTGATCTCTCTTTAAAAGAAGAAGAGAGTGAGAGCAGCGACTGGAGCTGGACAGGACCAGGGGTTTCAGTTTCACTGGAAAGGCCCCATATTCTGCTTTTTTTTCCACTCCAAAATAATACAAAAACAAAAATAAGACGTTTCCCGTAAAACAGAACTGTTGGAAAAATCTCCCTCGGAGTTGAAGGAAACTTTTTTTTATCCTTCAATACAATCAAAATATTTCACTCCTATTTTTACCTTCAGTAGGGAAATCAAGACTGTTTTTAGGGATGCAATTTCACCTGCACTTGATAGTTATCGCAGCGCTCGGCTCGCTGGGGCGATGCATGCCAGGAGCTGCGGGGTCTTGGGGCGCTCGGCCAACCTCTGTCCCCCTGAAGCTGCTGCCCCGTTTTGAGGCAAAGGCTGGGGCTGAAGGAAGAGAACCGAGGGACGTTACCCAGCACCCCTTCCCACTTTCCCCCTTTGCTGCCAGAGCGCTGCCAGCTTGTGCCCCCGAAATGGGACCGGTGAGCCCCAGTGTCCCAGACCTGAAGGCGACGTTCCTGGTGCTGCTCCTTCTACATGGGAGATGCTGAACCCTCCATGCAGGGTGAAATGAGGTGCCCACCTCCCCTTGCAAGCAAGTGAACAGATTGCTGCTCCACCCCTTTTTACAATGAGCTCTTTGCACAACCAAGCCTCAAATATCTGGGTGATGAGTGGCCAGACGAAGCCAGGGGAAGGGCTGGGTGATGAGTCCATGTTCTGGATGATTCCCAGCTCTACCAAGCTTGAGGATGATCCCGGGCTAATTACAGCCCTGCTCTTCCCCAGGGTGGAAGGAAAGTGTTTATGGGGAGAGGGGGGTGAGGATACAGCCCTTGGAGGATCGCTCCTGGAATAGTTTTAGAAATCTGATGCTGCCTCCCGTGTTTCCCTGCTCAACAGATGACCCATGTGCAGTGCCCGCAAGGAAGAGTTAACTCTTCCCTGCAAGCACTGTGCATCCTGCTGCAGGGGAGGGGAGAGGGCTGGATTCACCCCCTGCTCCTGGCTGGGCACCCCGGGTGCTCAGGCATGGCCAAATGTGAGAATGAAATAACCCGGCTCAGGGAAGAAGGGGCTGTTTGAAGGGAAGGGGGAAAACCCCACCAAGCGTTTCCTGGGGAGGGAAGAGACCTGTTTCCCATGGGATCTTTATTCCTTGAAAGAGGCTGAGGTGATAAAATGGAGCATTTGATTGCAAAGGAGAAAGGATGCTGGGCAGAGCAGATGGTTTTTGGTTTTGTGGTGAGATCAAAGGAGGCAGAAAGAGTTGGGGACCGGCCACTGCAGCCTGAGCGTGTCCAAGTAGCCCCAACACCACTGCAAACGTGGCGGGGGTCTGGAGGGAGGGGGGTAACTCAGCAGGAGGGGCGATGGGCGAGGGCAGACCCTGGGGGCTGAGGGTGTCTGGGTGTGGGAAAGCACGGATGGAAGCTCGGTGGGGTGGGATGCTGCCCGGGGCAGGGACAGGGGCAGGCAGCTCTGCCAGCCGGGCAGGACGTGGGCAGCCGGGGTCTGTGACGCAGGACCCGGGCGAGGAGCTGCGGAGGGACGGGTGCCTGCAGGGGTCTGGCACAAAGGTTAGGGAGAGATGGATTAAGTCAAAGCCCCTGGCAGCTCTTAGCAGTTAGAAAAATGAGCTGAATTTATAGCTGTAATATTTGGAGCAGTTTCTGAATATCTCTGGGGCTTTGACAGAGGCCTGTTTTCTACTCACATGCTGCCAAGCAATACAGGCAGATCTGCACCGGCTGTAATATGCAATAATATAATGGGGCCATGGAGATTACTCCCCAGATCAGACCCGTGCATCCATCATCCCGGGTCCCTCCAGCCCGTTTGTGCTCTCTGGTTTCGCCTCCCCGTCACGCACGCACGGAGGAGGACACCGGCGCGGGGACCTTGGGGACCACCACCACCCCGTGCTGCCGGGGCAGCTCACGCGCCGCGTGCTCAGTGAGGTCTCCACGTAGGAGATCTCCCCACCCGAGGCATACGGCTCTGTCTCCAGCTCGGGACATCTCAAATGCTTTTGGCAGCTGTGGTTGAAATGCTTTTGGAGGTGACTGTCCCCAGGCTGGGGTTTTCCTGGGGACAGCTGAGCGGGCAAGAGGCTCGCTATAAGAGCTTCTGTGGTTGAAGGGAACACTGTCGTGTTTCCATCAGGATAATGCACTGTTATATTACCTTGCTGTGGAAGTTTCTCCATGATGTTTCACTCTTGCACAGGAGGAGAATATTTATTAACAGAAAAGAGCAATTGCAAGGGTCTCCCCAACCATGCCTTCTCCAGTGGGGGCTGCTGGCCAGGACAGGGCTGGTTTTATCATAGAGGTCCGTTAGCCCTAAATCACAGCAGCCCAATTCATTTCTCCAAGGGGGAGCAGCCCCATGGACCAGGACCCCTGGGGCTGTGCCTTGTCCCCAGCCATGGTGGTGGGTGCCTCCTGCCCGGTGTAAGGGCAGAAGCAGTCGGGCTCCCGAGGCGGCTGATGTCATGCGAGGAAAGTGTCCGGCTGGCTCCTGCCTTCAGAGAGGAAAAATACTGGACCAGAAGGAGGAGGCAAGGATGAAGGCCAAACCCAAGGGAGGACTAGACACGACTCAGGTGTTTCCATTGCAAACAGCAGCTCGGCGGCGAAGCCCAGACAGTGCGAGGGAGGTGATGGGGGCCCTCGGCTTGGGGCACCGCTGCAGCGGCCGGGCAGCCGGAGTGCTCAGGGGGTACCTGCATGGTGGGCACCCCCTGCTTCCAGCCCCGCAGGGGCTCCCAGGGGCACAGCAAGCCCCGGCCAGCAGTGACAGACGTGTGTCACCCAGGAAGGCAGGGCAGATGTCCACGGCAGCTTGGTGACTCCTTTTCTTCTGCACTCCTGATGCCTTTTGGATTGTCCAAGTCTTTGTCCTCATTGACTCCTGCCACCCCAATGTCCCCGGACTCCCTACGTGTGGGCAGGCCTTCACATATTTTATTATGTATTTATTTAAAACCCTACTAAACCCTTGGCCCGAGCGGCATCTTGTGGTGATGGGTCCCACCGGCTAATTGTGTGTTCGGCTCAAAATATATACTTTCATGGTTTCCATTGCGCTTCATTCGGAGTTTCATTGAATCACCCCCTTGTTCTTGTTTTAACCAACACTGGCAGCTCTTCCCACTGCTGAGCTGACACCAAGAACCCTTCCACCATCGAAAGTGCTGTCGTGGCTGGAGGAAGCCATTCCAGCATGGTACCCCCCCCATTCCTGCTGCCAGCGTGGTCTGAAGCGTGCTTGTGCCTGGCTGAGCCCGTGGGAGACATGCTGGGGGGTTGCAGCTACCTCTTGTCCCGCGTGAATAGCGAGGAGGGGAGGGGAAAGCTGTCCTCTCTTTTGCTAAAAGCTAAATAAAGTGTGGCTGCTGGCGGGCAGCCAGCTGCAGAGCTCGGGGTGCCAGCGCATGGCCATCTGCGAAGCGCTGCAAGAGAGCAAGAAGCGAGCAAAGCATCGCAGAGAAGTCGTGGGGCCGCGGTATGGCGTGTGCTCTTTCCCCCCTCCATCAGCCTTGTGGGGCAGGCAGGGCTGTGCGTGGGGCTTGGGGTGCAGGCAGTCCCTTCCCCGTGTTGGGGGGGGGCATCGGGGAGCTGCTGGCTGGAGGAAGTTGTCAGCCCCATCCCTGTGTGGGGCAGGATGGGGGGGTCACCCTTGGTGCCCTGTCCTCGTGCCACGAGAAGGGCAGAGTGGGTGCAAAGCAGGTCCCCAGACTGGCGCTGTTTAAGGGGTCTGTGGCTGGAACAAACGCGGGTGGCAGTGGGGGAGCAAAGGCAACCCCAGCCCTGCTCTAGCTGCAGCCCCTGGCTGGGAGGTGATGGATGTGCTGGCCCCAGCTCGTCTCCTGTCCCCGGCTGCTCCGGGGGGCTGGCAGGGGCTCCCCCCGCTCCCGGCCACGTTGGGCATGGGGCAGCGGCGCTGCTGCTGCTTCGTGCTGGGGTGAGGGAAACCACCAGCCAGGAAAACTCCTTCGCTCAGCTCCAAAATATTTTGTTCGCAGCGTGAACTGCTAAACCCGGCACAGATAGGCACTGGTGCAGTGGCAGGTCAAACTGCTGGAGCTAATAAGGAGTGGGGAGAGGACATCCTTGCTTTCCAAGGCCTGGAGCAAAGCAGCCGGTACTGGGAGAGTTGGATGTGCTGGAGCCTTGCTGGGTTTCTTGCAGACTGTGGGGGAGGGTGGGCACAGGAGGCGTGCTTCTTAGTCCCAAATCGGTTCCCTGGGCATGTGCCTCGGTTTCCCTCTCTGCAAAGTAGGTGGCAGGATGGTGGAGGCAGCTTTGGGATGAGCAGATGGGGCATGGCCTCCGAGCAGCATTACTGGGGGAGGGTGCAAGTAACCCCTTCCTAGAGATCAGCCCCATGGCGAAACAGAAGCCCTGGGAGCCTCCCTGGGGAGCTTGGAATCACTTTGTCTTTGCTTATTTAAAATGTCAGCCCTAATATTACATGAGCAGAGAGACAGGACTTTTCATAGCATCTCTGTACCATGCCTGGAGCTGCCCAGCTGGGGAATAACGGGGGGGCTGTTTTCTCTGGGGGTGCAGGGGCATGTGGTGTGAGAAGCCAGTCTGGGTGTCGCTGGGCTTTGCTGCCTCCGAGCTTGGGGGCTACAGCCTGGCAGAGAGGGCAGGGGCCGTGCTGGGGGGGGGACCCCAGGGGAAGGAGGGGCCCCCGGTTCCCGCACCGCTGCCCTGCGCAGGTGCGGTTCCCAGGGCCCCGCGGTGATGCTCAGCCCCCGGCGCTGCGGCCGTGAGCTGATGTGCTCGGCAGCCCTCGGCCCCGCTGCCAAGAGCTAATAAGCGGCTGCTCAGCCTTGCAGGGAAAGAGAAAAAAAAAAAAAAAAAGAAAAAAAAAAAGGGGTTTTGGACTTCTCTCCCTCGGAGAAGTGAGTCGGATGATTTAATCCCCGAGAAATGTGAGGTTTGATGAATTCTGTATCCCCTCCCTGCGCTTAAAGCAGCCACGAGAATAGCGCGGAAGATGGGAGGTGGGGTAGGAAGGGGCTGGGGGGATGCAGGGAGGGCTGGGGGGCTCGGTGGCCATAGCACAGAGCGAGTGGAGCCGGCAGCCACGTTCCGGCCACCCCTGGGGACAGGGCCTGCCCTGCTGTCACCCTGTCTGTGACAGGCAGCGGGGATGGGGTCCCTGTGTGCCACGACACCAATTCCCCACTGCTGGGCTGGTCCCTGTCACAGAGAGCTTCAGCCCTCGCCCTCCACTTTGCCTTTCGCTTAGCAGGGACCAAGGCTCCTCCAGGCTGTCCCGGCAATGAGTTTGCTGGGTCTCAGCCCCTCTTGGAAAGATTGCTCCTTCCCTATGGGAAGACCATTGCTTCCAGTTTGGCCTCATTCCTGGGCGGACTGGGAGGATAGAGGTGATAGAGCGGGTCCCATCAGGCTGGGGAAGGGGTGGGCAGTAAGTGGTGTGGGCGAGGGGGTGCAGACAACCCTTGGGGCTGGGATGCAAGCGCTCTCAGCCCAGTGCTCAGACTGGTGTGCATGTGTGCATCAGCCCCTCTGTGCCAAGGCTGAAAAGGAATAAAAATAAAAGCTTTGCATGACTCTGGAAATACTATGGGTTGTCTAAACAGAAAAGGCAGCTGGCTCCTTGGCCCTGCAAGCGCAGAGCTCCCTCCTGCCTCAGTTTCCCCTGTGGATGATGGGGGATGCAGATCCCCCTTTCTCCCCTCCCCGCATCCTCAGCTCAGACCATGATGGGGGGTAGGACTGGCCGCCAGCCGTGCCTGGCTCCGGGGCAGGAGCTGCTGGGACCGTCCTGATTCAGGCTGGCTCGTGGTGCTTGCTGGCTCCTCACGCAGTGTCACGTCTCTGGCAAAACCTGAGCAGAAAGGGGTTTACGGCTGCGGGCGGGAAGCTGAGGCGCTGCATTGGGGTTCGCGTTCCTCCACTGCGTCTGCACCGGGAGCCAGCAAGGGTGAGCGGCTCACGGGCGTTTTCCATTCCCTAACCCTTCCCTGGCTGCCGCAGCGCCTGGGCTTGGGCACTCAACTCATGAGGCTCTTCTCCAGGGGAGATTTGCCCATAGGTTTAATGACCAAAGCAGCAGCTGTGCTCAAAATGGGTTATTTCTTGTTTTTCCTCTCTTTTCTTTTAAACACCTGGCTGGGGCAGAGGTCAGCTGCCTTTTCGGCTGCATTTCTTACTCAGGAGCGAGTGCAGCTTGTTCTTTCCAGCCTGGCCCTGTCTCTGTCCGTCTGTGCTGGTGAAGCTGCATGTCCTGGTCCACGAGGGTTTTGCTCCCTGCTTCAAGCAGTGTGAGATGCTCAGGGATGGATGGAGAGGCCAGGCCATGCCTGGGAAGAAGGGACAGATATTTGGGATGAGCATATCTGCATGGAAGGGATGCAGGCCACCTCCTCCTCCTCTTCCTCTCGCCTCCCTCGCTCGCTGTGTGCTGCGATCCCTGTGCTGGGGTGACCAAAGTGACACAAACGCCCTCCCCGGCCAAGCGCCGAGCTGAACCCGCACGCCCTCGTGCCGCTGGAGTGCTTTGGGCTGGGGGCTGCTTTGTTCAAGGGGGGCTTCAAGCACCTTCCACATGTCCCCTCGGCAGCCACACTCACGGAGCACGTTCCCAGGTGTTTCCAGATCTCTGCTGGAGATGGAAACGTGGGCATGGAGCAGGCACGCTCTGCCCCTGCCCCACATGCAGCCGGGGTGGGGAGGAAGCACATCATGCAGTATCTCAGCAACGTGAGAGCGGGATCTATGCATTACAAAGCAACATACTTTTCCCCTTCACTCACTTCCCGCTCCAGAGCTTTGCTGGGAGCCAAGTGTTTCTCCCAGGCTCATGGTGACACTCTCCCAGCTCTCTGGCTCTTGCGTGCAGAGGCTGCTGCGTGCTCCCTCCGGGGCGGAGGGGGCTGGGACGGGCAGGAGCCTGTCCCCGGCTCCCGGCGAGGTTTGGGGGAAGCTGAGATTAATTTTCCAGGCTAGTGGCCACCCAACACCAGTGGCAACACCCTGCAGTGGGGGAGGCATGCAGAGACCTGGAGAGCCGTGGCTCCCCCGAAGGGCAGCGCAGCACCCTCCCACCGCAGTCCCAGGGGAATGGGTGCATCCCAAACTGCCAGCCATCATTTTGGGGGGACCTCTGGGCTCCCCTTGTCTCTGCTCAGTGGCCCCTTCCCACGACACCGGTGGCTGCCGATGGAGAGCACGGCTGGCTTGCGAGGCTTTGCTGCCAAACGCCTGAGATTTGACGTTTTGCGTAGAGCACATGCTGCTCCGACCAAGCGGCCGCAGGGGCAGCTCAGGTTTCCTGCTGCCTTTTTTTCCCTCCCCCATTCTGAAATTAAATTTTTTAGTTCTCCGAAGGGAGTTTTAAGATCTGGCCATCAGAAAGAACCACTGCCCTGTAAATCATCTGTGTTTGTACAGCACCGAGCACAGCGGAGGCTCAGCTTGGGATGGGGTGGCTGATGCTGGGATAACATAAAGAATAAGCATCTCCCTCAGCCAAATCAATATTTTAAGCTGCTATTCCTGAGGAGCCCGGGCTGCGGTATGGGGAAGGCGAGCCTAGTTTGAGGACAGCCCTTTGCTCGGCTCTGTTTGAGAAGCCTCCCGTACTGCTTTGCTCTGCAAAATTCCCCTTCTTGAAACCCCTGGGGCTGGGACCGCCAGCTCTTGGCATGCTGCAATGTCCCCCAGGGCTGTCCCCTCCGTGTTGCCCCTGGCCAGGGGGAAACGGAGACGCTGCAGTAGCCAGAGCTGCAAACGGCCAGGGAGGCTGCGCTGTTGGAAATCAATGTGATGAGGTTCAGGGTGGGACGTGCTGCCAGGGGAAGGGGATGCTTATTTTAACGACACCTGATATGAGCTATGTGCACGCATGAGCACCATGATGTGGTGCATGAGGGGTCTGGCTGGGATGGATGGGGAGGACAGGGAGGATGAGGGACGCGGGTGCTCGCTGTGTCTAACATTTCCCAGCTGGAGACACTGAAGTCACCAGCTATAATGGTTTTTTTTTTTTCTCACATCCCCCTCCTTAAACCCTCTGCTGTCCTTTGTCCGTGTTTCCTCCCTTGGGGCATCTGCATGGCTGCAGTTGACTCCCTGCCGGGATGGTCGGAGTGACCGGGGCATGGCTGGGCGCCGAAACCTCACTGTGCCTGATGGGCTGGTAGGATGGAGCCTCCGGGCTTGCTGGGGACCACATTCCTCCATGTTTACCCACTCAACGGCTGTCCCTTGTGTTGCCCTTGGTCGAGACAGGCCGTTCTTGCAGCCCTGGCTCTGTCTCCTGGTGCTTTCACGCTCAAACATTTCCTCTCCTACCTCCGCCAGACCAAAGCGGTATTTCTGTTACAAACCTCTGCAGAACAAACAGGCCATGGCTGGGAAAGGGGATAAACTGAAGGGACCAGGGGACCAGGGATGACCGGGATGCTGCTAGCCCACAGCAGGGGCACTGAAACTGGAATGTCCCCAAGCCAACAAGAGCCATGAGAGCAGGTTTGCTCCATGGCCACGCTCTATCATCCCCTTCGCCTGCAAGAGCGGGGCTAGATTCTGCTCCAGACGTAGAATAAACCGAGCGCGCAGTGCCCAGAGCCACATTCAAGGCTGCAGCCTGTTGCGTCTTAAAAATTTAAAAGGACGTCTTTGAAGGTGGATTCGAAACTTGGACACTGAAAGAAATTCCTGCAGGAAGAAAATTCAACAAACAAAGTCCGTTGGCTGAGAGCAAACTTTATACTCACCAGATTTGCTGAAGGTTTTCATGCTTTGCAGCAACGGGAGCTGTGTTAGCCGCTTCGCAGGTCGGACAGCACGGTGGATAAGGTCTAGGATATGAAACCTTTACATGTTGGCATTGCAGGGTGACTTTTGTGCAAGCAATTGCCCCATTCGGTGCCTCGGTTTCCCCCTTTCAGTGCTCAGCTGAATATCTGTTAGATAGCAAGGTAAAACCCTGTGAAACGTCCCCATGGATTCAGGCACTTTTGACTAGTTTTTAAAGCAATTGGCATGAATCTCCAAACAGCATGTTCTTTCCCTATTGATTCTGATCCTTCTCCAGCTGGCAAACACATGTCTCCATCTCGACCCTTTGTTTAAACAACGTGAAATACCGATGTGGTTTCCCTCCGTTCCTTTTCCTGGCTTGCACTCGAGCTACCTGCTGGTTTTTAGGCATCCGAGTGCCCCAGCTCGCTGCAGGGCGAGGGCTGTGCCCTCGGACCATCCCGCTCCCGGCAGTCAGCAAGCAGCACTCACCAGCAATAGTTTTAGGTTTAGGAGTAAACCTAATAATAGGTTTAGGAGTAAAGGGAAGGGCACCATGTTGGGAACAAATATATTTAAGGGTTGCGGGGAGCCCAGGGCAAAGTGGGGGAGTCCAGTGGGTGGGAACTTTGGGGGAGGCTCTGATTTTGGCTGTTTGAACCCGCTGTTGGTAGCCACCACCAGCTGAGTGTGGGAGTGCGGGATCGGACCCGCCTGGATGGCTGCCAGCCTCCGGTAGGGTTTGGACTGGATTTTCAATGAGCCAAAGCATCTCAGGTTTCCTGGCCCCTGCTGCAGATCAGCTTGCTTGGAGAGAGGACTGCTCGCAGGGAGGGAGAGGACCCCCTGCCCCCTGAACCCCACGTCCCAGGGATGCCCGGGGCAGGGATGCCTGTAAAGAGGGAGATCCCCATGGCCGCTGTGCCTCCCGGGACTCCTTGCTCACGCCTGGGCTGTGTCTGAGAGCTGTGAATACGCAACAGGTCCCAGGCTGCCTCTGAGCTCCTTGGAGCAGAACTGTCCCCCCTGAGCATCCACGAGCGCGCCCGCCCCAGCAGGCACCCGGGAGCCCCAGGGGTCCCTCGGCCGCGTCCCCTCGGTGCACAGTGGTTTTCCAGCCTGGGATCTGGCTGAGGCTCCATGCAAAACCCAGTGTCCCTGTGCCCGTGGCCCGCTCGGCCGCATGGCACCGCCGTGGCTCCCCTCCCTTCTCTTTATTAAGTGCCGTTAGGATTTAAATTAAAGCTTATCACCAGCTGGGAGCGAATGAACCCTGCATCATGTTTTACGGGGTGCCATCTGCCAGGCAGGAGCAGAGACCCCAGCGCGGGGCTGGCTCCCTTCAGCAGGGGTGGGGGGGGGGCAGCTGGAAGTCACTCTGTGCAGATGGGGGACCCAGGTGGGACACCCCTGGGGACAGGCTGGCTGGTGACCCACGCCGAACCCCCGTACTCTTGCACCCCAGTTGCGCTTCAGCCGTGTCGCTGGAAAGCGCCATCCCAAACACACGCTCCTGGAAAACAGGGGCCGTGGCAAGGGAAGGGCTTATTTAAATTATTAATTAGCTTTGTTTTTAAACACGGGCTCCGAGCAGCCTCCGCAGCAGAAGGAATTGTTATTAAACGCCAGCCCTCCGGCAGGCAGGCCATGTGTGCGCCGCAGAGCCCGCAGCGCTTGGCTGCCAGATAAAGACGTTATTGTTGTCATCGTGCCTCCGTCCCAGCCCTCCGCCTCCCGCGCTCCCACCCACCCTCGACCAGCGGCTCCCAGGAACAAAACCCCCACGCTCGGCCCAGGCTCACTCGTGGCGGAGCCGCGGTGCCGAGAGGAGGAGGAGGAGGAGGAGGAGGAGGAGGGACGCAGCCAGAGAGAAACTTGTTTTGGGGATTAATAAGAGGCAGGAGGAGGGAGAGGTGCACACAGGTAAGCTGTGGGCCGGTGCTTTCCCCCAGGCTCTTCTCGCCTTGCCTGATCCTCCGACCCAGGACGCTGCACTGGTCCACGATGCTCCTGCCCTCTCCAGCCTCCCTTACATGCAAAGCAGCATCTGCTCTTCCTTTTTTTTTTTTCTCTCCTCTTTTTTTTCTGTTCTTCAGCAGCTGGGGTCTTTGTTTCCTTTTCTCTTGTTGCAAGAGTTTTTCTCGGCACGGGGCAGGCTGGGGTGGAGGTGGGGGGAACTTGAGGCTGCAAAGTCAGAGGAAAGTCCCGTGTGTGATGATAGCGTTGCAGCTACTGCCAGGCGCTTTCTGCGGGGCTGAGCAAGGACTCCCTTGTGTCTCCCACCCCGCACCGACCTGTGCTCTCACACGCTCACAACCCCACGCACGTTTGGCTCTGGCTCTGCAGCCAGGGAGGCAGAGCTGGGGGTGCTGGGGGGGGGGGCTGCACAGCCCGAGCCATGCTCAGGACAGTCCCCTGCCTTGGAAAGCAGCAGGGAAAGCGTGCAAGGAGGGGGAGAGGCTGCGAGGGGAGCGGATACCTGCGGAGCCGGGATTGCTACCAGGGAGCCTCTGGTAACATTGGGTTACCGTGCCTGCCTTATGCTGGGCACAGGGTACAACAGACGGGCTGGGGAAATGGCTGGGGCTGGGAGGGGGCTGCGGGGTCCGGCTCCTGCGGGAGGGGGGCTGTGCGCAGTCCCTCACCCCCGTGCCGGAGTGGGGAGCAGGGAGTTTCCCTGCCCTGCGGAGGGGACCAGCATCACGCTGCTTTGAGAGCGAGGTGGGAGAGAGCAGGCAAACAGCACCTCAGTGCTTTAGCGGCACTTTTCAGCAAGTTGGTTTTCTGCCCAAAATGTAGGTGGTAAAGCCCTTCTCTCCTGCCCGGCAGGCAGAGCCGTGCCTGGATCACATAGACTATTCCCAGGACATGTAACACCACTTTTGCTGGCTCGATCGCCGGGATTTGAGCCAGCTCTGCTCCAGGCAGGCGGAGAGGTGCAGCCCCCTCCCCGCACCCTGCCACGGGAGAGCTGCCCTGTGGGTCCCGTTTGGAGCCAGCTCTTTGTCTCTGCTCCGGCATCAGCAGAAGATGATGGGAGGAAGCAACAGGGCAGCGATGTTCGCTGAAGTCCTGGGGAAAGGGCTTTGTTGCGCAGAAGAGGCTCATCCCAAACCCTCCCTTCCCTGTCTGGTTGAGAGTTTTAGGAAAAGCATCTCCAGGGCAGAAAGTGGAAATTCATCCCCTTGGCAGCTGAATGCAAAGCATGTCACACATGAGGGCTTGGAAACTTTCCTGGGAGCCTGCGATCGTGGGCCTTCCTTATGTGGTGCTCGGCCGATGGCATCCTGCAAGCTCCCGGAGCTGCCTCCCGGGAAGCACCCTTTTCTCGTCCAGCCTGGGACAGGCAGCGTGGAGCAGAAATGCAGGGTGCTGGGTGTCCCTGCTCCCCAGGGAAGCGGGGGGATGAGGGGCTGAGTGTTTTTACCTGGGAAGAGATAAAAGTGCAGCTGTGGGAGGTTTCCTCAGCCCTCGGGAAGAGGCTGGAGGGGAGGGATGAGGCAGCAGCAGCTGATAAGGCATCAGAGCAGTTTCCTATCCTTAGAGAAAGCAGAGCCGGGGGGACCAAGGCGAGGTGTCTGCTTGGAGGGGAGCAGGGTGTGTGTGGGGGGCAGGCTTGGGGGCCGGGCTGCAGTCGCTTTGGCAACATTTTCTCCCACAATTTGCTTTTGTCTGTGTCCTAGCCAGTTCCACCGTGTGTGGCAGAGAAGTCTGCGGGCGGGCTGAGCTGGGAGCAGCCCTGGGAAGGGTCGGGACATGCAGTGAGGGAGGAGGAGGAAGGAGGAATTGCTGACACGGAGAAGGCAGCAGAAAGGTGCTTTCTGCCAGGACTGCCTTTCCATGGACCCTGCTGCGGGAGGAGTTTGCTGGAGAGAGCAGCGAACGCGACGAGCCTTTCGCAATGAGTCTGGTGACTGTGGTACAGTGAGGAAATGCTCCTGGCACACAGAGGGACATAGGAGCCGTGCATTGTCGTCCCCATGTCTTGCAGTCCTCGGGCTGAGCCTAAAAGTGTTGCTCGAGAGCCCAGGAGTGTGTCCGAGCTGCTCTCCGGCAGGGTCTCCTGAGACACCCATCCCCTGCATGGCCATGGCACTATCCCCGCAAGAAGAAACGCGGCGGGGGCTGAGACCCTGCGGCCGCCTCGGCAGTGTGCCGGCTCCGGCCCCAGCCAAGCAGGCTGCCTGCGGCTCCGCTTCTCGCTGGGAAAGTGCTGGGAACGGGCGAAAAGAGCGGGTTGTTGCATCAGGGCTCTGCTCCCCAGGGGACCCTGAGGATGCCTGGGTGACAGCGTGTCTGCCCTCCCCTTGGAGGACAGGCTTGCGCTGTATTTAGCACTTTTCCAGCATTCCCAGCCCTCCAGCGCCGCTGGATAAAGAGCTCCCTGTTTCAGTTACAGCTGATCAGACCCAGACTCTTGCAGAGACACGAACAGGCTGTTGCGGTGGTTGGACATGAGGGAAGCCAACAAGGGAGCTTTGCTGGCTGCTTTCGGTTATTTTTAGCTTGCCCTCCTTGTTCTGCTCGAACGTGCAGGTTCCCGGGCTGGGTGGGGGCATTTTCCAGCCTGGGAGCTGCAGGGATGATGGGAATTGGGGGTCCCAGTGGGAAAGGTGTAAAGGGAGCTAGCAGGGTTATGGGCAACGGGCTGGAAAGGATCCCTGGTCCAGCCATCTAGGCTTTCCCCTCTCCTCCCAAAGTTAAAAGCTCCCTTTATCCCTCTCAGCCCCTCCACAGGAGCAGGGGTCCCAGATACATCGGTGATAGCCGTCCAGAGCCAGTTGCTGCTCTCTGCGTGTCTAACTGCTGCAAGAGAAGGCGGGGAGGGCAGGAGGCACCCAAGGGAGAGCGTTGGGACTTCTGCCCGTGACAAATCCCCCCCATGACATTTACATAGCTCACTCTTGCCCCGGAGGTTGTGATTTTTGCTTGCCCTTGGCACCAGTCACTGGGCTGGCAGCGAGCACTGCTTGGGAGCTGTGGGTTGGTGAGATGCAACGAAGATGATAAACTATTTGGAAAGCACACACCAGTGGCATTTGGGGCTGGAATTTCCAGCTGTTGTGCCGAATTTTTGTCAATTGTAATGGGATGACTGAGGGAGCAGCTGCTTCTTTCTGGGAAAAGCCCTGGGCTGGCATCTGTTGGGTGCCTTGGTCTTACACCCAGGCCAGGCTGGTCAGCCCAGCTCGCAGCTCAGGAGGTGTCAGAACTGCTTTTTGTCCATGAATCGAGCCTTTTCTCCACACCTGGTTTCCTGAATGCATTCATTGCTTCGTGATTTAGCTTTATTCCAGTTGCATGGATTCCTTGCGGGTACGCAGGATCCGAGCTGTCCTGTCTGTCGGGGAGCGGTGAGAGAGGTTGAGTGGAGGCATTTGCAGAGCAGGCGCTGTGCCGTGGCTCCAGCCGCCGATTCGGCAGCCAGTGCTCGTGCAGAATCAGGGTGTGGGATTTTGAAATCTGGCTTCTTGCATTCATGCCAGTAAATTCAACTGCATGAAACTGGATGGAGAGCAGACTGCCGACTGTGTCGGGTCCAGGGAGAGCTGGCTTTGAACCTTCCAGCGTGTTGGAGGCAATTGTAAAGCTTGTGGTGGCCTCAGGCTTGTTGTGTCCCCGTTATTCTGGATGCAAGGCTGTTGCGGGGACTGCTGGCTGTGAGCTGGTTTCCTGCAGATCGCTTGGAAGTGGGTCCTGCTTTCCCAGAGCAGGCTGGGGAGCGGCGGGCAGAGCCTCCGCAGGGAGCTGGAGCTTTGCAGGGAGAGGCTGGTGGGGACCGGCAGCAGAGGAGGGTCGTGGCAGTGCTGGCTCTGCCCGGCAGCAATGGGCAGAGGGGCTGTGGCAGTCCCCGTGGGGACGTGGCAGTGGGTTGCAGATAAAAGGGGCTGCCTCTGCCTCCTGACACTTTCCTTCTGTGCTGACAAATGCCACATGATGCTGCCGCGCTCCAGCCTGAATTTCTGGCTCGCTGACTATTTCTGCTATACGCTGAGTCCCTAAACATCTGCAGCGTTAAAGCCTCATGCGGAGGGGATGGTGCAGGCTGTGCAGGGCCAGGTCGCTCCTGGAAGGGCTGAGAGCACAGCCAGCTCCCGAGACCAACGGGGTGGCAGCTCTGCCCTGTCCCCCACCCTCCCTGTGACATTGCCCGGGGTGGCTGCCGGGTGGCCTGAGCTGAGCATCGCCCTGCGAGTGGAGGGAGCCAAATGCCCGGATCACAGCATGTACTGGCTGAAATATCGCGTCCCAGATGCCTCCTCCCCTCTGCAACGGGCCAAATGCAGACCTCAGCCCCTGCCGCTCCCCCAGGCGTTGTGGGTGTTAAAATCCAGGTCTGAGTTTTGGAGCGGAGGCAAAATCCCAAGGAAAGGTCTGGGACAAGGTGGGGGGAGAGCCACGTGCAAGGAGGGACGTGGCTGGGAAAGGAGCGGGGTGCTGCGGAGCCAGGGAGGGAACTGCACGTAAAGCAGCTCCCTGTCACGAATTTGCATGTTCTCTGCAGCCCGCCGTTGAATCTGAACTCTTACAACACAGAAGCACGCACGTACATCCCCAAAGGGGACTTACTGCAGCACTGCTGAGCTGAATATCTGGCAGCATTCGGGCCCCGTTGCTCTCCCCCTGTTCCTCCCTTCCCCCAGCGAGATGCCAGAGCTCTGATTGAAAACAGCAGGCATGTGAGGCTTGTAGGGTTAAACAGAGCCAGATGGGAGCAGAGCGAGACAAAAAGGAAAGTAACAGGCTGGGCCTGGAGCGGGGGGTGAGAACAGGATCTTTTCTTGGAGAAAGTCAATTACTTGGAGCCCCAGGAATGCGTGGGATCGCTTCAAAGGGAGCCAGGCTGGCGCAGCCCTGGGACCAGTGGCCCATCGAGGGGCCCTAAGGACATCCCTGGGTGGGATGCGGACCCCGGTGGGAAGCTGTAAGCTAAAGGAGGTTGGCGTGGCAGGAGGGTACCGCAGCAGTGTTGGTTTGTGCTGCTGCTTGCTGGTCGGATGAAGGCTGGGGACATTTCCCTGCTGCTGCCCAAAGGCAAAAGCGATGTGCCCGGCTCAGCCCTGCCTGTTTGCTGCTCCTGCCGGGCATGCTGAGCTGAGCCGAGCCGGCTGGCTGTGCCCATGGCGCCGATGCCCCTGGCCCCTGTGGCCGTGACGGCAGTGCTGTGCACCAGCGAGCTGTGAGCTCCACTCTGTCGTGTTGCACGGGAGACAGCAATGAGCCGGGAGAGCCTGATTTCTCTCCAGCATCAGCATCACTGGCTCCAGCATCACCAAAGCCTTCTGCCCCACGCTCCAATCCCAGCAGCACTGGCTCCCACAACAGACACTCCGTTTCCCCAGGAGATCCATCTTCCTCTCAGTCTCCTCATCTTTCTCCCCGTCTTCCTCCCTGTCTCATCTCACTTGATTCTCTTTCCCACCCTGCCTCTGCCGAGCTCCTCCATCTGCCTCACCGTGCATCCAGCTTGGCTGTGTTCCTGCTGGGGTGACAAATGCCGCCGGGAAAAGCCTGGCGAACACCCCGAGTATCTGCCCAGGAAGCCCACAGCCTGGTCTGCTCCAGCTGGCCCCGGGGAGTGTCAGAGCATCCAAAGCACCTTCTGCACAGGGCTTTCTGGGGAGCTTGTCTGCAACAAGCTGGATCCCTCCATCCTCCAAGGCATCAGCTGGAGAGCTACCAGCAACAGTCTTGCAAGGATGATTGCTGCTGTTCCAGGCAGCAGCAGGGAGGGCAGAAATGGGACAGGCAGCCTTCATGGGCTTGATAATGACCCAGAGAAGAGGGAGGGGTGGTATGTGTAAGGTGTTGGGCTGGTGTCCAGGAGAAACCCTCTGGCTCGGGGCAAGCAGAGAACTCACCTGATCACTCCAGATCTCCCACTTCTCCTGGGACTCTCCCCAAATAACCAGCCTAGCCCAGCACCCTGCAGTGGGACTGGAGGTGATGGATCAGTTATTTGGGCAGCACAGGGAGCCGTATAGCCAAACACCTTTGGTATTGCCCATGCGTAGTCTTGAAAATGTCCTTTTTATCACGTGGCCTTGAAAATGGGCTGTCCTGCATTAAAGCCTTGTCCCTGAAGCACAGGGCCATCCATCTTTGCTGCCCCACTAACTGCCACTGGCATCCCGATACTGTTGCTCAGCCAATTTGCTACTGAATCATTGATTTTTTTGGCTCAAGTGCAAAACTAAGCCTAATCCATCACGGTCTCCGAAGGGGCAATCCATCCTTCGGGGAGAGGGCACAGTGGTGTCAGGGCTCCCGGGGGGGGAGCCAAGTTCAGTGGGGCAGTGCTGGGGGTGGCATGTGAAAAAACCCCAAACCGAATGAAAAAAACCCAACACCAACACCAACACCCCCCCCCCGCCATGGCATAAAGCTGAGCCAGAGAGAGGGGATCTCAGTGACTCATGCTCTAGAGAGGGGTTGGATTTAAAGATAACTTCCAAGGGAAGGAGAGAAAATAGCAGGTTACTGGCAAGGATGTGGGGTAAATTCCTGCCTGTCAGTGATGAGGGAGATGGGAGATGATGTGGTACCTAAATCGGGCGCTTCCTAACCCACCTCTTCTTGTCGCCTCCCTCAGGGAAACATCTGGACCATGAAGGTGGCCTTCAGATTGCTTCTCCCGCTTGTTCTTGTGCTGATCTCGGAGGTGAGCGGGCAGCGGAGGAAGCCTCCCCGGAAACCCACCCGCCCGCCTCCCGAGTTCGTTGAGCCCGTCGAGCCCACAGAGCTGCCTCCACCCCTGCCGCCGGGTCCCCCCTCCATCTTCCCCGACTGCCCCCGAGAATGCTACTGCCCCCCAGACTTCCCCTCTGCCCTCTACTGTGACAGCCGCAACCTGCGGAAGGTCCCCATCATCCCGTCCCGCATCCACTACCTCTACCTCCAGAACAACTTCATCGACGACCTCCCGGAGGAGTCCTTCAGGAATGCCACGGAGCTGAAATGGGTCAACCTAGACAACAATCGCATCCGGAAGGTGGACAGGCGGGTCCTGGAGAAGCTGGAAAACCTCATCTTCCTCTACATGGAGAAGAACCAGCTCAAGGAGGTGCCTGCCTTCCTGCCGCCCAACCTGGAGCAGCTGCGTCTGAGCAGGAACCAGATCTCCAAGATCCCTGCTGGGGTCTTCAGCAAGCTGGAGAACCTGGTGCTCTTGGATCTGCACCACAACAAGCTAAGCGATGGGGTCTTCAACAAAAACACCTTCAAGGGACTCAAGAACCTCATGCAACTCAACCTTGCCCACAACATCCTGAGGAAAATGCCCCCCGGAGTGCCCAGTGCCATCCACCAGCTCTTCCTGGACAGGAACAACATTGAGGACATCCCCAGTGACTACTTCAAGGAGTTCCCCAACCTGGCATTCATCCGGCTCAACTACAACCAGATCTCTGACAAGGGGCTCCCCAAGAACTCCTTCAACCTCACCAACTTGCTGGTGTTGCACCTGGCCCACAACAAGCTCACCAACGTCCCTTTCATCAGCCCCAAGCTGGAGCACCTCTACCTGAATAACAACTCCATTGAAAGTGAGTTGCACGGGCCGGTCGGGAGGCTGTGGTGAGGTCTGTGGGGGAGAAGATGGGCTTGAGGATGGCAAGTGTTTCATTGAAAAAGGTCGTTTTTCACCCGGTGGGATGTGAACCCTTCAAAGGGGGATGCAGTGGTGAGATGAGCTGGGGGCTCTTTGTAGGTGAGCAAGGCCCTAAGGGGGATGGATTTGCATGTGGGGAAGGATGGTCTGAGGATCAGGGTGGTAGCTGAGGAGCAGAGCTAAATTCCCCCTGGTGCTGCAGGGCTTTTCTTGTTCGTTGTCATGGGCAGCTCTTCTTTGGGGCCAGCTGCCATCTAAATAGTCACTTCCCCAGCAGGGCTCAGAAATAGGGATATTTAAAAAGGAGAGTCTGTGCACATATTTTAAGAACAGATGCCAAATACGCAGTCAAGATGGTTAGAAATAACCCAGCTTAGCTCTCGAGCTGAGCCTCACAAAGGAAGGAACAGGGAGAACAAGGCTGTGATGGAGGTTGCCTTGGCAAACCAACCGGGGCAGTTTCACACCGTTCCAGGCAAAGCACTGCAATTTCATGGGAGAGGTGCTGGCCTGTGAAATGTGTAAACATAGCTAGCGCATTTGAGAAGAAGACAGAGACCCATTCCTGGTCACCCCAGATGTTTCTGGTATTAGAGGTCCAGCAACCTGCTGTCCTTGTAATCCGCGGGGGAGCAAGAATGCGGCGCTCCTGCCAAAAACCCTCCATGTGCACCGGGAAAAGCGTGCTGGGCTCTTGTATTTCTGGCTGCGGTGGGGTGCATGGGGGCTGCAGGACCCACACAGGGCGTTACTTGCCTTGTGAAGCAGCTGCCGGGCAGGACGCTGGTCCCCACAAGTGGTGTGACACAGGCACTTCCACGCTGCGGTGTTTATTGTGCAGTGATGGTGCGTGGCTTTATACGTAAGAGTGGTCCACTGCCAAAGAGGGGTTGTTGTAAAATCACAGAGCAGCTTTAGCGGGCCGGCTCCTGCCCAAACAGGGCACTGAACGTGAGCCAGGAAGGGACGAGCAAGAAAGCTGCTCTTTGCAGGCAAGCACTAATAGCGTTACGGGACGTGATGCCAGGGAGAGGGACAAAACCCTCACAAAGCCGCATCCCTTCTCTCAGG
Organism: Gymnogyps californianus; assembly: GCF_018139145.2. NCBI lineage: Eukaryota > Metazoa > Chordata > Aves > Accipitriformes > Cathartidae > Gymnogyps > Gymnogyps californianus. Next base: position 3,681,487 of record NC_059497.1, on the reverse strand, counting down.
TGGTCGCCGGAGTTGCTTCCCAGGGAATCATGACGCAGTGATGAACGTCTGGTTCAAATGCTGGTTAATCTGCATTTTATTTAGACAACACCAAACTGGAGCCAAGGAGGACCTTGGGGCAAAGGTGGTGGTGACTGCTGCTGGCTTCACACGCACCAGTACCCAGGTCCTGCTAGGGCTTTCCATGGAGAGATGCCCTCGTGGCCGTGCACATCATGTCCCAGCTCTTTTTTTGCCTATTTTACCCAGCTTTCATAAGATTTCAGTCCCTGGAGTTGGGTAATGACATAAGAATCCCCGGGTTTATTTTCTGTAATGCAGGCCCTGGGGTGGGGAGAAACACGTGGAAATCCAGAAGTAAGCAACGAGCTGGTTATTGACGTTATCTTCAGCGTAAAGGTGCTGGAGCATGTTTCCTTGATGTATTTTTGAAGGCTTAGGGCTGGCTTGGCAGGTTTCATGTTTGAAAGAATCCCTTTTCTCTCTCAAATGACACTGCATCCCTCACCACACTTTGGCTGAATGTGACCTACTTCATTTCTGAACAAAAGCAAGATTTTTCTCTTGCTGGGGCTACACCGTCTTCTGGGAGAGGCTGGGGATTCTCCTTCTTGGTAGCAAAGCAACCCCATTTTGGGGTTCAACAGACAGGCAGGCAGGGAGGGGGTTCTCTAACACCCTCTCTGTCTTCCCTCTCCTCTAACCTGCATCCCGCTTTTCCTCTCCTCCCTGCAGAAATCAACGGGACACAGATCTGCCCCACCTCGCTGATGTCCATCCAGGACTTCTCCCCCTCCGACCTGGACAGCGTGCCCCGGCTCCGGTACCTGCGGCTGGACGGGAACCTCCTGAAACCCCCCATCCCCTTGGACCTGATGATGTGTTTCCGCCTCCTGCAGTCCGTGGTTTTCTAGCCCTGCCTGGCAGCGCGTCTCTCCCAGGACTTGGCTTTGCACAGAGACTCGACCCCCGTCGGTGTTTGACACGTGGGACCCTCTTTGCCTCCCTCTCCCTCTGCTCACACCCCGCCTCCATCCCTCTTGCCTTTCCCCCTTTCCTCCCCTGCAGTGGCGGTGGGCATGCGTGGCATGTGCATCCTTAGGGACCGCTGTCTGCAGGACAGCACCGCGTCGCAGCAGCCATCCCAGGTCGCAGCATCATCCCGGAGTGGCTGCCATGCTCACCCCAGTTCCCTGCCTGTGGGCCCTGCCTTCTCTGCCCTCACCCAGGCCAGTCCTGGAGCTGGTTCTGTCTCTCCCCTCCCACCCAGCAGAGTTTCAGGAGGTTGGATTTGGTCCAAGCCAGAGGCATCTCAGGATGGAGCTGACGAGGGAGCCCAGGGGCCACCTCGCTGCAGGACTCGGGTCATACCATTGCTCCGGGTGGCTGCACCCAGAGAGCCCACGATGTCCCTGGGGAAAAATCCCCTGTGACGGAGGTGGAGCAGGGATGCCCTGGGCTGGTGTGGATGGCCACCCTGCAGCCTCGGGGCGCAGGGTGATGCCAGCCGGGTGTACCGGCGGTGGGTGGCTGGGGGAGCAGGATCCGTGCAGGCGGAGGGTGACCGGGTCTGGCGCTGACCGGCAGGACCGGCAACGACACCTCGTGGCCAGAGCCACGTCCCAGGGCCCCGGGCGAGGGATGCGCTTCTCCTGCCTGGGCCCTCCTGGGGGGCTTTGGCCTTGGCTCCGCATTGCTCTGGAGGCCGAGGGGCTTATTCCCTCGTGGTGGTGTGAATTTGGCAGGAGGGAGTGGGGAGGGTGCCCGGCCCCTGCAGCTGGAGCTGGGCTCTCCTGCACCCCGCGTGGGTTGCACCTTCCCCGCAGCAATACACCACGCACCCTCCTTTGCAAGACCAGCCCCCTCCCGCAGCCCCCTCCCCGACTTTCATCCTTCCCAGGCCCCCCCGGCAGCATCAGTCCACAGTGCCGCAGCCCCCTCCCAGCATCCTGCATCCTCCCCCCGCCCCGTGCTGCGGAGATGCAGGGCTCAGCGCATCGGCCGCGCTCCGCTGCTTCCAGCTAAAAACCCTGGCCTCCCCGATGTAGGCAGGACCCAAAGCCTGTGGGACCCCGATGCTGGCGACCTGCCCTGGGCACGGGACCCCCCCCCCCCCCGGGGGCAGAGCAGAGCCAGCTGCTTTGCAGCGATGCCAGCGGGACACTTGCTTTCGTATTTAGGTACCTGGGGCCAGATGCTGACGTGGGTGTAAACCCGGGCTCTGCCAGGGCTGGGTTGACCTGTGAGATCTCCGCTCTGCTCTCAGTCCTTCTGCCTTCCTGCCTTGACTCCCATCTCCTGGAAGTTTTACTCTCTGTTGCTTTCTTGAACCAAACACACATGACTGGTTTTGCCTTGTTTTTTTAGAAAAAGGGAAAGAAAAAGAAAAGGGAAGAATTACTCTTTTGGAAAAGCTATTTTTTATTCCCCCTTCTCCCTGTTTTCACATGTATCGCTTCCCTCTTCGATAGCTGTACCCGCATATATAGGGTGTCTGGGTTTAGGGGTGGTTATACTTTTTTTTTTCTTCCTGATTCTCAGGATGTAGTTTTAAGGCCAAACATGAGAGAAAAAAAACATCCAACTGAAATAAACATTAAAGCAATAAACCAAAGAAACCAGCCGTTACCTCCTTTGTGTTCAGCCACCAAAACTGACCCTTCTCCGAGACGGGCACGGACGGGCACTGTGTCCCGCTCCCCGGGAATGGGACAGGGATGCTCCCCGCAGCCTGGGGACACACCAGCGACCCTGCGAGCTGGGTGCTCCCCCCTTCCCAGCGCTGGAAGGTTCATTAAACCCCCGTGCTAATTCAGGCTTGTTTTCTCATGATTAAAGTCTCATCTCCAAATCTTCCTCCAGTGGGCTTTATTGGGTTTGACAGGTTTCAACCTTAAACCCGGAGACCCTATGTATATATTTATATATAATGTGTATATATACTGGTAGACTGTACAGATATATCTAGAGACATATGTAGTTCTCGACTGATTTCAACTTAATGGTATTTTCACTCCTACTCTCCGCAGCAGTGAAAATAAAATGATTCACAAGGGACCCAGCGCCGTGGTTGGACCTGCCTCTCATCCATCCTCATCTTCCTCGCTGCGCGGGAGCTGCCGCCGCTTCATTCAGGACCGGATTTCCTCTGTTGGGGCTAACTTTCCCAACAGTCGGAGCTCGGGAGATCCTGGAGGGTCCCTGCAGCGGGAGGCTGTCGGGCTTGGGGGTTGTTTGTGGTGTGCCCTCGCCTGAACCGATGCTGGGCTGGACTCGCAAGCAGCGCCAGGGTCAAAGCAGCAGGCACGCCTGCAAAGCCCCCCTGCAGAGCGGCGGTGGGCAGGCTTATGGAGCATGTGCCTGTCTTAATGAGCACCTCTGCTAATTAAGAGAGCTCGACCTTGGCTGCAGCTCCCAGGGCCGTGACTGCAGCTGATGGGCGTTATTGTCCCTGCAAGCCGGCTGGGAGAAGCCGATGGCTGCATGCGCTGTGTGTTGGGGCAGGGTGTGTGAACTCGGGCTGAGCTGCCCCCACGTCACCTTCGTGCTCCCAGGGAAGCCGGACAATGTCCCCAGGGTGAGTTTGCCCCGGAGGAGCAGCACAGAGGAGCTTCAGGGCATGCCATGGGGCAGCCAGGGGGGGAGGCATCTCTCCCACTCATGGCAACGAGCCCGGATCCATCCCCAGGGCTGCGGTCATGCGGGGTGCACGTGTGTTTTCACACGAGCAGAACGGGTGTAGGCAGCAACTTATCCTTCTGCCCATCGCTGCAGCTTCACAAATCTCCTCTTGCTGCTGCTCTCCCCACGTGAATCATGAGCGGAGAGGGAGGACGGCTGTGGGCGTGGGTGCAAACGCATGGGCTGCAGCGTGGGGCTGCTCACGGGAGCGTGCACGCTGGCAGGAGGGGATGCGTGTGCGTGTGTGTGTGCAGAGCAGGCACAGGCAGCGAGCTCCCCTTATGTTTTTGTGCTGGAGAATAAAATCTCCGTATTTTGTAATCGGGGCGTGAATCACGCACTCCCGAGTGTGCATTCACTCGCTGCCTCCCCGGGGCAAGTCAGCCCTGTCTCCCCAGGGGAGCTGAGCACCACAAAAGCAGGGGGGCTCGTTTCTTCTCTCTGCAAACAGTCGCTGTGCCACCTTGGGAGTGGGATCTGGGCCGTCAGCATGGGAAGCCCTCCCCTCACTGCGTGTGCCGTGGGGTCACGGGGAAGGCTGGAAACTCCTCGTTAGTGGGGGGCTGAGTGGGGCTGCTGGGGTGGGCATCAAAGGGGGCTCCTCAACATGGTGGGTCCTGATCTTCCCGGTGCTGGGAGGGGCGTGGGCCCACTGGGGAGTGGCTGGATGTGGCGAGAGGCAGTCTGGTGCAGGATGAGTTACTGCTCAAATCAAGCCCCCTTGCAGCTGGTGACGCACCCAGCCCACTTGTGGGTGCCTGAGCAGGGACCTCCCCTGCTGTGAGGGTTTGCACCGACCCCCAGGCGATGCCGGCTTGCAGGCGTTTGCTGCGGCTGCTGGGGTGCCGCTGCCTCTGGGGACAAGGGAAGAAGTGGGCACAAGGACGGACACCGGCTGCTTCTCTAGGTCCCCCCGGGGACCCCGCTGCCATGGGGACCCTCGCCAGCCCAGGCTTTTGCTTTGCAGCAGTTTCCCCCATGCTGGGCTGCTGGGCAGGAGCTGCCCCCAATCTCCCCTCTGAGCTGGGGCAGAAGGTGCCATCCAAAGGCCGGGTCCCCTCCAGCCATACTGGACAAAAGCCCCTGCTCCCTGGGGGCAGGGGGGACTCAGCAGCTGACCCTGGACAAGGGCCTGCAGCCCCCCAAGGAACAGAGGCACCGGGTCAGCTGTAATGCCCCCCTCAGCTGCCACATCGCCTCCATCACGGTGGCTGCCGAGCTGCCTAATGAGGGGCTTAATGAAGATTAGCGGCGGCTCTTTGCTCTGCTCCGTGCTGAGCAGGGCTGGGGCTGCCGTGGCAGGGGGAACACTGTGGGCTGGGGGCGAGGGGGCTGCGGGTGCGTGGACGAAGCCCGTGCCCGCTGGTGAGGGGGCTGCCAGGGTGTCCCCGCCTGCCCAGCAAGCACCGGCAGATGGGTGCGATGTCTCGGGTGGGTGAGCGTGTGGGCTGCGATCTGCCTGTGAGAGAGAAGAACGTTTTTACGGCAGTGGGTGGCTGTGTGTGCACAAGGCTGCCCAGCGCTGCGAGGAGCCCGTGGGGCTGCCGTGCACACCCAGCCCATCCCGGGGTGTTCCAACCCCACAGGACACAATCCTGGCAATGACATCCCGCCCCCCCCGCCCCGAGGATGAAGCAGGGCCATGGCCCCCCGAGTTGAACCCTACATGGGGGGTATCAAGCAGCCCCCCTGCCCCAGAGCACGTGGGTGCACACAGGGGGAGGTGGGGGACGTCTCCCATCCCACCCTCGTAAGGGAGCAGCGCTGCCCCCCCACATCTGCACCAGCTCCCCCTCCCCAAACCACCCCCATGTTTCCAAAGCAACGGTGCGCAGGGGGGCGAGCGGTGCTGAGCCCCGCGGGAGGCGAGTTGGGGTGGATGAGCCGAATATCACCAGCCATCTGGCTGCTGGAGTGGGCGCCTGTGCAGACCCCCAAACCCTGGGAAGCAGCGGGTCCCCCCACACCCTCCCCAGGGCTGGGATGCTCACTGCGCCCCAAGGTCCCACCCAGTTGAAACCCAGATCAGCAAGGGGGGCTGCGCCTGGTGCTTTGCCATTCCTGCATCCCTGGGGATGGCCACAGCTGGTAATTGCTCTCTGGCTTGGCAGGACCTGGGCTGGTTGGGGCAGGGATGGAGCTGGCTCTGTCCCCTCTGCCCAGGGCTGTGTGTCCCCATCGCCCATGGGGACACCAGGGCAGGGAGCACAGCACGCTCCCCATCCCGTCCCATCCCATCTTGTCCCCCACAGCGGGGGACACACACACACACAAGCCTGGGCTGTTGGAGGATGGCTACCATCGGGGCTGGCTCGCCCCTGGGGACAATATAAGGTCCCAGTGGGGGGCTGTCAGCTTGATTGGCCGCATCCTGCCTCTCCCCTTGGCAGCGGCCATGCCAGGCCCCTCTGTGCAGCCCCCCCCTCCTCTCCACGCATTAAAAGCCTGGCAGCCCTTCCCCGGCCAGTGCAGCAGCCCACAGGAGCGGAGCGGGGCTCTCCCACACCAAGGAGGAGGGGAAAGGGGGTACGTCCATGCCGTCTTCTTTCTGCTCCTCCAGTGCCGAGCAGAGCCCCGCTGGGCTGGGGTGAGCTGTGAGGCTGGGAGGATCGGGGGCTGGCGATGCATGTGGGGGGCTCACCGCGCTCGTAAAGGTTTGATCTGTGGGAAACCGGCAGAAATTAGGGAGCAGCATCCTCAGCCCAGGGTGCAAAAACTCTGGGCTGGGTCATTGCTTTTGCATTTGGTTTGGGAGAGACGTGTGGGAGGCTGCTGGGTGCCGGGGCCCTCTGTTTGCTCTGCCGTGGGTGCACACATGGGCATGCAGCCCGGTGGGTGGGCGATGCTGCAGCACAGGGTGCACGGTGGGTGCTGAGGACCCATGCACAGGGGCCAGCTTCACATGGGAGTGAGCTCCCTTTGGGAATGGACCCTGGTGGGTTTGGGTGCGGGGCTGCCAGGCATACCCTGCCCGGGCTGCAGAGCTGGGGGTGTCCCCGTGCAGGCAGCCCCTGTGCTCAGGGTCGAGTCACAGGGACCCTGTGGCCTCTGGTCCACCGGGCACTGGTTTGCCCAGGGTGCTGGAGGCCGAGAAACAGCATCCTGGGCTTTAGACCTGGGTGTAGGAGCAGGGGGGACTGAAGGGGAGAGCAGCAGAGTGCCAGGACTCCTGGGGTCATTTCTGCTCGGTTGCTGGGTTTATTGGGCCAGTGACTAGCTTCACCCACTGCTCTGAGGGGCCAGAGCAGGACCCTGATCCCCCCATCACCTCCTGACCCCCTCACCGCCTCCTCGGGGCTCGGAAAGCCGGGAAGCGAGGGCAGCCCGGCACGGCCGCGGGGCCTCTCCTGCGCAGCCATCCAGCCAAGCATGAAATGGGCTGAAAAGAAAAGGGATGGCGTAGTGTTCCCGGGGCCGGGGGCGGAGGACATTTGTCCCCCGCGGTGGCTGCAGTCCCCACCACGGCTGCAGAGCAGGGCTGGCTGCAGCCGGCGTGCTGGTCCTGCCTTCCCGTCCCTCTTTGCTTTCACTGCTTTGCAACTGTTTCAGGGCACCCGGCCGCATCCTGACCTGCATTGCTGGCCCTGTCGGAGCCCTGCGCCCCTGGGGACTGCGGTCCCCAGCACTGCCCTCAGAGCAGTGAACCCAGCTGGGTGCAGGATGCAGACCCTGGCCTGGCTGGGCATCGCCAGCCTGTGTCTGGGGGCAGCTTGGGCTGTCCCAGCCAAGGAGGAGAGGAGGAAAGCGGAGAAGCCAAAAGCTGATCTTGCACTCTATGAAAACCTGGACCTGGACAACTACGACCTGACACTGGACAACTATGGTGAGATCCTTGACCTGAGCAACTATGAGGAGCTCTACGATTATGGTGACCTCGCTCCGAAGGTGAGGGGGATGCAGGAGAGCACCCAGCGCACGGGGCAGGTCTTCCCTGGGTGCATCCCCAGAAAGGGGCTTGGTCGAGGGATGGATGGGGCACAGCTGGTGAACCAGCCTCTTGCACAAGCCTATGAGTCCTGGTGGCTCTTCCACCACTCTTGCTGGTGGCAGGAAAGGCTTTACCTGAGCCCGATCTCCACCGGCTTCCTTGTCCCCTGCCAGCGCCTGGCCAGAGCATCGCTGCAGGAAGCCAGGACGTGAAGGTTCCTGCATCCCTCTGGGCAAACAGGGAGGGGGGGTTCTGAAACCCTGAGCTAGGAGAGCTCTCCAACGAGGAGCTGACTTTTCAATAAGACCTATCCAATGCTCTTGACCCCTTGACCAGTGCCTCCTGTGCTGGAGAGGAACAGGAGGACTCGCTCGGCTACCCCAGCCCTCACGCCCAGGCTGTGTTTGCAGATCGAGGTTGGCACCCTGGCTCCTCGCCCAACGGAGCCCGTGGCTCTCCCAGACCTGAGCACCACGGCTGAAACCCCGAAGCTGCAGCCTCCGACCACCACCAGCCCCGTCCACCCAGCACCCATCCCCGTGCAGCGTGAGTGCAGACCCCTGGGTGCAGCACAAAGGTGCAACCAGTGGGATTTGGTTCCCATGGGATGCAGCCACGTGTCCCAGGGGTGGCAGGGCTGGTGCTCTGGAGAAAAGGGAGCAAATCCTTTTGCCACCAGCAGACAGCAGCAGTTATTTGCTCTGCCCGGGCAGTGAGGAGACAAGGTGTTGGGGGTGCATCTTATCACACAGCAGGCAGGAGGGCTGCAGCGAGACATTTCTGGGAAACAAGAGCTCCAGCAAAGCAGCAACATTTTAATGAGCAGAGGCATTGCGACAGTCGGACAGAGTAGCAATTAGATTAGTGACAATTAAAATCCTGTAGCGAGGGATAAATATCTTTATTCATTTTCTGTCACTCTGGACTGGGACAAATTAAGTAGGAGGCAAAGGGAAATTGTTGCCTTGCTGCTTTGAACTCCCCCACTAATGGATGCTGAGTCTTGCGGGCGCTGGGGGAGAGGAGAGGGAGCACGTGTGTGGAGGGGACATGGCTTTACCCCTCCTGCTGCCCCTGCCCGGCTTGCCAGGACCCTCACGCAGCCAAGACAGATGTTTTGCTCGATGCAAAACTGTTTTCTTTTGTTCCATTTCCTTCTGTGGAAAAACTAAGGGGGCCAAGCGAGCCCTGAGTGTAATGCTGCTGTGCTTGGCAACCTTACATCTCCCCCTCTCCTGTGGGAGGTATTTGGCCCTGAGCAGTTTCATTTATTAGCAGCTCTTTTGGCTGGGAGTTTCTGGCCCTTCCCTTGATGAGATGCCCTGGGCTGTTTTGCTGATGAAGGTGCTGGGGCTGTGACAGCTCTGGGTGCTAAAGACTTCGTGTACCCACAGCGTGGGCAGGGGTGGGCATGTCCTCCCATCTCCCTGCATGCTGGCGTGCTTCGTGGGGGACAGGGGAGCCGTGCCATGCCATGCCATGCCAAGGGTTGCCTCTGCACCCCCAGGCCTGCCCAGCTGCCTGCTCTGCCTGTGCGTTGGCACCTCCGTCTACTGCGACGACGCCGACCTGGAGCACATCCCGCCGCTGCCGCCGGAGACCACATACCTCTATGCCCGCTTCAACCGCATCAGCGCGATCCAGGCCAGCGATTTCACGGGGCTGAGTATGTCGAGGCAAGGGAAGGGCCAGGCTCTGCAATGGGGCACGGGGGGAACAAGCGGTTCTGCGTGGGTCCCTGTTCATCTCCTCCCTCCTCTCCCTCCAGAGAAGCTGAAGCGAATAGACCTGACCAGCAATTTCATCTCCTGGGTGGATGCGGACGCCTTCCGCCTGCTCCCCAGCCTGCAGGAGCTCATCCTGCCCGAGAACAGGCTGACGGCGCTGCCCGAGCTGCCCCACAGCATCGTCCGGCTGGATGCCCGTCTCAACAGGATCCCCAGCACCGGCCTCCGGCCCGAAGCTTTCCGGGTGGGTGCTGGGGCTGGTGACCCGGTGGCTGAATCCAGGCTGGTTTTAGCCCAAACCTGCCATGCCAAGGGGTAACAGGGATGGTGCAGAGGGCCGGAGCGGGCTGGGAGCAGGGAGGTTCATCTCTCCCCTCTTCCCGCAGGACCTGAAGCAGCTGCAGTTTCTCCATCTGTCCGATAACCAGCTGGACTATATCCCGGCACCCCTGCCTGAGAGCCTGCGCTCCCTGCACCTCCAGGTGAGACAAGCCTGGACCCAGGCTTGTCTGTACCTGAGTCTAGCAGAGCCCACCACCACCTCGTCCTCCTCCTCCTCCTCTTCCTCCTCCCCATCCCTTTGAATCTGATTTTGCCCTTTCCCTCCCTGGCCAGAACAACAACATCCAGACCATGCATGAGGACACGTTCTGCAACAGCCAAGACCACAGCCAGATCCGCAGGGCGCTGGAGGACATCCGCCTCGACGGCAACCCCATCAACCTCAGCCTCTTCCCCAACGCCTATTTCTGCCTGCCCCGCCTGCCCACGGGCCGCTTCTTCTGAGCCCCATGGCCCCAACACTGGGAAACAAGGGCGAGCATTCCCAGACCCACCATGCCCCCACCCCAGACCCCCTCGGACCCTGCTGCCCCATGGAAAACGTGGGGTTAAGGCAGTTGTGTTTAACCCCAGTGTGAGCTGAGCCCCATGTAGGGATGAACTCAGTTCTGGGGCAAACAGAGCAGGGGATGGGCAACTCTAATAAAATGAAAACTTTAAAAACGCATTCAGTGTCTTGTTCTCGACAGTGAGAGCAGCAGAAAGCCCTCGCCCAGCCCCAGCCCAGCAGCTGCTTTGTGAATGGTGCTGGTTTGCAAAGATGAGGACTTCCCTGTGTCCCACTTCTTCCTCAGTTCCCTCCCAGGGCCTTGGGAAGACCCCTCTGTGTCTGCTCTCAGGGTTTCCTGGACAGGGCTCGGGAGCTGCATCGCTCCAGAGAGGCGATGCTTTGGCCACGTGAGGTTTGACCTGCGTGATCAGGCTGTCCCCTCAGCCATCCCCAGGTCCATCCCCAGTGGGTCTGTGTGACTCCGGAGGGGTATTGCACACCCAGGTGTGAGCTGTGGCCACAGCTGGGCTGTCCCCGTGTGCTCCGAAAGAAGATGCCATAGGAAACCTCAGCAAAGGGCAACTGGAGTCCTCCATCACCTCACCCCAGACCCGCTGCAGTCCCGTGGCCCCTGCCTTGCAGGGACGCTGACCCTCACTGGGACTGGGAGCTGTCCTGGCATCAAGTGGGGTCTCTGGCATGAGCTCTGCCCGGAGGGAGGGTGTCCCTGGGTTTAGGTCTGCTTCAGCTGCAGAGAAAGCCTGGAGCAGCACCAGAGCCTGCGAGCCAAAGGGCCCTGGGTCTAGCAGGAAAGAGTCAGTCGGAGGGAGTTAAAATATCTCGTATCATCCCAGCTTTCAACACCCGAAAAGAGCTGCCCAGTGGTGAGATATTTTAAATATAATGTATTCATCCTCTATATTTTTATACACATGTAACAAACACTCATACCGTGAGAGGGATGACACATCCCTGGAGAATCCAAAATCCTGAACCGAAACCACTGAGCTCAGCCCACATCCTCCAGGCCCGGGGAGGCAAACTAAGGCGGCTGGAGAAAACCTTGCAAGAAGATCCAGCTTCTCATCTACGGGCACGCTGCAAACGCTGCTGAGCGCTCGTGCCTGCGACCCTGCCTCATTGGCACAGCACAGGCACAAGCGTGCCGGTGGCACAGAGCACGTGTGTGTGCACCACCTCTCTCCCCTTGCCTTTCTTTTCCATGCAAAACCCAACTCAGACATAGCTTATGCTGATCCAAAAGCCAGGGCCCTTGGTAAATGGGAATTTGGAGCTATTCCAGCCTTTCCTTTCAGGCTAGATCTAAAATGCCAGGATTTATTACCACTGTTGTCATGTCATCCCTGAAACAGCTGTATCTATCTATCCCCTGTCTGTCTATCCCCGTATCTCTCCTCCTTCCCCATCCATCCTTCTGACATCTTTGCACCATCCTTTACCCCCAGTGATCTCATCTGCTCCTGCGGGATGAAATATTGCTACGAGCCAGGCTCGGCTCCAGCGGGATGGAGTTGGCCAACTTTTCCCAACGGCAAGCCCCGGCCCTTCGCGTTCATCCCACTAGATGGCAAGGCAGAGTGTTTGGAAATGCCTGACCTCAACTTCGGACTGCAAACTCACTCTCTGCTGTTTACCTCCCTTCTGGGGTGGTTTTATCGTCTCACGGGCATGCCCACTCAGCTGGGGAATAGCCCAGGTGCTCGGTGTTGGCAGAGGAAGGATTAAAAGGAGCTGCAGAGGGGAAAGAAGGGTTTGCTTCGTGGGGGAGGCGAGCAAGGTAGGTGGAGGGATGTCTCTGGGGGAGATGGGGCTGCTGGCTTTGCAGAAACCAAACTTTTCTAAGAGCAATGGGGTGGCTTGGGGGGGGCTTTGCTGGGGGAGAGTTGAGATTCAGCAGTGCTGTCTTGTCTTGTGTGGCTCTCAGGTCCCCTCAGACCCCTAGGGAGGAGGGAGCGGGCTGGGGCAGCAGGTCTTCCCTTTCCCCAAAGCCCTGGAGGGGGCCAGGCTGGTGCTGTCTTTGGGAGGGGGCTGCTGGGGGCTCAGCCCCACTGTTCTGCTGGTGCAGTTATTAAATGTGCTCCCGTGTCCTTGCTGCTGCCATGGTGGGAGAAAGAAACCAGCGCCTGTCTTTGCAGCATGGTGCAGGGAACAGCAGCCCCCTTCTGCTGCTGGCCCCACGGCCCTTTCCCACCCTGCTGAAGTGCCTGATCCCCTCCGTGGGGCGGCCAGCCCCCAGGCTCTCCCTGAGCACCCCAGCGTGGCTGGATGGGTCCTGTCCTGGAGCAGCGTGGAGGCACAGAGCCTTCCCCAGGGCTGGAGGTGGCAGCGGGCGTTAGAGGGGCTCTCCTGAGCCCTCCTGCCAGCAGGACAGTCCTGCCCCGGTTCAGCCTGGCTTGGTAGCGTGTCTGAGACCTGGCCACCCCCTCTGTCACCCTTGCTGCCCCATGGCCCTTAGGCTGTGGCTGGGCAGCTGGGAGTCCCGGCTCCTCTCCATCCCCTGATGTCTGCAGCTCTACCCAGCTGATGCCTCGGCTTACGCTGCTCCCGAGGGGACAGGGTCACCACCGGCCCTCGGGGACCCGCCTGCATGTTAAGCCATTTCTGTGGCGGAGGCTTTATAGGATTGCACAGCCTGTCCCATGCATATATGCATGTAAGAGACTGTGCATCTCTGCTGAGGTACACGTGCTGCTTCTGCCAGCCACGGGCACCGCCTGAGCCCAGCTAACGGGGCCAGCAGACAGCAGAGGAGCAGACACGCTGCAGGCACGCAGGGCCAGGCGGCAGCAGGGAAGGGAGCCGAGCAGCCGGAGAGAGGAATTAGCGCAGGGTCCACGTTAGAAGCCGTGAGCTGGAGCCGTGCAAAGGCAAAGCGTCGCTCTGATCTCGGGAGCGTTTGCTGAGTAACAGCAGGAGCTGCAGGGCTTCAAAGTAGTCTCTGATGGGAAACGGTGGCAGCCCCGTTGCTGGAGACAGTTAAACAATGTGGGGCAGGGGGAGCACTGGGGAGCAGTCCCAGTTGGAGGGGATGGGTGAGACAGGCGGCTGCTCCTGGACTGTTTTGCTTTAGAGATGTGCAGGGAGCTGTGTCCCCCAGTACAGGGTGTGCAGGGATGGACAGGGAGGAGCAGACTAACTCCAGGCACTAACCTCCCTCCCCTTGCCCTCTCTGGCTGGATCTGTGGCTGCCCTCTCCCTGGGCACACAGCAGGCTCTGCAGCAGCCGGGCAGAGGGCTCGCATCCTGCCTGTCCCTCTCGCTCCCCTCCATCCCTCCTCCCTCACCCAAAGAGCATCTCCGTGTGTAATTCATGCAGCTCTCCTCCCTCCTTCTCTCTGCCGCTCAAGGTCACCTTCCTCGCCTGGGCTGGATTTTCACATATTGATTGCTTGGCTCTAACAGCCAACGTCTCGGTGAGCTCCCAATCTCACGCCAGCTCAGCATCTTGCTGCTCTCTGGGAGAAGCATCTCCATATGGGCCCCCCTCTTCCTCCATCCTGCCCTCCCCCTCCATGCTCTGCTCCCAGCCCCGGCCATGCGTCATTAACCGGCACCAAAACAGAGACAGGAAAATCTTTAAGCCCCGGAGAGCAGCAACCTTCTCCCTCCTCTGCCTCTGTCCCCTGGGGAGCGTGACATGAGCACGTTCCTTCCCTTGGGTTGATTTAGGAGGAGCTGGGACAGCATGTGGCATCCTTGCAGGGACTCAGCATGCTGCTACACCTGCCCGTGAGCTGCCTCCGTCCTCTTCTGCTTGAGCTTCCTTTCCTGCAGTGGGAAATGAGCTCCTCTCCCATCACCATGCCCATCGCTCTTCCTGCTCCCCCCTCCTCACCCAGATTTCTTCGCTGCTCTCCTCCCACCAGCATGACCAGGAGCAACCTGTGCCACGCTGGGCCATGTCCCTTGGCCACCGTCTGGGGACAGAGCCATCTTTTTCCGTCCTTTTGCAGCTTCTCAGCTGGGGCAGCATAGGCAGCTTACTGCAGGGTTGGGGAAGCCAGGTCAGGAGCAGAGCAGTGGTGGCTGGGGTCAGGGACCTGAAACAGGAATCAGAGCAGCAGCAGGAGGAGGAGGATGGGACCTCCTTAGCCCTCCTGGGACCCAGGCAAGCTGGGAAGAGGCCACAGAGATAACACAGGTCTCCCTGTCTGGGACAGTGGCCGTGTCTGCCAGCTCTGTCCCCCACCCGTGCCCACGGCAGGCAACCAGTGGATTTATTGGCCAAGGGTAAAATCAATGGCAGGATGGAAGAAGGCCACTGAACTGTGGTTGCTGACAAGCTCCTGGCCTCCTCCGGGCTAGAAATCACCCTTAAACGCTGCTGGGGAGGAAGCACTGTGGCCCAGCTTGCTCAGTGAGCGAGGCACGGATGATAACAGCTTTATTTATAGCACTTAACTGGCTGTTGGCTCAAGGCACCAATTTGTGCTTAGCATGCAATCGTTTAGGGCGGCTGTTTGTGCAGCTCGTGGCTGGAGCGCTCGCGCAGCCCTGCCGAAGCCCTCGGCGAGCTCCCACCGCCCGGCATCGGGGCAGGACTTTGCCTGGGTTCAACGCGTCCCAACCCAGGCAGCTGGACTAGCACCAGGCTCCCCCAGACTGACCAGAAACTCATTTTCCTGCCTATATTTATATAGAATCTCATCTGGAGAAATCCCGATCGGTGCCTTGGGGTCCGAGAGGTTGTACATCCCTAACACTAATGGAGTAATTAATAGCAGCCACCCGGGGAGAGCTGTGTTGCTGCTCGGTTTCCAGATCTCCCCTTTTTTTCTGAAGGATCCCAGTGCTGGGATTCATTAGATGGGAGCTGCAAGGGCTCTGGAGATGAAAGCGCTGTTCATGAATTATCACCGGGGTGCGGACAGCTGCCCGGGCCGCTTCAGGGAAACTCAACAATGGAAATGGGGGGGGGGGGGGGAACCTGCTTGGGCTTTTCCTCTCCCCATTTTCCACTTCACCACTGGAAAAAGGAGGGGAAAAACACAGCAAAAGGAAGAGAAAGAAGAAAACACATTCTTTCCCTCTTCACATCCCCCTCCGCCCAAATTGGGAATGTTTAGCATAAAAATAATCTGTAGAAAATCAGCCCCCTCCCTGCAGCACACTGTGGGTCTCCTAAGGGCCGGGGGTGCCTGCAGCGCTCCGGGGCTTTCCCAGCTTTCCTTTTCCACCCGGCTCCGGAGCAAGCGGCTCCAGGACTCCTTGCCATGAGCTGCTCCAGGATGGGAGATGCAACCAAGATACAGCTATTATTAGCAACGTTGCGTTAGGTCTTGTCAACAGGAGCCCTGACGCCTGGGAAAGGCTCTGCGACAGGAGGCATGTGTCCTCTGGGAGGGGGGCCCCCCGGCTTAACCCAATTCCTGTGGAGGGAAGAGCTCAGAAGGGCCTGTTGGGTTGGGTTTTTTTTTTTGGGGGGGGGGGGGGGGGGGCAGCTATGGGGAGGCTGGGGGTGATGGAGCTGAGAAGGGGGGAGTCTCTGCTGGAAGCACCTCTCCCAGGGAGGTGTGGTTGGTCTGGAGGATGCTCGAGCCTGTGGCATGTGAGCTGATGTCCCTGTTGCAGCCAGGAGTGACAGTGTCACCCCCTTGGAGGGGGTGTGTGAAAGCTGCTTCATGTCTCCCCAAAATGGGGGGCATTTCCACCCCGATCCTGCTCCCAGCCTCAGGGCACTTGGATCCTCCCCCCGAGCAGTCCTGGCCTGTTGCTGCAGAGGGAAGAGTTTCTCCAGCATCATTTCCAAGGTGACTCTCTGTTCCTGCACCATCTCCCATCCGCCGGCTGAGCACACCTAGCCGTCTGACCGGGGAGAAATTATGAAATTGAGAAAAATGCCAATAAGCATGGCTCTTCCATGCTGCCAGCCAGGCTTTTCCAGGGCTGTTGGGACAAGGACCAGTGTCCTGCTGGGCATGCAGGTCTCGCCCACCGGGGATTCATTCCCCAGCTCAGGGCTTCCCCATTCCTGGCTTTAGATTTTATTTTTTTTTTACTTGACCTGAAGCCAAACTCTTTCAAGCATGAATTGGGTGGCCACATGTTGGTTTAGGGGTGAGGCACCCCTAAGGAAGAGCTTGGCACAGCAGCAGCCAGTGTGTTGGTGCGCTGTGGACCCCAAGCAGGAGGAGGAGAGCCAAGCTTGGCATGCCTGATTGATTGCCATCTTTTAAAATAACCAGCCAGAGCCTGGATCTTCCGTTTCTGTAGGATGTGGAAAACCTGGAGAGGGGGAAGAGAGAAACAGCTTTGAGAGAGCAAGTGCAAGTATTGCTAATTTATGATCAGAGAAATATGTGTTTGAGTTTGAAGATTACAGGGAAAGGACCTGGTGTTCAGCCGATGATAAATCTGTTTTATTGGGGGTTGTGAAAAGGCTTCCCCACAGGGCAAATTGTGGGAACGCAGAACATAATTACCCCAAATTCCAATTTGAGTAATTATTTCTACCTACCTGTCGCTCCCCTGGTGCTTTCAGCTGGATGGAGAGGTTTTGCTTTCCCTCGCCTCTCTGCTTAAGAGCCAAAGCCATTGTGCAGCACCGCTGGGCTCTTTGAAGAGCTGGCCAGCCCTGCCCATGGGGATGCGCTTGCCTGCAAGGCTTTGGGGCTCGCTGCCATCCTAGCCCAGGAGCTGCCCTTTCGCTGCCTTTTTCCATGGCTGCTGGGTAGGGGCCGTCAGACATTGCTTTCTGCAACCCCATTTGCACCCAGGCAGGGAGGAGGA
The DNA here is from genome assembly GCF_018139145.2 of Gymnogyps californianus. Classification (NCBI taxonomy): domain Eukaryota; kingdom Metazoa; phylum Chordata; class Aves; order Accipitriformes; family Cathartidae; genus Gymnogyps; species Gymnogyps californianus. Next base: position 3,664,569 of record NC_059497.1, on the reverse strand, counting down.
GGCAGGCAGACGAGGGTAGGGGGGGATTTGGGTCACTGCTTCCCAGGATGTCTTTACCCTTGCAGAGAGAGGGCAGCACCCCCTTGGGTAGCGGGGACCCATGGGGAGAGCCCCTGCGTGTGGCCAGGACCTTGACTTTTGTTCCCTCCGTGTCCATCCCTGGGATGGGTGACACGTGGCCGGAGGTTGGAGGGATGCTGGCCGCTGGGGATGTCCAGCCCTGCGCCTGCTCTCCCCGTCCCCCCGGGCTCCGTGCTGTGGCGGTGAGGTAATCGAGGGTTTTACTGCAGTGGGCCGTGGATAGCTTTTCTAAGCATCGTCTCCTAATGCTTCCCCGAAGAGCCAGGCAGGCTACCGGGCGCATTAGGAATCGATGCACATCGCAAATGGATTGCCTGCGCTCTCTCCTCCACCTTTCTGTGCTGTCCGGCTGTCTCTGTGCTTGCCCCCTCCCCAGCATGGCCAGGGCTGCCCCATGCCAGCTCTGCCCTCCCAGTGTCACCCAGGTGATGGGGGGGGCACCAGGGACAGTTTCCCCCAGTGCAGGGCTGCAGCGGACAGCTCTATCCCCACCCAAGTCCCACCAGGATGGACCACCAGCTCCAGGCAAAGCAGCCGGGCTGCACCCCCTCGCCTTCCCCCCGGGGACTCGCAGCAGACAGGCTCTGCGGTTGGAGTGGGTGACGAGCATCTGCACGGGCCAGCCAAGCGGAAAGAAAAAAAAAAATGACCCCGGCGAGAGCAGGGATGGGCTCTGCATCTCAAGCGGCTCCCCGGGCGATGCCAGACAGTCCCTCCTGTGAGGACCAGGGACCCGTCGCCTCCCAGAGCCTCTGTCTGCGGAGGGGGAAGTAACGGCCACGATGGCACAGGGAGTTCGACTGTAGAAGGCAGAAGCATTTGGAAAAGCGATTGCTCTGCCCGCAGTGGTGTGGAGCAGCCCTGGGGCTCATGGGGGGAAGAGCCCCGGGGGTGGGCTTTTCTCTCATGGGAGTTTCCTCCAGCTCCATCAACAAATTATTCTGATTTACCCCCTCATTAGTGAAAGGAGAATCGGATCCTAAAAGGGCTCTGAAGTGGGCTGGTCACACACCCAAACCTGCGGCTGCTGGCCCTGGTCCCTCTCGCCCCCAGCTCTGAGTGCTTATGTCAAAGAGGGGATGAGGTCTCCATAGGTGAGGGAAACTGAGGCACAGAGTGAAAGGGGCATCTCCTGCAGACTCAGTGAGCCATGGGAGAGGAGGCCAGTCCCTCACACACCTCTGTGGCCTCAGTTTCCCCCCAACCAGGAGGTCACCCACAGTGAACCGTGGTTCAGCACAGGGATGGAGAGCCATGCACGGGGGTTTGGGGATACTGGGATCCTCCATGGGAGGGGAGCGGTGGGAGCTGCAGAGCAGGGGTGGGGTGACTTGGGTCAGGGTCCCACTCAGCGTCTTAAATGCTCTTTTGTCTGCTCAAACACAAAATATTCCACTTCCCTGCGAACCTCCTGCCTGGATCCAGTCTGCCTTGCGTCTGCTGAAGAGACAGAGGACACACGTGCTGGTGGCTGGGGACAGAGGGATGCCTCGGATGGATGGACAGGGCTGCAGCAGGACATCTCTTAGGTAAGTGGGTGAAGGAGAAGCAGAGGGAGCCTGGTCTCCAACAGGTCATTAGGTGGCTTTGCCAAGAGGCTAATTAGGCTGGGAGGAAGCCCAGGGTGGCGGAGCTGGGTTTGCCCTTCCCCGGGCCGGCTGCTCCGCACGCCGCTGCTGGCACCGTGCGCGGCGATGCCCGGACCTGGCGGGCGCTCACGTGGCTCCGCTGATAAAACTTGCATGAGGACATGCGCAAAAACCCAATGGTTGTGCTTATGAATTAATGATCGCTGAGCGGATCGATGCAGCCTGCCCCGTGCATGCTGTATTGCTAATGAAGACCAGCAGTGGGAGCGCGGGAAGGGCCAGTGACTTACTGCTGCAGCGCCTTCTGCATCTCTGTTTATTTGTGTTTTAAGTATATTTATTTTGCATTTGCTGCCAGAGCTACTTTAAGCAGAGAGCAGGTGATTTCCATGAAAGGGACCCAGTGCGTGCATGCCACGGGGAGGAGGTTGCTGCTTTTTGAAGGAGGGGGGGGACATTGGAAAGGGCCGATGGCTCTCGGCTCTGTGCTGGAAGGGGTTGAATCAGAGGCAGGCTCTATAAATATGTATGATGTGGGTAATTTCTAATCGAACACCACAGCCCTCGGTGCTGGCATGTGTCACTCCTGTGGCATTATCTCTGCAATTAGAGCTTTTCCCCACAATTGCATAAGAACCTCTCGGTGACTCACCGGGTTTGGGGGGAGAGAGGCGAACGGCGGCTCGGAGGCGGCCGGCTGCGCCTGCGCGCGTGTGAGGTGTGAAAATCAGCCGCTCAGGTGCTCCGTGGTTTGCAACTTGCTCCCGAGCAAACCTTACTCCCAGGCGCCCGCCGCTCCGCTGCCTCTCCCCGACGTCACCGCCAGCACCCTGCTTTGGGGACGCTTGGCTCTCCCCCTGCCATTGAGCTCCCTGTCGCCCGGCATCGCCTTCTGCCGGGGGTTTATTTTTGTCCTTGTCATCGTGGCTCTGTTTGCACGTTGATGACCCTTTGGTGCCAATAATAGCATGTTTCAGATCCCCGATTAAAACCGCTGCAGTGTCAGAATCAATAAGCATTGGCTGCTGAGACCATAATAACTGTAATAATCCCCATTAGGGTAACAAATGGGGGAGAGAGTGCAGGGCTGCTAATATGGTAATGCCATGAATCTGCTTTGATCAGCTGGAGCCACAGCATCCTCCCCGTGAGGGGCAGGGACCATGGCTCTGTCTCTATTTGCTGTCCCCAGCATCGGCAGAGCCCCCGCTTCTAGCTGCTGTAACGCCTTGCGTGCCCCAGCTTGGAAACCTGGCTTTGCACCGTTAATTATTGGGTCTTTGGAAATGCATGTGATTGGCGTCCCCAGCATGGGAGAGGGGCCAGGGCTCGGTGCAGCTGGAGGAATTGCTTATCCTGCCCCAAAGCTTAAAGAAAATTTAAAGACTGAGATTATCAAGCAGGGGAAATTCCTGCTCTGACCCATCCTGCCCATTTGTCTTGCAGAGATCGAGTGTGGTGAGGGCCGGGAGGGAGGGAAACGCCACTGGCATTAAAGCAGCTGCCTAGGAAAAAAATAAAAATCAATATGTAATTGTGGCCCCATCGATCCGTGGCTCCGCCGCTGCGGCTCTCCGCTGCGCTTTGATCAGCTTTCACAGTCACAGATGAGAGAGTCCCAGCAGCTGGGAGTATTAAATGATGCCAACCACTTTTCAGGTGAAAACTATAGAATTTTTCCTTAAATAAACCCAAAATAGAGTAGCAGCTGCGGGGATGGGGGACTGGAGCAGCCACGGGGCTGGGCGCACTCTTCGCAGGAGGGATGCTATTGCTTCTCTGCTGGGACTTCCCCGAGAAGCTGGAGTGATGCTCCCTGCCCATGGTGGCTGCTTGGTCCCCTCTGACTGCAAAAAACCCACCTCCGACACCCAAAAAGCTGCCGGCCAAGCCCTGCTGCAGTCCATGGCCATGGAAATGCCTCCAGTGATGGGGCTTGGGGGGCCGTGCACGCTTTGGGGGCAATATCTGACTGTGTGCCATAGGAATGAGACCAGTCCCAGGCAGAACCAGTTGGTAATTTTTAGACAAATTGTTTTTGCTCGAAAAATGGAGGTTTGTTGAAAGCTGGCGTGTTTATAGAAAAACATCGGCTTCAACAGATTTCTGTTTCAACATGTTTTTTAGAAGAAAAAGGAAAGCTTTCCAAATTGTCAAAAGACCCCAGTTGAACACTTTCTCGGCAGAGCATAATCCATTTCTCAGCTCCAAATTACTTTTCATTTTGCAATGTAAGTAAATGTATTGCAAAATCCCCTTTTGAAAGGGGGCTGAAATCCTGCTGAAATGGTTGGGGAGGATCTTGGCGACAGACTAGGATTAACTCGTTCCAGCCTGGGGTCTGGATTTTCAAACAATGTCCTTTTTCCTTTCTTTTCGATGATGGTTTTTCATCCCGCTGCAGGATGGTTAATACCAGCAATTCCTTCCTGGTGTGGAAATTGCTTCACCTACAAGCACCAAATATTAAGGGCTGGCAGGGGACCCTACGTGAGGGCAGAATAACTCATTTTTGTGCTGTTTTTCTCTCATTTACCCTAATTCTGCAGCATTTTTACTGGTCTCGGTCAGGGAGAGGATGCTGGTGGATGGTCTGGTCCACTGCAAGCATTTCTCCCATACTGATGGGCGATGCTTTGTGGCCCAACCACTGGAAGATCTTGTTGTCGCACTGATCCAGCAATAATTCCCTTCAATGAGGCATGGGGTGACATCTCAGATAGGGACCACCTCCATCCGTACGACTCTGCGTCTTATCCGAGCCATTGCAATTGCAGGTTGGAAATGCAGCCCAGGGCACGCCGAGAGCACCGGCACCGCGGTGATTTTCTTTGGGAGCCTTGCTGGAGCCAAGAGCAACTTGTTTATTAAACTGGCATCTCCATAGATTTTTGCACACTTCTCTGCCCCCTAAGTATTAATCAAACTAATAACTTAATTCCAGATTTTAGTTTTCCCAGAGAGGAGGTGGGGGCTGAGTCTGTGGGCTGCACCCGGCTGGGAGAGATGCTGGAGCAGAGCAAGGGCTCCCTGAATTTGCAGTGGGATCCAGCTGGAGCTGCAGGGATGCAGGAGGATCCGGAGAAATCTCTGGTTTGGTTCTGGACCCAAAGAACTCTCCCAAAGCAGCCCCATCCTCCCCTGCACAAGCCTTTCCAGGAACAAGAGGGGCTTGGGTTTGGGAAGACGGGGGGTGGAGGTGGGTCTGGGAGCCCCCAAACATGTTGGGTTCCTGCTGGAAGTTGCGTTAACGGCTTGACTCAACTTAACAAAATGGTGGCTGTGTTGGTGAGCTGCCAAAATCTGACCTGCTTTTCTCTGTATTATGTCTGCTTGCAGATCTCAATGCAACTCTTTAATCAAATGTTTCAATGCCTCTCTAGAGCTGAAGGATTCGGAGAATGTGGCTGGGTTGTTTGCAAACTTCTTCAGCCTCCAAGTGTGCTCCGAGCTTTTCTTTTTTCAAGAAAAAAGGGAATCAAAGCCAGCAGCCAGGCTCAGAGGTGTTTGGGCTGGGTCCTGAAGTGGTGCAGGGATTTACAGCAAAGCCTAGGGGCACGGGGAAGAGGGCATCACCTCCTTGCCGAGCCTGGTGGCACTCGGCGCCTGCAAGCATGTGCGGACGGGGCTGGGCCCTTTGTAGCTGACCTAGGGTTGGGTTTTGGTGTCCACGTGGACTTCAGTGGCTTTGGGTCTGATGCCTCCCTTGCAATCAAATAGAAACCTGAAATTATAACAAGCCCATAAATGCATCTGTTTGAGAGGCTGTGATGGGTTGGCAGTGGGATATCCAGTTCCCAGCTGAGGAAGGTTTGAGGAGGGTGGAGGGATGCAGGGAAGAGCCAGGAGCTATTTCAGCTCCCTGTGCCACCCCCTTCCTCCTGCTGCTCCGACTCGAGTGCTAACAAATGCTTTACAGGGAGCTGTGCCAGCGATGCTCAGAGTGCACAGCACGAGAGCAGATCGTCACCCTGCCCCGCGCAGGGAAATCCCTTTGATGCTAAAGTGGCTGCAGGGGGAAGGAAGAGGAGTGGGCACAAACACATCCCGCTCGGAGCGACGGGCTGGTTCATTGAGCAGAGCCCTGGCAGGCTCTGCTGCGTCCTTCTGCTGCTTTTCAGCGATAGCTGTCGGATTTGATAATTGCAGCAGGCTGGCTTTCTGCCTCCTCGCTGGAAAAGCACTGTCTTGCTCCGTGCACCCACAGCAAGACGGGTCTCCTACAGCTGGGGGAGGAGGGTTGATGCATCCCTACCCTCAGGGGCGCGGAGGGGAGCCTGATGTTGGAGGATAAACCCTGGAGTGGAGCAAAGATGCTCAGCACTTGGGATGCAGCTGGAAGAAGGGGCAGAGTCTATTATGGACAAAACCCAGGGTTTTACAAGCGTCCCGTTGTGCTCCCTGTTTTTCCCCTTCCTCCTGCCTTCGCAGAGCGAGGGGAAGCGCTGGCAGCCTGTCAAGGCTCAAGTGGCCTCTGGTACACCCTGGGGTGTTTTCTGGCGGCGGGGAGGGTCTGAGCAGTGATGCTGAGGCCATTCAGTGTTGTCATCCATGACGCAGATGTGTCACCATCCCCGGGGTCCCCGTATAACAGCTTGTGCCAGCTCCTGCCGTCACAACAGTCTCTGACTCCGCAAGCGCAGGCACCTGGGGCAGGAGCATCTGTGCCTGCAGCGGGAAGCTGGCCACAGACCCCGGCTGTCCTGGGAAGGGCTGCGATCTCGTCCTGGAGATGGAAATCCCTGCCTCGTCCCAAAGGGCTCAGGGGAGGTGGGGGAGGACACAGCGGCTCTGCCTTCTCCCTTAACACCCCTCTGTCAGCATGAAGTGAGATGCTGAAAGCACAGCAGTTTGGTCCTGATGCAAAGCTCGCCTCTCCCCGGGTTTCGTCAGAGCTGCCTGCAGACAGATGGCCCTGCCTGCAGCCCCGAGGGTGGAGGCAAGGGAGGAATCTGGGGGAGCAGAAAGACCACGGCATGTTGCCTTTCCCAAACCACCCTGGGAAATCTAGAGGAAGAAACATGGAGCTGGGGTTAAAACGTTGGGCCAGGTCTCAGCAGACGGAGCATCTGCTTCAGCTCCGACACAGTCCACGCTGCGACCTGGGGCAAATCCTGTCGCCTTCCCTGCCCTGAGCCCTCCCGTCACCCTCGTGCATGCATGTCCATGCATGAGCAAACACCCGGGGACACCCACAATCGCCTCCTGGCATTTTGGCGCAGGACCTGAGCTCCGGGGACTGACCCAGGCCCCTGCCTGGCAGAGCATCCCTGGTGCCAGCCCCGGCCCCAAACACCAGCGCAGGTTTTTGCTGGGGAGGGCAATGGTTCTGCCGTGGCCACTGGGATGCTGCTCCCCACCGCGGCAGTCCTGTCCCCCTTTCCCAGGCTCTTCTCTCTCCCATGTACCCCCCAAACCTGCTGATCTGAAACCCCACCACTTCTTGGTCCTCATCATTTCTTGAGCCCAGGTTGTTGCCGGGTGTTTCCCCAGAGACCTCGCTCCTGCTTTTCCCCGGCAGCCTCCCTGAAAAAACGCTTTCCTAAGAACTCTGGAATAAAAAAAGAAAGAAACAGCCCCCTTGTTCTGCTGCGATGAACTGGCTCTTTTTCCAGTCACAAGGGCAAGCTGAAGCAAAACTTTCCATACTGAGCAGGAACAGAAAGAAAGAGGGAGAAGTAACGAACCCTCCTTTAAAAAAAAGAAACAAAACAACAAAAAAACCCAACAAAAAACAAAAGCCAGCAAAGCCGAGTGCTGTCTTTCCCCCATCTCATCCTTTTTGGAACAAGCCAGCGAGTTAGCAGAAGTGTGCTTTAAGCAGGAGCAGATGCCGGCGTTCCTCGGGCCGGGAGGGGTGAGCTGAGCCCAGGAGGAACGCAGAGATAGAAAACAGATTGCAGCAAATATTTGTGTATTTAATTGCTGCGCGGGATGGTCGTGCGAGAGGTGCTGGGAGCCGTCCTGCTGTGCCATGGGAGCACGCCCTGCCACTGCCGGCTGCCCACCGCCGGCTCTCGTGCGTTCGGCACCTTGAAATACGGGTGTTTAAGGGGTTTTATTGCCCAGCTGGTGTGTGAGAGTTTCCTGGCTTGCTTGCTTCAGGGTCCAGAGAGCCAGAAATGTGGTTTAAAAGCTGAAAGTCCCCATGAAGCCTCAGGATGCCAGGAGCTGGGGCTGCGGTGAAACCCTGACCGAGGAGAGACAGGCATCAGGTGCTGCCTTTTGGGCCGGGAAATCGGCTGAGAGCCGCCAGCGGAGCCGTGGTCTGACACTTTGCAGAGGGAGGGAGAGATGTTCGGATCCAGGGTCTTTTGGGTCCCGCTCATCCTGCAGCATCCTTTGCTCAACCGGAGGCAAGCGTGCACCAAGGGCTGCCCGGGAGGGGTCAGGTCCCCGTAGGATGCCAGGCAGCCATCTCTGCTGCTTGGAAAGTAGTGGTCCTGGCTATCGGCAGTGCTATTTCCCGCATCACTGTAGGGACCAGAGGTCCCGACAAATCAAGGTCCGCGCAGGGTAAGGCTCTGGATGCACATGGGGATGACAGTCCCCATCCTGCAGCGCTGGCTCTCCACGCACCGTCAAAGCGATGGGATGATCACCCAGGGAAGGACTTGCTCCAAGGCACCTCGCAGAGCTACAAAGAGCTCTCGGTTTGTTGACCCTCAGTTTTTTAGGACGTATCCTTGATCCGTGAATTCGTTGGGTGGTTTGCTGGTGCAGGCATGCCCATTAACAGCATCCAAAAAAAAAAAGTGAAGAAGTCAAATTGAGGCCACCTCACTGGCTCACATAAAAACAGCTCCAAGAGCCCAACGTCAGCATCTGCCCATCGCTGCCACTGCTCTCTCGATACCTCTGGGGTCCTCAGCCCAGAGAAACGCCAGCCTGGCCCCCAGAAATTCAGTATGTCTGAGCAAGGGAAAAGGGGTCAGAAGGAAAATTGGGCTGTACAAGCCGTGCCGGTGTCCTGGCATGCCGGGATAGCGGCTGAGAGGCTGGCAGAGCATCGGGCTGTCTGGATCTGCCTGGCTTTCTCCAGTGTCAATCAGATTTCGCGATGAACCTGTTCTTCCCAAAATCTCGGCTATAGGTTCCTCCCATTAGCAATGGCCTCTGTCCTGCTTCTGCTAAATGATTCATCCCAAGCACTCGTTATTGCTCCCGTTAGTCATTCTGACATAAATTCTTCTTTGACAAAATGCTATATGTTTCTCATCAACTCCGCACGGCCCTGATGACTCGTGTCCTTAAAACCCGTTCCAAATGATGTGACTTTTCCGCAACCCCACCTCCCAGTAATTTAAGAATGATACACCTGTTTTTTAGCCCATGAAGGGGGAAAGAAATAAAATAGGGTAAGAGCAGCCGTGCCTCCCCTGGCTTGTTCCTAAGGGCTCCAGGAGCTGGGCGACCATGGCTGCACGCTCAGTGGAGGCAGCGGGGCTGGATCCCAACCTCCTGGTGCCAAATCCTTCAGGATGGCTTCAGGAGGCAGCACATGGTGTCATGAGATAGTCTGGCTCGAGATGTTCATTTCCAAAGGCTACCCAAAAACCCTGTCCTGGAAGAAACTGTCTTCTTTGACGGTTCGTATCTGGCTGCATCACTTCTCTCCCTCTGCAAGAGACCGGCTTGGGATGCAAGCGGCAGCAAGCCGGGCTTCTCCACCCCAGCCCGCTCTCCTGCAGCATCTGCAGGGGGTTTAGTCTCGCTGGACTAAGGGGAGGCTTTGCCCAGGGGTACGGAGGGAGTCTCACTGGGGACAGCTTTGCATGTTAACGCCGGCTGGCTCCCCGGCTCAGCCGGAGCGGTGGGCATGCAGCTGCCCTCCTCCTGGAGCTGGTCCCAGCCCTGCAGCGCGGGCAGCTCCAGGGACAACACTGACAGCCTTAAAAGGGGTGACAAGAGCAGCAGCCCAGCTCTCGTATGACCGGCTCGGACTCAGGAGGAGCACCACGCTGGGAGGAGAGGCAGAGACACTCCAACAGTGACAATTCCCCCCAAATTTCCTCCTTTCACCATCTCTTTCTCAGTGTCAGCATCACATGGCGGCTTGGGGGCATCGAAGCAGGGCGATGTGACCTGTGCGGAGTGGGGACAGTGCTGCTCTGGTCGGGCTGTCCCCAACCACCGCAGCTGCACCATCACTCTCCAAGCAGGGAAATGTCCTGGCTGCGATACCAGCACCAGGGAGGAGCCGCCTAAAATACTCCCACCAGCTTTCTCAGGAAGGTTAGATGTTGTTTGTGGAGATGATGTGGGAAAGATGAAAATCCCCCCTCCCCTTGAGGCGACCCTCCCCTGGGGAAACGGTGCTCGCTGGGAGCTGACTTCTGTCATTTCTGGAAAGCGGTGCTTTGAGCAAACTATTTATAAACTGAGTTTTCTTTAACTCCTGAAATTGAGCCATAACTTCAGACAAACAGAAGGAAAAAAAAAAAAGAGATGCAGGCAAATAAATGCAGGCAAAAATAAATATACAGGCAGCCTAAATTTGCAAAGCAAGTAGTGATTCTGTGAAGGGTCTGGGTTTGGAGGCATCTGCAATGGGGCTGGTAAAGGGTCTTCTCAAAAGGCTTCCAGTGGCCTGGGGAGCTGAGGACCGGCGGTGGCACTACCTGCAGGATGGGGTCGGTGGGATTTTGCCCAGCTGCCCAGCACCGTGATCGCTCCCTGACCAAAATCCTGCTGATATTTAAGCCCCACATCACCTCTGCCCACTGGTAATCACCGTGGTGGGAAATGCCAGGCAGCGTGACCTTCCTCGGCACGCTCTGCACGGCTCCTACCCGGATTCATGGGGGGGATTTATGGCCCAGCATCACTCAGGTTTTTACAGGCTCGTTTGTCACCACGGCCTCACATGCCAGCAGGGTCGGGCAATGCTGCCCAGCCCGCGCCGTGTGCCGCAGGGCAAGGTCAGGATGGCGCAGGCTGCCCCATGATGCTTCTGCATCCACGTGGCACCAGGGGCTTGTTCCAGGCTGTTGGATGGGTGACACCTCCCTTTCCTATCAGACCACGTCTTTTATTTTAAGCCTTTTTCCCAACTCGTGCTGCCGTGGGACTTGCTGGCACGTGCTCGCCCACGGTGTCTCCGTGTCTCCCTCCTGCCCGTCCCCATTCCCCCACTGGCACCCCCAGCCCACCCCTAAAAACATTCATCTGTTTCTGCTGCAGGAGAAAGTGGCTTCAGGAAACAGGTCCATAAATCACCGGCAATGCTTGGAAATAAAAATCATTATTGTGATGAATGGGGTTTTATTTCTCTTTTAAGAAGAGGGATCACAAAAGACCAGGGCAGGGGGGAGCGGGGACGAGGAGGTGTTGCATTTTCTATTTTTGACAAGTTAAGGGGGATAAAGCTAATTGCATGAGAGCTATTGGAAGAGAGAGGGGAAGAAACAAGTGTATCCCTTGCTGGGGATGGAGGGAACACGAGCGTGTGTGAAGGCTTACCGTACGTCTTTGCGTTATTAGGATAGTATATTGCACTGCTCAGGGCCGTGCTCGTGCCTCAGAGAGGTTGTCCTGGCCATGGCGTGGTGCTTGGGGTTGTACAAACCCACAACAAAATGTTATCCCTGGCTCCAGTCTGTGGGTAATTTTCCTCTGGCCCCACCAGCACCTGCAGCACCCACATCCCGCAGCACCCGCATCCCGCAGCACCCGCATCCCTCAGCATCAGCTCAGCTCTTGCTGGCACCACAGCCACCGCGGGCTTGGGGAGCAGCTCCTGCAGCCAAGGGGAAGCTTTGCACAGAATGACTTCAGGATTTGGCCCCAGGCTCCCAGGGATGGGAGCTTGTATTAATTAAGCAGCAATGATCCAAGTCACAGGGCATTTCCTGGGGATTAATGGCTGGCTGGGAGGAGTTAATGACTTGAGATGAATCCAAAAATCCCATTTACCCCAACTGGTGCTGAGTCCCAGCACACGCTTTGTGCCAAGGTCAGCACCACCATTTTAAGTCAATTTTTTAAATTATTATTAACAAAAATAATAAAGTGTTGGAAATGGATTCTCCTTCCCACCATGGTGATGCAGCTCGATTGCCATGGGCATATTAAGCCCCTCATATTAAGCCAGTGAATCAAATGGAAAGAGCATCCCTCTCCCTCAGGAGCCCTGCCCTGGCCCTCCCAGCACCTCCTGGGGACAGGAGGGTGTCGGGGACGGCATCCTCGGCCTCTGCTTGCAGTTTCCAGCCCAGCTGCACCGGGATGGCGATGCTCAGAAGATGCAGGTTTCAAAGACAAGAGGAGCAGTTGGGCAGAAGGCAACCTGCCACAGTGTTGCGCCCAGAGTAGATCAGGATCCGGCCCCTCGCCAATTATCTCTGATAAATGTTTTAGGGTTGTCATGGCAATCACACACACACACACACACACACACACACACACAGAGAAATGCAAACCGAATCCATCCTGAGGAGGGGGAGAGCCCCTCGCTTCTGGTGTCCATTGCCATGCGGCAATGGGCGATTCAGCTGCATGGGGTTGCAAGGCCGGTCCTCCCCTTTGTGATCACTGGTTATTTATTTGCACTGCAGCCCTGTCCGCACCCCTGCCTTCCCCATCACGGGTGGGGACGATCGAGTGCGGCACCGGGGTTAAGCTCTGGATGCTCCCCTGGGCTCTGAGCAGATCACAAACAGAGATGCAGCTTGGGGGTGGATGCAGGCAACGTGATGCTTGGGGAAAGGCGATCTGAAATACGCCCTGCCCGAGCAGCCGCTGTGGGTGGAAACCAGTCCCTGGGCAAATCCTGCCCTTGGTCTTCCCCCTCGCCCCAGCCGAACAAGAGCAGCCCCGGCACAAGCAGATGGCGATGTCATGGGCGCCGTGGCAAAGAGCATCCAGCCCAGCGAGCATCGCCGTCTCCTGGCCAAGGGGATATCTCCAGCCAAGCAGCTCGTCTCTCTCTGAAGCCAAAAGGGAACTCAGCACTCTGTGAGCAACCGGGGACCGTCCCTCCTGTCGGCGGGAGCAGTGCTTGTCTCCTAAACCCTGCTGGAAACACAGCACTGCTCCCCTGCTACAGCCAGGAGCTTCTTCAGCTCCCGAGCTGCTTATCCCACTCTCACTCCTATTACTGGAAAGTTTTATAGCCACTCACTGTTTATGATTAATCATTTTGTTTTAATTGCTGCTCCTCTGGCTGGCAGAGGCTCAGCGGGGATTTTATGCCTCTTGGCTGCTTCCCCCAGGTATGTTCCAGGACTGGCTGACTGCGAAGCACCGAGCAGGAGCAGCCCCGCGACAGCAGGCGCCCTACTTCAGCGGGGTGCAGGTTTGGGTGGCGTCCGTGCACCCGATGTCGGCTCATGAACCAGCACCCTGATGGAACCCCAATGCAATAATGAGCTCCCTCAATAATGCAGCCAAACTTGCAGTAGCAGCAGCTTTCCCCAGGACCGTGGGCTGCAGCAAGGGATGGGGGGTATTGGGGATGCTCTGCACCTCCCTGGTGCTCTCCATGGATGCTGACATCCTTCTGCCAAAAGCTGGAAGCAGGCAGAGAAGGGATGAGACCCGGGAGCTGTTAAATATCCTTCAGTGGTGTTGCTGCACACAACGGGAATGAAATGCAAGCAGCAGCTTCAGTAGGGAAATAAGAAACACCCAAGCTGGAGCGTGCCCAAGGCAGGGCGGGATGCCCTTGCTGCTGCAAACAATGCGGCGCTGGGGTGTTCCCAGGCTCGAGCTGGTCACAGCTCCGCATCGCTCTTTTGTGGCAAAAGATGGCATTTGAAAATGTGATTTTGATTCAAACAATGCTCAGGGTTTGATCATCAGCTGGGAACCCAGCAGAGCTGCTGGCAGCCCAAGGATGGCCCGACGTACTCCCCTTAGGGACCTGCCCGGTGCTCTCCCGGCGGGTGATACTGGCCGGCCGCATGCATGTCGCGCCGGGCCCCATCCCGCCGGGGCAGGAAGGAGCCAGAGGGGCAGAGACGACTTTGGCCAGTGCCCTGATGAGCTGTGGCCCACGTAACCACGGCCTTGGGCATCCAGAGCACACGACGAGCACGCTCCGAGTGGCCAGCACTCCAGCTTTTCCTGCCTTTCTCAAACCTCCCCCAGGCAGGAGATGAGCAGGGATGTTTGTCCTCTCCTCGTAGACAGCTCAGACCCCTGCCCAGCCCACCAGCTCTGTGGGACTGGCCCAGAGATGGGAGCAATAGAAATCTTCACCTTGTCCAGCCTCAGGAGCAGGGGGATTAGCGTCCCAGCTCCCGGTGTCCCCACAGATCCCACTCAAAGCAAGCCTTGAGGATGAGGACATACCATGAGCCCGAAGCTGTGCTGCCGGGAGCAACTCCATGGCCGAAGCAGCAAATCCAAGGAGCAGTGGAAAACATGTGAGCGTGGAAACCAGGCAGCAAATTTAAGTTTGTCGCAAGCATTCAAGATGTTGCAGCATTGCCTCCGTCCCAGCGAGGCTTCAGCCAGCTCGAGTGGCCTCTCGCTCCCTGGGAGAGTTTTCATAGGAATTAAAATGATTTTGCTGGTGAAGTGGCTTCGTCCCCGGAGGTTTTTCCCCACAGTGCAGGGTGGAGGGTCTCTAGCTGGCTCTGCCTGGGCTCCCCAGCCATCCCCAGCACATCCATGTCCCATGCGGCCACCGCATCCTTCACTGCCACAGGGAGAGCACGGCAGTCCAGGACACTGCTGCCGGAGCTGCCTACACCTTGCCTGCACTTTCATGCTGAATAATTGAAAGCTCATGCAACGGCCACAAATATTTCATAGCTTGTTCATCAAAAATTTACCCTTGTTAAAGCCATGATTTTAGATGTCTGACAGGGCTGGAGAAAAGGCAGCGGGGAGGCACGGAGGGAGCAGCGAGGAGGGGATGCTCTGGCCAGAGGGAGCCATAAAGGATTGTGAATTAGGGGGTGCCATGGTCCTGTGGGCAGCTGCTGGCCTGGGCAGGGGGCTGCCCCGGTGATGGGGCCCTCCTTGCTGAGCACAGGGGGGGGATCAAAAGGCATCTGAGTGTGGTGGTGCCACCACCTCATGCTCACCCCCTCCATCTGCTCTGCTACAACATCCCCTGCCCTGGGGAGGGCATTGCATGAACTCAGCCACTTCAATTAATTCCCCACCCCTTGGTGCTGGCTGGAAGCCATCCCAGGGCCCGCCGGGACCCGACATGGTGTTGGATGCACCCAGACGGCACTAGTGGCCAGTGCCTGGGCTGGGTGCAGCCCTTTCCAGTGCTGGCATGGCCATGGCACAGGGCTGGGTGCAAGGGCAGCCCAGCTGCACACACTCTGATAGCTTTTCTCCTTGGCTGCCAAGCAGGCAGCGGGCATGGCTCGGAGGCCTGGAGCCTCCACAGCCACCGGCAGCGACGGCAGAAAGAGATATAAAAGGCCGTCCTACTTAACAGGGTTTACATAAGGAGGCGTCTCCATGGCAGGATGGGAAAACAGACGGATATTGGAAGTGATGCTTTGAACACTGTCTTCACAGGGGCATCCCTGTTGATGGGTGAGGTGGCACCTGGAACCCACTGTGGCACCCAGGGGTCCCAGCCGCCCCCCACTGTGTCCCCACTGTGTCCCCTCCATGGCCCCACTGTGTCCCCACTGCAGCGAGAGCAGCCTACAAGGGGGTCCCCCAGACAGGGCTGCCCTTCTGCTGGGGGTGCGCAGGTCAGCCAGCTCCTCTCCCTCCCACCTAGCTCTCCCAGAGCCTTCTCATCTCTAATTAACACTCTCGTTAACTAATTTATTTAATGGCCTTTTTGCATTCAGCTCACACAGTGCTGTGACCAGCAGGTCAGTCTTTGCTGCTGGATTCAGGGGTGGTGAGCAGAGGTGCTGCACTGACTGCAGGTGATGTGCTGGCAGGGGGGTGGTTTGGGAGGACGGGAGCTGTGGGTGGACTTTCACCCCGAGCACCCTGCAAGGGGTGCCCAGCAGACACAAGGCTTCAGGCTCTGCAGGAGCACCCACTGCCCCTTCCCTGCCTGGCCTGCAGTGACCAGCTGGCCTGGAAGCGAGCCAGGAGAGAGCGGCACCTCCGCCAGCAGCGCGCGGTGCCGGCAGGTTCGCTCCCCTTATGGAAAGGCATGTCGTGAGCGGGCTGGTGGATGTGTTTATTCCTGTCAGCCCTTGGCTGGTGGCAGGGAGCAGGATTAGTCGGTGAGGAGCAGGTACCTGCTGCCAAGTTCCCCTGAGAGGCACATAGGGCTGGGCATGGGTGGCCCCGTACCAGAGAAAATAGCTGGGAGGGTCCTGTTTGTGGAGAGGGTTGAGGGATGGATGCCCTGTATCATCAGGGTTCATGCCTTGGCAGGGTGGGTGCCTTCCCCCCCTCTCCCAGGGACCTGCTGCTCCTGGGAGGAGCACAGCTCCGCAACCACGGAGGCTGCAAATTAAAGTGAAGAAAAGGAAAGAGAAATCCCCATAATCACAGGGTTCTGGGAGTGGAGGCTTTGGGAGACGCACCAGATTTCCTCACAGCTTGGCTCCTCTGACAGCCAGCGGCAGGTCGTGGCACTGTCCCAGCTTGGGGCGGGGGGAGCAGCAAACGCTCAGAAGCACTGGTAAGGCAGCAGTTGTCAGAAGATGCCCTCTGAAGGGGGACGGGGCAGGTTTGGGGGTGCACGAGTGGCAGACAGAGCATGGAGCTCTGCTGGAGACCCGGCACCAAGCTGCGATGAGTCCCGAGCACTGCCTTTGCCTGAGTGCAGGCTCTGGCCATAAGGCTGAGCTCTGCCAGCTCCCGGATCTTCTCAAACGGGCTGCGGGGGATGCTCGGAAGTGCTCGGTCTAATTAAAAGCTGGCTGACGTGGCCGGCAGCCGCTGGTGGAAAAGCAGGTTAATGTCCTGCTGGCCTTGGGGCTGGCTGAGGCACGGGGCCAGGGAAGGCAGCGGGCAGGCAGGGCTGCAGAAGACCTCGTTCCCTCAGCCCCTACAAGCCTGGCATGAAAGCACAACTGAGCCTGAATGCTTATTCGTTATCATAATTCATTATTATTATTCATCAGGTGGCTCTCCTCCAGAGGTAGCACGAGTACGTGTGCACCTTGCACGCTGCCTCTGCCCATCCTTCTCCCCTCCATCCGCAGGGCATCCGCAGACCCTGCACCCGCCGCCTTTCTGGCCATGCAGCCGTCTGTCTGGCCGTGCGCTCGTCTTTCTATCCCTCCACATCCATCACTCTGCCCGCTTCTGTCTGTCTTATGCCCAACTCTCTTCATTATTCATTGCTTTCCTCGCAGCATCTATTTATCCATCTCGCTCACCTCCTGTCTGCCTGCCCAGGTGCTGGCTTAGGGCTGAAGGGGATGTTTAGGGGACACTGCTTCCCCATCTGAGTGCTCTCCCGAGCTTTCTCCAGGGTATCCTCACCATCCTCAGCTGCCTCATCAGCTGCCAGACAGAAGCAGCAAATAACCCTCCTTTGGAGCTCCCCTAAGGACTTGGTGATGGACTGCAGAGCACATCTGCCCCCAGGTGATCGGCTCAGCCCCATCCTGGCTCATGGTGGCCGGAAAGCATGTAGATGTTGATGAACTGCTGGGGGAAAGGCGGTTTTGTGAGGCTGGCCAGGCTTGGAGCCGCTGCCTTATGTGGAAATCTGTCCCTGCCAAGAGCCACCAGGTCCTTGTCACAGAGCCCATCGCTGGGGGACTGGTCATCCGTCACTCATCCTTGAGTCGAACCAGTCCCCAGGAGAGCTGGAACTGGTCGGCCGTCCCCAGTGTGAGTCACCCAAGCTTCCCCTGTCAACCAGCAATAAACAGCTATTCCTGCTTAGAAGTTGCGTCCCAGTTTCTCTTGCTGTTTACTTTTGTCTACCTTCAAGGATTTGCTTTGCTCCATTTTTAGTGTAATTTCACCAGCCATTAGCCCAGAATGCAGCTCAACTCCTCTGTCACTTAACACATTTTTTTTTTTCCTAAGCATCTTCATTTGAGAAACCACGGAGCTGCTTCAGCAGCAAAGGCACTGAGGGCTCCGGCCCTTTGCAGTGACCTGGCAGTGGTGGAGGGAGCACAGAGCTCGTGCATCACCGAAACAGCCTGATTATGGTAAAATTGCTGAAAAACAGCTGTAACTGCACCCCTGACCTGCTGGGAGCCTTGAGCTGCTGCTCCCTGGCCCTGGGGAATGGCCCTGCGGCTTTTTCACCTGCAGGCTGGTGGTTTCCTGGGTGGGTCTGGGTGTAGGGGGGTTAATTTGTTTCCATGCAGATTGTATTAGGAGGGAAAATTAAATGCTGAGGCACAGAAACACTTTCACTTCCCTTAAAGCTAATAATAGCACCCAATGCTTTCAGTGGTGACTGCAGCCAGCAGGCTTCCCATGCCTTATGCACCCTGCAGTGCGGGAGAGGAGGGTGGTGGGGAGCTGGGGAAACTGAGGCACGGAAGACCTTAACCTAATTTAAGGGGGGGTTAGGAAAGGGCTTGTGGTCTCCTTACACCCTGTCTGTGTCACTCCGCTGTCTCCTGTGAGGCTGGTGACGGGGGATGTTCCCTGTCCTTGCCTGATGCCGGGTTACACGAGCTGACCCCGCTGATTTCCTGGGTCTGCGGAGCGCCCGCGGCACGGGGGAAACCCCTGTGTCCAGTGGGAAGCCTGGGAGAAAGCGGGCTTCCTGCACTCCAGCGCTGGCCCTGGGCGGAGTGCTCTCCCAAAGGTTTGCTGATACCTGGAGATGAGTCAAAACAGCCAGTTCAGCGTAATTGCTTTGGAAGGATTGTTTCAGTCCCAGCTCCCCTCGGGGCTTGGACGTGGTGACGAGAGGAGCGGGCGGCCGGGGACACAGGGCTGGGGTAAGCCGGGACACTGGCTCTGCGTCATGCTGGGTGCAGCTCCTTCAGCAGCTCCTCGGTCTGCAGTGACAGCCCCTGGGGCTGGCAGCATCCTGAGCATCATCTCTGCAGCACTCCCAAAGCCATGCAAAAAAACCCCAAACCCCGCTTGTTCCAAAGCCAGGAGCTTTCTGCTGGAAACCTCCAGCCTCCGCTGTCCCCTGGCCAGGTACAGAGGCTTTACCACCGTTTTGACATGCTCTCCATTAGTTATGAACTGATTAGCCATTCTGCTGCCTCCTTTTCCAAACAGATCATCTGTGATATCTAATGAATGACTCCAGCAATTAATTGCAGGGGTAAGTCCACTCCTAATTAGGAACAGATTTAGGGAATGAGCACTAGGAGAGCTCTCTGGCTGTTGGTTGCCTCTAGTTGAGCATGGACTGGGGATTACAGTCTGTGGGGCTTTTTAATTAGTAATTGAGGAGTTGATTAAGGCTGAGTAAGCGCACTGGAGGAAGAGGGCTGGGCGAGTCATGGAGGTGGAGATGCTGCTGCGGTTCATGTCTGTGGGGTTGGCCGAGGAGTCGGGCTGGATCCAGCCTGGCTGAGAGTCCTTTTGCTGCCAGAGGAGAAGGTGTGAAGGTGGCCGGGAGCTGTGGGGTGCCCGGCTGGGCAGGTCTGGCTCTGTCGGGGAGCTGGAGCAAGGCTCCCTGGCACCCGGGTTGTGAGGCTTTTGCCAGCTGCTTTTCAGATTCCCAAAATGTGTTCGAGTGTCTGAATTTTCCAGCGTGTTATCACACTGGTACCCGGGGGGGTAACAGGTCTGTCCCTTTCGGATGTTTGGGTGCTTCAGGCTGGGGTGCTGGAGGCCTGCCTGTCCCCTTGGGTGGCAGCTTCTCCTCCTCTGCAGCTAGTGCTGCTGCTCCTGGCTCACCCTGACAAGTCCCAGGGAAGGGGGGCTTGCTGCATCCACCTCTCTCCCTGCTCCCCAGCTACTCTTATGCTGCATCTCTGGAGCCTGTCCTCAGCAGAGCTGTGCCCAGTAATGCTGCAGCTAGCCCCTGCCATTATGGTGGGCTGTGTTTTGTATTGTGCTGTGCCCAGGGCTGGCTCCCCTTTCCTGGGGACCCCCGATGACCCGTGTTGGAGCTGGGTGCAGGGGAATGAGGCGCTTGTCCTTGCGGGTCTCCCACGCTCGGAACAAAACCAAGCGAGTTCCCTGCTCGGAGGCAATAGTGTGATGCCAGAGACGATGCTCGTCCTTCAAGGGCAGTCAGTTCAGGGCTGATGATGCTAAGAGACAGCTGGAGAGAAAAAAAAACCCACCCTAAACAAACACCCTGGAGAAGAAACGGCCGGAGACTGGGCAAGTTTCCGTTAACGCTGCAGAACGATCGGTCACTGGAAAATCTTAGTGGGGAGCAAGAGGGAAGGAACCAGCTTCTGCTTTCTGATAGCGGTTCCTGCCATGGCCCCCAGAGCAGAGGGTGTGTGAGGGAGCGAGTTAGTCATCACGGGCAGATAGTGCTGCCTGCACCACGGGCCTCTCCAGCCACCGCTGAGCCCTTTCCCTTTAAAGGCATCGCCTGAATTATGCTACCGGCGAGGCTGTGCTTCATCTGGCTCCGTTGCCCAACACTGCGGTGCTGTTCGTCAGCTGATAACGAATGACAAAAAGCATCTGATCTATCCAAAAGCTGGACACCGATCTCCTGGGCTGCTGGAGGGAGTCATCTCAGTCCTGCAGCTGCTTTGTCTCCTCTTGCTTTGCTCTAGGATTTGGGTTGGAAGCCACGTTCCCAATCCTCGCTGAGGTTAGCCGGGGGAGGAAAAGGCTGATTGCTGGGGCTGCGGGCAGGGATGGAAGCAGGAGGGCAGGACGAATGGGAGGAAGGATATTAGTCAGAGGGGGATCAGGACGAAGGATAAGTGATGGGGCTGTGAGTCCGGCAGGGCTGGAGGGCTCAAGCCTTCCCAGGCCCTCCTCGGTGGCACATAGGCATCTTTGTCTCCTCTCCCTGCTGCAGGCACCTCCTTGCCTTGTTTCCTCCTGCAGCTGGGTTTGCATGGGGAGAGCGGAGCCCACACCTGCTGCCGTGGTGGACCCGAGGGACCGCATCAGTCCTTTTCCTCCTCCCCAGCTGCTTGCGGTGTTGCCCACAGCTAATGACTGAAAGGAGAGTCTATTCTTCAGACCCAATGCCTAGGTGATGGTATCTGCAGCCAATTTCCAGCTCGGCAGAGCAGAACAATTTCTGTTGAGCTCAGTAAAAAGCGCACAGGCTCCACTCCCCAAAGGTTACGCTCCCGTGCAGACAATTGCAGGCACTTGGCTCACGTCTTCCTCTGCAAACCATGGGCTTAGTGTATTTACAAATATATGTACAAAGCTCCACGGCTGCCAGACCACACAGCTCACAGCCCTGGCAACTGCTGCACCCGTCAGCCGAGCACACAAGCGTCCTGGCTGCGGGCTTGCATCCGTGCCTCTGAACACCTGGCCTGGATATATGCACCCTTAAACATAAATATACAGCATCCCAATCCTGCAGAGGTGCATGCAGCTTCATCCCTTGTCCTGTCTGCTGCAATATCCCCTTGGCCGGGGTGCAGCCGGGTACTCGGGCTTAGGGAGGGTTGTTCACTCACCCTCCTGCCTATACACCCTGTTGGCTTCCCTCCCCAAAGCGAACGCTGGTTTTTTTTTTTTTGCTGGGAGCTCTGCTCTAGACTCATACATACACATCCTTTATGTATGCGATGTGTCATACATGACCCAGGTTCACTGTGAGCTGCCAGGGACGCTGCTGGCTGGCGAGGCCAGCCCAGCCCTTGGCCTCCGTTAGCTAATTGCTCCTCGGGAGCCTGGGATGAGCCAGCCTTTGGGCCTCCCAGCATCACTCAGGGTGCTTTATCACTGTCTGTCATGTCCTACATGAAGCAAACTGGGGCTGGCAGAGAAAAAAGGGAAGGAAGAAAACATATTGGTGCCACTGGAAATTAAGGGCAGGTTCACACGTCACAGCTGAGGAGCAGATCAGCCGTCTCAGCAGTCAGTGGGGAAATAAGTTGCTGGCGTCACTGCTGATGTGAGACGCATGCACGTCTTGCAGAAGAGATACATCTGTGCCATATTTGCAGCACAAGCTATTCCAGCTCGTGTATTACTATTAGGCACTGCGGTGTTAGGTTTGTGGGCATTCAGGATTTGAGGTAGGTAATTCCACCGCACCCTGCCCTCTGTCCTGGGGCCGGCTGCGTTGCGGGGTCTCGCACTTAGCAGAAAGCGTTGGTGGCCAGGAGGTTGGGTCTGGTTTGGGGGTACCAGAGCCTTCGGCATCCTCATGGCTTTGGGCACCCTGGTGTTACAGCTGGGGTGCCACTCCAACCACGCTGCTCGCTCATGTGGGTGCTTGGGGATGCAGCTCAGCATGAGGTGAGGACGGCTGGTCAAGATCCAGGAGAGGCATTTAGAGCCTGACCATTGCTGGTGCCGTGTGTCAGGGCAGTGCCTTACGTGACAGGCGGGTGGGAGGCCCCCGTCGCCTTTCCAAACGAGGCAGGGATCTGTTTTTCCAAGTCTGGTGTGCCTGGATGCCGAACCAGGGCTTGGTGTCTGCAGGGCTGTAGAGAAAAGTTCTGCTCTCAGCTTGGTGGGGATGCACAAGACAGGGCAAGGGAACTTCGAGGGTACCCTCACCCGTACAGTGGCTGTCACCCAAATATCCAGCTCCCCCAGCACGCCCCATTGGGTGTCCCATGCCTTGGCTGCTTTCCGTTTAATCTCCATCCTTTCGCCCAGTGCATCAGAGATGGTCATGGCTCTAGCCAGCCCCGGCCCTGCTCCTGGCTCTCCTTTCTTCAGCAATTTGCAGATGCCGAGAACTTCATCTCTCCCTGTCATGACTCATTTCTTTCTCACTGAGGCTTTAATTTTTAAAGAGGCACTCTAAGGCGCAGAGGTTTTAATACCTGCAGAGGCTCCCAGCAGGTGCCATTGAGCTTTTCCAATCAGTGTGGATGGGGATATGGGAGGAGAGATGGCTGGGGCCGGCGGCCCTGAGCAGCACTCCAGTCGCACCCAGGACCACACTGAGACAGATACACGGCAGATGGAGACCAGGCTTGGAGCTGGGAACGGAGGTCCCACGCTGCCTGCAGGATTGGCCCTCTGCTCAGCCGGCGGAGGAAGGAGGCAGAGAGGATGGGGATGTCCCCGCTGCTGCAAAGTGCCTGGAAAGGCTGGGAAGCACTAGCTGAGAGCTGTGAGGGAAAGAGGAAACATTTTGGCCTCGGGAGGATTCCCCTGGTCCTGCCACACGCTGCCGTTTCAGATAAGCCACAGCCTCCCACGCTGGCTTCGGTCAGCTCCAGGGACGGAGCAGTTTGTGGAGGGTGGGGAACGGCTCCAGCTGCACAAACGGCCTTGACCTCCCTCGGCTCCAGCTCTGCCGATGCTCTCCCGGCGAGGAGACGAAGCTGCCTCAGGGCAAGCGTTGGCTCTCGGCCAGGGAGACAGCAGCCATGGGTTTGCTGTCCCCATCGGAGGGTGACTTTTGCTGGAGGGCTGGTTCCCGGCTCCCTTCCCACCGGGGTGAGGAGGGGCAGGAGGTGAGGGAGGGGGCGAGGTACAGCGAGCCCAGCACCTGGGCCTGTTTACTCCTCTTTGGATAGCGGAGCCGCTGTTTGGATAGCGATAGGAGGAGTTGCCAGCTGGTGTTTGCTCTGCGTGTTGGCTTTGTCAATGTCAGGGTGCGAGGTGCGGCGGCGTTATCCTGCTCCCCGGGGCTGCAGCGGCAGCCGTGGCCTCTCCTGCACCAGGATCCTGCCCGCTGGCAGCCGGGAGAAGAGTTTGCGGGGTGCAGCGTGCCTGTGTGACTTGGCCGGTCGCAGGTCACCCCCCTCCTGCAGCCCCGGCATGGAGGCAGGTTGTGCCCGAGCCCCTGGACCAGCACCCGCAGCAGACAGCCCGTGCATGGGGGTCTTCATGCTGTCCCAGGGCCACGGGAGGCAGGACCCTGCACGACACTCGGGCTGTAAAGCATGGCCCCAGCACGGAGCCGGCGTGCTCCCGGCAGGGAGCATTTCCAGCCCCACCTGCGGGGTTTCTTGGGGTTTTCCCAGTAAATATTTGCACTCTGTGTTTCCCGAGGAACTGACGGTGCCTGTCCCAGACCCGGCACACTTCCCACGGCACCCGGCAGAGGTAGGTCACCATCACCCAGTCCCATTTGCATCCTCCAGAGCAAACCTGAAACTGCCCATCCCCGGCACCCAGGGACCCTCCAGAGCCGTTTTGGCCGTGGGTGTGGGCACGTGCTCCTCGAGAAAAGTTTCTCCTCTGTTTATGTGATAAATTCCTCCCTCCCACCATGGACGCCCGCAATCGCATCTATATCCGTGGCTCCCCACTCCTCCTCGGCTGTAAAATATTTATAACCCCCTACATTAGGGCTCTTCTTCTTTCTCCTCGCCTTTTTTCTTCTTTTATGCCTTCCACCCGGGCTCCCCAGCTCTGCTGAGCCATGCCGCACCAGGAACCGCTTCATTTTAATATAACTCAGCAAGCGGAGAAGCTGTGAGGAATAATTTAGATTTTGCTCAGGGAATGCAATGCTTTTTTTAATTGCAGTCATCTGCAGCTTCTTAGCAATGTATTATTGATGGTTATTATTCAAATAAAATAGTCATTTCTTTTTGTTTTCCTGTGGACGCAGTTGGCAGTGTTTATGGTTTTCTCTTCTCCCTCTTTCTCCATTTTGGGAAGAGGTTACCTCTTCAGCTTCTACTTTTTCAACCCAACTTCACCGCCTCTCTCCCCCTCACAGTGGGTGTTCGCAGGGGCTGAGCTCGCCCCAGCTTTGCCCTGTGGCGTCGACACCAGAGAAATACCAGCGATGCCCCTTAATTATCTTGCCTAGGGGCCCAACAAGCAGCCTTAATGTAGGGTTAGGGGAGGCTCAGCCTTTTTGGTAACAGTATGCTGGAGCCTGACTTTCTGCAGTGAAGCACATGGGAGTGGAGGAGGTGAACATCTGCAGGCTCAGAGTGGCTTTGCTGGGGCAATGCCAGCCCTGCCCGGGCTCCACATGCGGCACGGTGACCTGCGGCTGCTCTCCCTGGGCTTTCACCGGTGCTTTGGGCTCCAAAAGTAGGTTTTTGGGAGCAGCGGGGTGAGCTGGGCTGGAGGGAAGTACTTTCCTCTCGGAGGGCTGCTTCCGACCCCACAGCATTACAAAGGGGCAGCAAGAGGGCCCAAATGTCCCCCAGAAAGGGACCTGCTGGGGTTAACCCTGCCTTTGCTGTGCTGTCCCCATCCCTGCCACGTCCTAGTACCATGGCCCCACGTGGGCTCTGCAGCATTGCCGTGCTGGGTACCACAGCACCCAGGCTGGGACCAACAGCATCTCCAGCCCTGGGGGACTGGCCTCCGACACCAGCCTGGCTTTTCCTCCCATCTCTGGAAGGAAGGCACCAAAGTAGGACTCAAGAGCCCGGGCGCTCCACCGCCTCCTCTCCGCTCCGGGACTGACAGCTTGCGAGTGATGGGAGAGCAGCTCTCCCGCGCTGTCGCTTTTCTCTCCTCTCTTTCAGCACTACCCACCGCGTTGTCACTCCTGGCAGCAGGGACTTTCCTCAGTCCCACTAAGGTCCCGGAGCTGTTACCGTGATGCAAACACCGAGTACAAGGTTCCTCCTTGATGTGAGGAACAAAACGAGGTCGGAACTGGAGGGAAAAATGTTCATTTTGAGATGGAGCTGGGGATCTAGAGATTTCCCTCTGACCCTCAGGAAGGGACCGGGGGTCCCCCAGATCTCAAGGAGGGGCATGTGCATTGCCCTAACCACAGGGTGCTCTGGTGGGGTGCTCCATGGAGAAGAAAGGAGCTCCACCGTGCCAGCAGCCCTGGTGAGGCTTCATCGCATCCCTGCGACACGGCGTTCCCCCTCACTCTGCCCTCGGGTGCTCGGGAAGAAGCAGCTCAGAGGCTCTTCCTCAGCTGTTGCGAATATTAGGGGTTCAATAACAGGCACTAATAGATTTAGAACCTGTTGTGGCTCCAGCTCCAAATGGGAACGTGTAGGGGTGGGGAAAGGAAAAGCGCCGTCAGTCACAGGGCTCCCAGGGAAAACACAGCGTGTCTGTCAGCTCACAGGCAGTTTGGTGACGAATTCCTTAGGTGAGTGAACAATTTTGTCTCCTAATTACATCCATAAAGCAAAACTGGGCCCAAATCCCTCCTTTTCTGTTTTGCTTTTTATTTCCAGCCCCCCTCCCCAATGAAGTAGCTGCTTAATTAGAAATTAACAGGGCTGTTACAGTAATTGAGAGCAGAAACGGTCTAGGAGAGGTTTATTAGCAATCCCATGGCTGTGGGATTTTTCTGGGGCTACAAAGCCATGGAGAGCTGCCCCGGAGCAAGGGAAAAGCCCAGAACCAAGTGAGGCAAAGCAGGCAAAAGGCGGAGAGGGGAATTAGTGTGGCCATGATGGGACCCTTCCCACCGGCAGCACGCAGGCTGCTGTCCTTGCTCAGCACGAGTCTGAGCCTTGCAAACAGGCATCTGTGGGCGCTGAAGCTCAGCAGCGCTCAGGGCTGAGCAGAGAGAGAAAAGGGGAAGAAAAGGCAGAAAAAAAAACCCCAAAGCCCTTTTGCACCAGCCCGGCATGGCTGCGGGCATCACCTGGGAGCATGTCGGCCAGCCCTGCCTCCCCGCGGGGACCCTGCGGGCCCCCCTGCCCTGCCCCACGGGAGGGGACCTCGGAGCAGCGGGACCCCCCGTCAGCCCCTGGCATTTCCGACAAAGCCTCTCCCGCAGCAGCGATCGGGGGTTTATTTATCCCTGAGGACTGAAAGTCAAATCGCTGGCGCGCTCTCTCCCTATATTTAGCCCTTGAATGGAGAGAGATTTTACAGACGCCCGACTCTGCCTTGTGCTTAAGAGTCAGTCAGTGTTTCCATTAGAAACCCTGGGGGTCCAATCCTGCTCTCTGCTATCCGGCACCATGACAAAAATCTTCCCTGTTGATTCCAGCGGAGCGATGCTGGATTTATACCCATGGGGATGAGATCAGGATCTGGCCTCGGGTTTTGATGGGTTTGTAACTTGGCTGATACAACTTGGCTGATTCAATTCATTTTGGGCTAAAACTCCACCTACAAGTTCCCAGCCTGGGAGACATTAAAGGCAAATTATTACAGTTTCATACTGGTTTTAAAGGGAAATCATCAGTTAAGCCCAATTTTTACAGAAGAACCTGGTGGACTGATCTTTTCTATTTTGGGGTTATTTATTTTATGTTGCTGCTGGTCTCTTTTAGGCCAGACACTGCTCAGGCCAGGGACTGCCGTCTGCTTTGCTTACAGAGCACCCAGCAGAAAAGCATTTAGAAAAGAAAAGAGGTGCCAAAATATAAATAACAGCTGAGGTTCCCATCACAGCAGGGCTTCCCGCAGGGTTTAAATCCCTGATCGTGGGCTCCGATGCTGCTGGTCACTGTGGGAGTCTTTGCTCCTTTTCCAAAGCAACAGAAATTGCCTGCAGAGAGGCGCGGGAGGAAGATGCCTCCTGGGCTAGGATGGGGCTCCCACTCCTCTCCTGGCACAGCCCTGCCTGCATGCAACAGGCGTTGAGTGCAAAGTGTCGGCAAAGAGGGGAGAGCCGTGAGGAGCACCGGTCCGTGCATCCTTCCTGCGGCCGGAGCTCGGAGCGTGACCTCTCCTGGCCGCATCCCGGCCGTGAAAGCTGATGTGCTCCCCGCAGCAGCATGCCGGGCGCGGAGCTGGCCCTGCACACGTGGCCAGAGCTCGTTCTGGGCGAACATAAGGGAACAAATGAATATCCAGCCATCATCCAAGGCGAACGAGGAGGCCAAAGGCACAAGCACAAAGCAGCGGAGCAGCCCTGCAGAGACTTGCCAGCAGGATCCAGCGTCTCCCTCGGAGCTGGCCTGTGAGCGCCTGCCAAGAGCCAAACGAGAAGCAGCCTGTCCCCGCTGCCACCCCTGTGGCTGCAGCAGCCGGAGCCCTGGCTAATCCTGGGAGGTCCCTTCCTGCAGCTCGGGGCTGGCCGCGTGGGAGACGAGCGGGGAGCTTTGCTGGCTCAAGGCTTGATTCGTTCTCCCTCCTCTTCTGGGCGCAGGAGTGCAGAGGATCGTCTGTGCCCCCGGCAGAGCAGCGTGGGGACAGCCCCGTCACCTCCCCAGGGATGGCAAAGCCTCGTGTCTCCCAACAGCAGGAGAGCGTGTGGCCCTGTGACTGAACGGGATGGAGCAGGAGGGGGTGGCACCAGCAAGCAGAGCAGAGACACCATCCTGGGAAGCAGGGGCACGCAAAGGTGTCTTCAGAGCAGGTTTAGATCAGTATCAGCCATGGGCCTGTACGACCCCAAAATACTCCACGAAGGAACTTTTCACTTGCTCTGCCCCACTTGGCTGCGGTGTGTGGGGACGCGTCGGTGCGAGCAGGGTCTGGCTGCTCGCTCAGGGGCGATGGTCCTGCTCCTGCTCCCGCTCCGGCCAGGCTTTTAACTTTTCCTCCATGTGCTTTTCCTTAAATGTAAAATGGAAGGGGATTTTAGCCTCAGTGTTTATGGTTGCTCTCGCTGTAATGGAAACACACCAGGCAGGAGCTGCTAAGTACCAGCTCTGTAATTGCAGGCTGCCACTGCATGGGAAGCATGTTTTTCAAACGGATTTTGGCTAGTTCCTTCAACGGCAAGTGCCCGGGCTGTAAAATCTGCCTTTCCCCATATCAGCCAAAGTCCAAGGAGGCTGCAAATTCTCCACATTTCTGAGAGCGTGAATTGCCCTGTTAACAACAGGTTCCCCGAGGCAGGAAGGCTGATTTCCTTTCAGGACTCCAAATCCAGATGGTCAGAGATTCCTTCCAAGCTCAGAAAACCTGTTTTAAAAGGCCATTATGTCTCAATAGCAGTTTCGCATCCCAGCCCACTGGAAGCACTGTTTGCCGTCTCCACCTCGTCTATTTTTCAAGCTGTTCGGCAGTCACCAAGACCCGATCTGGTCAGTGCCGTCTGCTTTTTATTTTGGTGGAGGTGGGGGAGCTGGGCACCAGCTAAAAGCCGCGTGTTTATTCCCACTTTCTGTGTGGGCAAGCCATGGAGCCAAGAAATGGAAGATGCCTGAGCTTGCTTTTTGAGATACAAGGTTTGCTCTTGTCATGAGAGCCTCCAGCCCTGGAGTCTTTTAAGTTAAGAAGGAGTAACCCCATCTAACTCCCCAGGAAAATGCCAAGGACCCCACCACTGAAGTTGAGCAAAGACTTACCAGCCCAGGCCCCTTTCCTCCCCTCCGCTGCAAAGCACAGGAGCAGGTTGATGCCTTCTGTGCTGCAAACTACTGAAAGGATGCAGAGACTTTATTACGTCCAACACCGGCAGCGCTGAAGTCATTCAGTTGACTTCAAATAACTGCTCGTGCACCAAAACTGCCCATGCACCAAAACTGCACCGCGATCAGCTCACCCAAGCAGGCAGGTCCACTCCCCGGGAGCCGAATGGAAGCGATTTTACCAGCACACGTTTTGGATAGCGGCTCTGCAAGCCCGGGGAGGAATTCCCCCGGCAAAGGGCCCAAAGCTGGGGGCTCCGCGGCAGGGCTTGGCTCACCTCGCCCGGCATAACCCGTCTCCTGCAGCACCATGTTGCCCTGAGACTGCTCAGGAATGCAAAATTATTGAGGTGCAGGCCCTCAAGGAGGGGAAAAAAACGTTACAAGCACTAATTAGGGCTTGTGTGTGCACAGATGTTCCACTGGTTTAACTTGAACCGGGTTGCGTGCCCAAACGTGGGGATACAGGCAGGATTAACGCTGATTTAAGGTTGCCTACACCCAGCGTTGCTGCACCGATGCCACACTGCGATTTCAGTACAACCGCAGCGTTTCACACACTTCAGGCGCGTTTCAATGAAGATTTTTCTCCTGCTTGCTTCTAAAAAAGGGTGAAGGTCGGATCCGCCTGGGCGAAAGGGCAGTTATTTCTGCTCAACCCTCTGCAACTCACAGAGTGCGTGTACCCCTCCCACGTGATGCTGTCACCCAAGGGGACAGTCACTCTCAGGGGATGTCAGAGGACTGTGCCCCATGGTTTGCAGGGCTGGGCACACCCCAGTGGGCACACATCAGCCCCTGGTGATCAACCACAGTGCCCATGAGGAACCCCAAAACCACAGTGCCCATGAGGAACCTCAGTTTTGCCACCGTTCACAATGCTCCGGAGATCTACCTTCCCCACGCCCAGAGTGGGGAGGGCTTTGTGCATGAGGATACCCTCACTTCTTGGGGTACCTGCACTGCCCTGGGGGGGGGATCCCCCACTGCTTGAGGGTGCATACACCTCACTGCCGTGGGGAGGTACCCACGCTGCCCAGGGGGGCACACATTGCAGTGCCACGGGGAGGGTCACACGCTGCCCGAGGGGGGGTACACGCTGCAGCGCTGTGGGGAGGTACCCATGCTGGCTGAGGGGTGCAGGCACAGGGGGTCCCCACACTGCCTGGGGGTGCATGCACCGCACTGCCAAGGGGGGGGGGGGGGTCTTTGCATTGCCCGGCAGGGTCCCCACGCTGCCCGGGGGTCCCCGTGCCGCCTTGGGGGTGCATGCACCGAGCTGCCGGGGGGGGGGGGGGGTGTGTCCCCAAACTGCCCGGGGATGCACGCACGGTTATGTCCGGGGAGAGAGTGTGTGTGTGTGGGGCGGGGGGGGGTACGGACCCCTCCCGCTCTCTCCCGTCCCCCTTAAGCAGCCGACGGGGCGGGCCGCCACCTTAAGAGAGCCCCTCCCCCGGCGGGCTGGGGCGAGCCCTCCTCGGCTCGGCTCTGCACGGCTCGGCACGGCACGGGTTGCCATGACAAGCATTTTCTCCCGCTAGCTCCGGGACCGCTCCTCTGCCTTCCCCCCCCCGACCCCCGCCCCCCCCCCATCCCATGGCCAGCCGCGGGAGCTCCATCGCCAGCCGGGCGCTGTGGGGGCTGAGCCGGTGAGTGAGTGGGGGACGGACGGGGAGTGGGGTGGGGGTCCCGGGGGTGCTTCTCGGTGCTTGGTTTTTCGGTGCTTGGCTCCCGGGGTGGGCGAAAGCACCGCTCCCACCGCCCCACCCGCGGCGCGGGTGGGGCGGTGGGAGCGGTGCTTTCGCCCACCCCAGTCCCTCCCAGTATGCAGCGCTGTGTGCACTGGGGTGCTGCACCCAGGTGCAGCAGGTGGGATTGGGGGGGGGGGGACGACGACGACTTGGGGCGTGGGGTCCCCCCCACCCCGAGGCTGCCCGGTCCCGCTGCAGCGCGAAGCCGGGTGGGTCCCCTGGAGGTGGGCGGGATGGTGGGATGCCCACGGTCCCTCCGCTTTTATGCGTGGGGGTCTGCGAGGCGTGCAGCTTCCCCCCACACCCCCCCCCCCGGCATCTGGGGTGGGTGGGAACCCGCTCCGGTCGTATCCTGCAACTTGTTGCCTGCCCTTGAGGGGG
This sequence comes from Gymnogyps californianus, assembly GCF_018139145.2. Taxonomy (NCBI): domain Eukaryota; kingdom Metazoa; phylum Chordata; class Aves; order Accipitriformes; family Cathartidae; genus Gymnogyps; species Gymnogyps californianus. Next base: position 3,633,627 of record NC_059497.1, on the reverse strand, counting down.
GGGCGTGGGGCTCCCGGTCGCGCGTGTTGTTGGAGGGCAGCGTGTTGTGGCACTGCAGGGAGGATGGGGACACACACACACGACAGAATGCGACCGCCGTGGGTCGGGCTCCGTCTGGCCGATGCCTCCATCCATCCCAGGCCACGCTGCAGCTTCGCACTGGTGGCGGAGGGAAGGGCAGAGACAGCGCAGGCAGGCGGGGCGGGGGGGGGGGGGAGCTCCTTGCGGCAGCCCAAGGACAGAGCGGGGAAGGTGCTGCGTGGGTGGTTTTCCCCATCCGTGGGGCAGGAGGGGTGCTGCTCCCTGCCCGGAGCCGGGTGAGATGCGTCTGGAGTGGGATAACCCAGGCAGGGTGTGCATGGAGCCGGATCCGGACACAGGGGCGGGATGGAGGGTGGGATCGCAGAGCGCTGGCACGGCGGGGAGGGGGAGGCTGCCTGGTGTTTGCCCACGCCACGGCCAGGCACGTCCCCCTCCTGCCTGCACCAATTCAGCTGATCAAATCCACGGCACAAAACTGGAGGACTGGGGGGGGGGGGGGGGGGGGGGGGGGGGGGGGGGGGGGAGAAAAGGAAAAAAAAAAAAAAAGGCAATAAAGAAGAAAACCAGCCAGGCTCTGGCCCACATGGCCAGCAGGCAGCAGCCTCTTCCGCCTCCTGCCTCTGCCTCCAGCGCTCTGCCTGCATCCCAGCCCTGCCTGCGCCCTGGCTCTGGAGCATCCGCTCCGGCTGCCTGGCCTGGCTCGGTGGGCAGGGGCCGGGGTCGTGCCCCTTGTGGGGTCCAGGGGAGCCCCCGGTGGTGGGGAGGGTGTGGAGCTGGGTGGTCCCTCCCTGCTTTGCCGGAGGCAAGTCGAGATCTTGAGAGGGGAGGGAGTGGAGGAAGGACAATAGGTTATTGTGCTCTTATCTCTGGAGACCTGAGGTTGGGTGGGGGTTTGGATTGCAAATCTCAAACCAGTGCAGCCTGTTTCTGCCCGTGGACGGGCAGCCGTGGACTGGCAGTCCGGCCGGGACCCAGGGACAGCGAGCCGGGGTGGAGGTGAGTGCTCAGAGCTGCCCATGGGGTGTTCAGAGCTGTCCTGGGGCTGGGGGACACCGTTCTGTGCCCCCCCACCCCAAACAAGCACGATGCTTCTGCTGTTGGCTGCTCCAGCAGGCAGGGTTTGTGCCGGCTGCCTGCGCTCTGCCTGGCTCCAGACAGTGCCCTCAATCTTTCGCTTCCTTGAGCACTGAAACGCACCTAAATTATTTAATCATGAGCGAGAGAAGCTGACGCCCCTGCGCTCCGCCAGCCCCACCCCGTAGCGGCGTGGGGTTCCCTTCCCGGCTCCCCGCCGGTGTCCTGCGGGCTGCCCCCTCGGGTGACGCTCCCCAGGAAATCCCACCCGTCCCCTCGGGATGGCGTGGGCTGGGTGGTGGGGTCAGGGGTGGCTGCAGGTGCCCCCCGGCCCCGGGTAGCAGAGGGCCCTCCCAGGCTGAACGGAGGGAGCTGGGTGGTCTTGGAGGCCTCCCAAAACCTACATGCCCTTTGATCCCCCAAAGCCTGTTGGGAGCGGTTGATCGGATATGTGGGTTTTCTGCCCCGTGCCAAGGCTGGCGTTGCACCGGCGCGGTGGAGGGGGTGCCCGTGCCGGGACGGTGCTATGGTGCAAGCAGAGCTGGGAAGCGCCCAGGGCAGCGAGGCAGAGCTTCCCCATACCTCCGGCTTCCCCGCACCTCCAGAGCTTGGCCCCTCAGGGTGCAAGCTCCATCCCCGACCCACCCTCGCCGGTGGCAGGGCTGTGGGTGCTGCCCTGGGAGCGGCCTCGTGCAAGGGGACGCGCCGGGACCTCTGCAAAGCCTTGGCTCCTTCCTGGCAGGAGAGGAGGTGGCTGGCGCTGGGGAGGTGGTGCAAGCGCTGCAGGTAGAGGCTTGAGAGGGCGAAGGGTGTTGTTGGGTGGTGGTTATTTTTTTTTTTTTTTCGGTTGAGATGGTGACGGAGGGAATTCCCTGCGTTGCCGGCTCGCGTGCCGTGGGTTCAGCTCTCGCAGCGCTCTGCGTGCAGAGGATCTCTTGGCATTAGCATGTGCCGCTGCCGGCTGGAGCGTCACCGAGCCTTGTGCCTGAGGAGCCGGGACCCGCCGTGCTGGAACCCGCCGGGGCAGCCCTGCGCAGAGGACGGGGCAGGGAGGGGTGAGCCGTAGGGTGGCACAGGTCCTTGGGCAGGATGAGTAAGAGCAGGGAGGGACTGCTGCTCCTCTCCGCTATTGTTTTGCAGTAGAAAGCGCCGGGGTGGAGCTGTGCCTGGAGTTCCCCCTCTTCCCCAAGGCCTTCCCCGGCTGCCTGCACTGGGAGATGAGCCCGCTCCTTCCCTGCCTGCACCTCACAGGGGCTGCGGGTTCCCCGCACGCTCCCTGCTCCTCTCTTGGGTTTGTTTTTGGTTTTGGTTTTTTCCTTTTTCTTCCCACCCCGGCCGGCTAGGCCACGAGTGGAGTTTGCCCGCAGTGGTCACACACGCCTGTTGCAGCAGCGCTGGAAGGAGCCCGCGGGGTTTTGGGGGACGTGAGGAGCTCGGCGCTGAGCAGCAGCTCTGCAGCAGGGACTCGCTGCCGACGCCTCTTTGCTGCTGCTCCCCGTATCCGCTGCTCGCCGTGGAAGGGCCCGGGGAAGGGCTGGCTGCTGCTCCGGCTTCCTCCTTGCCCAGGGCCCCTCCCCACCGGGGAAGGCTGCGCTGCGCTTGGCAAATCACCGCTGCTGTCTGGGAGCCGGAGGAAAAACCTGGGTTAAACCCTCGGTGAGCTGTGGGGTGGGGACCCCGCTCTGCTCCGGCTGCCGCTGTGCCAGAGATGAGCTTGCTGCGGCAGGGACCGGGCTTGTGGAGCGGGAGCCCGGGGAGGGATGCTGCGATGCTCAGTGCGACCGTGACAATGGGATGCAGATCCTTAGACGAGGAGGTGGCCGCTACAGCGCAAAGAGGTGCCACCTCCTCTGGTGTTCCCCAACTCTTCTGTCTTGCTGGGGACTTCTGGGAGCGGATCCAGGCAGGGTGAGGGATACTGGCCGATGCCTGTTGGCTGCCTGGAGCCCTCCTGGTGGGATGGATGGAGGCAGCGATGTCCTTTCTATTGTACAAGTGGAGAACCAGTGTGTGGAAGAGGAAATAAATGGGTCTGGGTGAGCTGGGAATTTGAACCCGTCCCTCTTGCCGTCGTGCTGTGCCTGGGAGGGAATAAGGACCCGTCCCGTGGTGCTGGTGATGGAGATGCTCCTGGGGGAAGCAGCTGTGATGGGGAGAGGGTGGTGCACCTCTCCCCAGCCTCCCTCCCCTCAAAATTGGTGCATCCAAAGGCCTCCTGCCATGAGCAGTGACTGGCTGGAGGAGAGGCACAGGTGGGTGACAGCACCTTGCCCCTCTCTGCCCAGCGGTGGCCAGCCCAGAGTTCCCTGCTGGGTTTCCCAGTGACACTGGGACAGGGACCATGTTTCGAGGTGCAGGTCCAGCCTTGGGGTCCCTCGGTACAGCCGGCTGTGGGAGCCACGTTCCCTGCCACCTCCTGTCAGCGCTTTCTGAGGCCGAACTAATGAAACATCTGACTTTGATGTTTTAATTAGTTGCTTTTGGCTTTAATGCAGAGGGATAATAGAGTTTCCGTGGACTTATAAAACCTGCCCCTCTATTTGTTCATTAGAAAAAGGAAAGAGAAAAAAACCAGCAAGCTAACCCTGGATAGAGAAAGGAAGAAAGCAAATGCTTGAGACGTGCGGAGCACATGACAACCCACTGGTGTGTCACCCACCTGGATGGTGACTCTTTCAAAGCACTAATTAAGTAACTTAGATCCTGGGAGAGCTCTCTGTGAGTAACAGATGAGTTCAGTGTCCTCCTGCATTTGTGAGCTTCTGGGAGGGGTCTCGGATTTAAACGTGGGAAGCTGATGCACAGCGACATGCCCCTGGGGGGGGTCAGGAATCGGGGCCGTGGGAGTCCTGGCCAGGAGCATCCCTCTGCCCGCACCACCTCGGCAGCAAAGCGAGGGGCTGACCCCGCTCTCGCAAGCGTGGACAGGCCACCGCTGCCCTGGCAGATGGAGAGGGATGTGGGGACCCTGGCGCGGGCGTGAGGTGGGATGCTGAGCGCTCCTGGGCTGGCTCCCTGGGATGTCTGTGCTTCTGCATCGTGGCATCCAGTCCTAAACGCCATACAGACCAGGAGGGGCCAGGCTGGGGAGGGGGCACCGCGCAGCCGTGACACCGGCCCTGCATACGGTTCTCTGCCAGAATCCTGCGGCTAACTTGCTTCGGAGCAAGGGAAGGGGCATGGGAAGGATCGTCCTGTCGGGCAGTGCCAAGGGCTGGCTCAGGAGAGCTCCTCGTCTCAGCAAGCCCTTCCCTCCCCACAGCACGAGGGTCTGTGGTGAGTCCATGGGGACACACCGGTCCCCTAATGCAGGGAGCGGGCCAGTCGCCTGCACCCCCCGCCCATTGCGGGCACCCGCACTGGGACACGGCGGGTCCCCAACGTGGGGACTCCTTGCCAGGGCAGCAGAAGCCAAGTCGAAGGTTTGGCCAGTTGTCTGTGTTTTATGCTGACGGGGAAACTTTTGCTTCTACACTTCCATGGCAGGGATGAGTCGGCAGCTGGGCTGAGCCGAGGCGCCGACAGCCAAAGGAGCCGAGCGCTGCTGCGGCTGCTGAGGTGCCGGGGGCAAGTCTCCATCCCCCCCCCTTTTTTATTTTATGCAGTATCCCTGTATTTTCCCCCTGCTAAAGCAGCTGGGGTCTGCGGGGAGCAGCGAGCTGCTGGTGTGCCTGGGGAGAGTGCAGCGCGTAGGAGTCCCTACCCGGAAGAGTTTGTCCGGCGGGGACGGGGAGGGAGGAATCCGATCCCTCCTTTTCCCAGGCTGGGATCCCAGCACGCTTCGCTTCCCGTGGCCTCGGCTGGCTCCCCGCTCCCGAGCCCCCTGCGCAGGTCTGGCCTTCTGCTCCGTCCCGGCTGGCAGGGGAGGGCTCTGCGCCGCCGATCCTGTGACTCCTCCACCGCCGCGGCTGCTGACATCTCCTCTTTGTCTCAGGCACAGAAAGGTCAGCCCTGCCTAATTCGCCGCGGTCCGTTAAGGAGCTGTAAATAAGCTGGATCCGTCTGCCACGGGGCCGCAGCAACCGCCGGCTGCTGGGCTGATCCCAGCATCCTCCTCCACGGGCAGAGAAAGGATTCGTGCTGGGGGAGGGATTGGGCTGGTCAGTGATGCCAGCCAGGGGCCGAATCCAGTGCCGCAGAGCCTGGGGGGCGGCGGGCCGGGCTGAGGCCCGAGGCACTCGCTTCAGCAGTGGCAGCAGTAAAAGCAGCGAGCCCCGTGCCAAGGGCGAGAGCTGGGAGGGCTGCTCGCGGGTTCCTGCCTTCCCCAGGCTAAAAATAAGCCACTGGCCCTCGCGGTGCTGCCTCTGCTCCCGCCGGGGGGGTCGGGGTAGGGGGGGCAGGGGGCAAAGCTGGGCTGCAGGGGATCCACAGGGGAGCTCAGCCCTGCACCGCGGTGGCAGGGCCTGTCTGGGACTCGATGTGACCTTTGCTCTTTGAGCATAGGATCCAGTGATCAGATTTTCAGGTCCGGGCTCAGATTTCGGACAGAAGGTGTCTGATTTTCAGCACGGTTTCCCGAGATGCTAATTAAGGACCCTGCTGCGGCAGCTAGAGCTTTACTGTCCCTCCTCCACCCCTCGCTTGCCCGGGAGGTGCCAATCGCCCCGGCCAGCCCCATGGCGTGCCCTCGGCTTTTCTCTTCTCGCTGTTTGTTCCTGCTCGGAAACGCTGATGCTTCGTCTCTCTCTGCTTCAGCCCTCCCAGAGGCTTAGTGGCACGGCATCGTGGCGCTCCGGCTCTTCATCTCTCTTCCCACCTTCTCACCAGCTACTTAAAAGTAACCCTGGGTTGCTCGAGCACTTGGCTGCTGCAGGCAGATCTCAGGCTGCATGGATGCTTTTTAACTGGAGATGGGGAAGCTGCTTTCTTGCTCGTGCTGTCTCACAGGCAGCGAAGGGACATGAGTGCAAGCGAGAAGATGGCTCGGTCCTCGAGCATCTTCCCGTCTCACCTCGTTTCTGCAGGGGCTGAAGCCCCCACCTTATTGTCGGCTCTGCAGGCTGTACCCCAGGGGAGGAGGACAGCTCCAGGCGTGATCTGCTGGCTGTGAAATTCAGGGCAGGGTGTCTCATTTGCTGCGTGAGGCTCCCGGATCAGTGTGGCACCTGTACAGCCTGCCTGCCGGTCCCGTGCGCCGGGAGAGCCGCCTCAGCGCCGGCTGCATACAAAACCGTGCTGTGACATATCGCTGCAGCTGGCAGCCGGCAGCACGTGGTGCCAAGCTTCCCCGGGGTTCCCAGCCCGGCGCCACCCGCTCCAGAGGGGCTTTTTGCCGGTGCTGGGCTCTCCCGTGGACACGTGGCCGTGCTAGGAGCACGGATCCAGCATGGCCTCTGTGATGGAGACAGCCTGGGGGTGACCCAGGCTGGGAGGAAGCTCGTGCTCCAGCGTGAACCCGAGTTAAATATTATTCCTGCCTCTGGAGCAGGGAGAGATTGGTGCAAGGAGGAGGATTGCAAGGAAACGAGGGCAGGCTGGATTTGTGGCTCTGCCGGAGGCTGTTTGGTGATACCGGCAGCCGGTAATGCCAGGCTGGCTGCGGAGGAGCGGTGGGATGGGCTGCCAGGCTGTAGCAAGGCTTGAATTGTGCCTCGCGAGGGTCGCATCGCTTGTGACAGCCCCGCTGCTACAGAACAGGAGGAAAGCTGTAATAACAACCCGCCTCTACGCATTACTCAGTGCAGGGGATTTATCCCGTGTGCGGGCAGAGCTGGCAGAGAGGCCTGACTGCATTTGCCTGGGGACGCTGGGGGAAGCGGGGGTGAATCAGCCGCAGGGAGCCGGGACCAGAAGCTTGGCTTGGCTGTGGAGAAGCTGAAAGCGCGGCTGATCTTTCCTGGGTGTCCTGGTTGCAGACGTGGCCGTGAGTCACCGCATCCTGCTTGGGAAAGTGTGGGGACCCAAAACTTTCATCGGAGCAGCCGCGCAGGGCACTGGTGGCCCCAGGGATGGGTCCCCAGTGGGTCCCGCTGTGCCCAGCCCGTTCCCCTGTGGGAGCAGGGCTGTGATCGCCCAGGGACACATCTGCGGAGCCGGGGGGACCCTTCCCATAGCCAGTAACCCCCATGTCCCGGCTTGAGCTGCGAAAGTGTGAAGCTCCGCAGCCTGCATTTTCCAGTGTGACTAGTGCTGGCTATTTTTAGTTGTCCAGATTAAGCTCGCCTAAATGATGTCTTTTGAGGTTTATTTGAGGGAGGAGGCCTGAAGTGGTGTTATTTCCCAAGTGACGAATTGCTCTTAAATCTGACCCTGGATGGACTATCCAAAAACAAAGGGAAGGACCAAAACAGATTGTGTTTGGGCAGTGTTTCCGCCCTGGAGAGCTGCAGGGCACCTGGGGGTGTTTCCTGAGCGAGCAGGAGATCTCCTTGGGGGAAGGAGAAAACAAGCAGCCAAGACCCGCTCGCCTCCCCATGGGGGAAAAACCAGCTGTATAACTTCATCCCGCTACCTGCTTCAGCATCCCCGGGGATACGCTGCGCCCCCGGGAGCTGGCCTTGCAAACACCCGTCTGCTCTGTGGAGTATTAAATCTGCGGGCTGCTCTTCCCAGGGGCAGCTTGAATTACTCGGCGTGTGCTGGGTGCCAAACGCAGCTGATCGCGGCTGCCGAAGGAGACGGCTGCTTTGCCTGCTGGGGGAGGAGGCTGGAGCCATGGGTCGGGGTGCTGAGGTGTTGCTCTGTAGGTGCCTGTTTTAGGGGAGGCTCCTCCAGGGGTGATGGAGAGGTGGGTGCCCTGGTACCCAGCACATGCTCGAGGGCTGGGTGCAGCTGGTCCCCTGGGTGCAGCCATGGGCCAGGCTCTGGCGGGCCAAAATCCTTCCGCAACGTGCTCCGGCTCCGTATCTGCTGCTCAATTCTATCGTGCTAACTCCTGACCCGCTGCCTTTCATCTCTTTCCATTCATTGCTTCCCTTCTTGGCGTTGTTTTCCCACTCTTTCCATCTCTCCCCATCCGTGCCTGCCATCTGCAGACATGCTCGTCTTCTGTGCGCCTGGTCTCACCTCGCTGAGGACCGGCTCGGGCATCCCGCACTGCCGTTACCCAGGGCTCGGTGCAGGAATGGCCCTTCTTCTTCCTTTCCTTCCCTTCCCCGCAGCATCTGGGTGTTTCTCTGCAGGGCAGCAGCCGGGGGATCTTCTCACTCCTGCAGTTGAACGTGAAATGCATCAAATCCTTGCAAGATGTTGCAGATTGTGCTTCTGCAGCACAGGGGGGGGACTTGTGCTGCAGGCAGGTGTCCTCTGCTCTCTGCGGGCAGATGCAGCCTGGAGCAAGGAGGCTGGAGATGTTTCCTGCCCTGCCTGGCACTTCCATTCAGGGGACTGTCCCTTTTCCCTTTGGAAAGGACAATGAGGGATCCTCCCTTCCTCCTCCCGGACCTCCGGACATAGCTGCCTGTGCAGACCGGCCTCGCTGTTTCTCAGCCCGAGACCTTGCTGTGCTCCATCCCCGCTCGAGGTGATCGGTTTGGGCAGAGCATCTCCAAAAAGGGACCCAGAAAAGCAGGCAGAGAGGGGAAGGGCTTCCCCAAATCTCAGCGTCCTCGCCCTGGGACCCTGTCTGGCTGCTTCCCCTCGAGGGGCTGCGTGGGAGCAGGGTGCTCCCCAGGCAGAACAAGCCCAGATGGTGCTGGGGGACCCCGAACCAAGCAGGCTCCCCTGGCAGCGAGACTTGCTTTTTGCATTCCCACTGTCCTTGTTACGCAGAGAGCAAAAACACCTGCCCTGACCCTGCCTGGGGTCAGAGGATGGTGCAAGAGGATGATGAAGAGGATGATGAAGGACCCCGCTACTGTGGGCAGCTGCCCCTGTGTGCATGGGGCAGCCGGGAAAACGTGGGGGCAGAGAAGAGGAACCAGAGCCTTGGGAGCAGAGGGGATTACAGCATGCCGACCGATCCTGGGTGGGATGCCCGGGGCAGGAGGAGGAGGAATCCTGTCCACGCAAAAACTCAGGCACTAGGTGGGTTTTGCATTTTTCTGGCTGGGTGGCGAGCAGGCTCACTGCAGGCAGCGCGTCCCCCAAGCATGGGCCAGCACGTCTGCCTCCCATACCCCAGTACCAGCCCGGTGCTGGGCTGGGGTGTCACTGGGGAGCTGCCGGGAGCCAGGTCGCAACGCCGGCCGCTCGCTTTATTCCCTGCGGATTGCTTTGCTCTCTCTGCCTGCCTGCTGCGCTGCTTACTGCCAACGAAACGCCCCTAACACCCGGATTGCGGCAGTAATCTCTGCCCTATCGCTGCTAAAGCTGCTATTATCCCCAGATTAGCGCTGGTGCTTAGATACCCACCTGTATAAATGCCGGTGATAGGCAGGGACTGTTATAAAGCCTCCCACAGCTCCTGCGCCTCCAGGTCCAGCCAGTACAAAGTGGCTGGTGTCCGGCAGTCACCTCGGGTGACCCCGGGGCTGTGCCGGTCTCGGCTGTGCCATGTGGGGCTGGTTTGTTCTTCTTGCTTGGAGGCTGGGCAGAGGCTGCAGGGCTTCGGGGCTGGTTCTGCGCTAGCGGGGGGCATTGCTTGCTGGGGTGGGAATGCCGGGCAGTGTGAGCCCTCCGGTGCAGTGGGGTGTCCTTTTCCCTGTTGCATCGTGTCCCAGCTCTGCAGCAAGTTGAAGCAGAGCTCAACCTAAGCCTGAGACTCTCAGCATTGTTGCAGGTTCAACAGCAGGTTTTTTGGGGGGGGGGAGTGACCTGCAGGCTACCCTCCCCCAGCACCGTGAGGTGTGATTTATGGGCACAAAGGATGTGTGCAGTGGCAAAGCCTGGGGTGTGGGTCAGTGCCGGAGGGGCTGGAAGGCACCATCCCACCTGGAGGGATGCAGGAGGCGGGAGCCTCGCCCAGCAGCTTCACGCTGGCACTTGAGGAAAGGGATATCCCAGTTTCTCTGGGTTACTGGTGCAGCTGGGAGCCTCTGGGGCGTTGCCCGAAGTGCAGGGGGAGGGAGCGCGTGGGGTTCGAGACGCTGCATAAACAAGATGGCAGGTCAGGACGGTGCTGGGCGCCCGGGGCGCAAGGGTGTGTGTGTGTGTGTGTGTGTGCACGGAGGTGGGGCCGGGGGCCAGGTCAGTGCCGGGAATGGTGGTGCTGGGAATGGCAGTGCCCAGCACACCAGGGCTCCATCGCCGATCGGGGCGGCAGCAGCATAGCAGCGGGTCGGGTCCGGTTTTGGGGTGCAGAGGGGACGGTCCCCAGCTGCTGTTGGGAGCTGAGCATGCAGCACCCGTGAGGATGTTGGTGACGGTGCTGCCACCGGCCCCAAGGGATGCAGCAAACCCTGCGGCCGGGCGGTAAGCCAGCCTCTCCACGAGGGCTCAGCCTAGGTAGGGAGACTTTTAAATATATCAGCACTTAATTAAAGCATGTTAACGGTTTTAAAATGCATTGATGCCTAGTGTAGGCAGAGGACCTAATAACGCTGGGAATGTGTTAGCTGGCTGTGGATTACCTTGGGGCTGTGGCTGGCGCTTGTAGGAAGTGCAGCTCTAACAAAGAGGCTTTGAAGAGCAGATCAGGTGCGTGTTTTCCCAGTCCAGCCCAGTGTGCCTCCCCCTGCACCCCTCCTCCCCTGGCCGGGCTGGGGATGCTGGGGAAGGGGGTACCCCCAAAGCATCGGGGTGGTGGGATGCAGCCACGTGTGGGTGGGAGAGCCAGGGCTGACGTGTCTAAGTGGGGTGAGGACTGGGTGCTGCGTGGGTCACCCCTTGCCTGGGGTGGGTGCCCAGGATGGGTGCCCCTTCGCCTGCAGCCTCTCCCCACCCGCCACAGCAGCTGGCTCCTGCACCGTGCCAGCGTGCAGCTCTCCTCCCTGGCACTTCACATCCCTCAGCCCTGTTCCTGCGTGTGCAGCTTTGCTTTAATATTTATTTTTCAAGCAGATTCCTGCTATTTACTTAAATAACTGGTTCTCCAGCTGCAGGATGCACAGGGCAGTGGGGGCCGGGGAGTGGGGACCCCGGGAGGCTTGGGGTGGGGGGGCCGGGGGTGTATGTGCACCCTCCTGTGGCACTCTGCCTTATCCCAGCAACTGGCTCAGATTAGCTTTTCCTTCCCCTGCCCCTCCCCGTGCTCTCCTGGCCCATCTGGCTCTCTCCTCTTATTTATTGGTACATATTTTCCAGGCTCTGATTTGCCTCTTTTGCAAAGCTGCTGCCTCTGCCCAGATTTGATCTCCCGATGATATCATGGGCTTTGCTCTGCAAGGGTCTAATTTGGTGCCCGGGATGCAGGCTTTCTTCCCTCGTATAAATATTGCCTTTCGGTCTTCTGCGTCTCTGCCGCTCTCCCTCCCTCCCTTTAATTAGACTTCTTACTGCATGGAACAGTTTGCAGTTATATATGGAAAACAGCCTACACTTTCCCAGGAGCGGGGCATGTCGGGAAGGGAAACGGCGAGCAGCCGGCGCGCTCTCCCTGGGAGCGCGTGTGTTTTTCCTATCGCAGACACACTTTTGCCGGCTTTATTTTTTAACCCTTTGGGGCAGGGAGGGGGCTCACAGCCCCCCCCCCCCCCGCCCGGTTGCTTGCTCTTCCCCTTTGCCTGGAAAATCCCCTCTCTGCTTGGACTTTTCAATGGAAAAATATGGATTTGCCACTGGCGCGGTTTGGCATGAGGGATACCTGCTAGCCGGGATCGGAGAAGTTACCCTTTGCCTGGCGCGCTGTCCGTCTGGGATGTGATCTGGAGCAGGACTGCGCGGGAGCGCTTGGAGCTGAGACGGTTGGGAGCTGTGGATGCCGGACGCCCGGATCCAGGGGCACCCATCCCGTCCCCCTTGCCCACGTGGCGAGAGTGGCAGGAGAGGCGTTTCTGTCCCCAGCCCTTCACCGTGTCCCCAGGGCTGCTGCCAGCCTCGGGGTCAGGATCTGAGCGTTGGGTCATCCCTCCTGCTGTCCCAGCCCACTCCCGGGGGCTGCTGTGGGGTGGCTGGACTTGCTGGGGTTCCCCTCCAGTGCATCACCACTTTGGGGGACCCCCTGCTCACCGGGTGGGCCGTGCAACCCAGCAAGCCGCCAACTTTCCCCGTGGTGTCAAACAAACTCCGTTTCCCCTGCCTCAGTTTCCCTTGCTGTGAACAAGAGGGGTATTTTTTTATTATTGCCGCTATTTTGGTTTTGGCACGGGCTTTTTCTCTTCACCGAGCGGGGCAGAAGGAAGCAGCTCATCGTGGTGCTCTGGCGGAGAAGGTTAGTGCTGCGCTCACCCAGATGCCTCCCTGGGTCTCGGGGTGCCCCGCAGCACCCCGAGACCCAAGGGCTCAACCTCTCCTCCTGGCTTCCAGAAGCAGCAGATGCTTCTCCCAGCCACTGCTGGGAGGAAGTGACGGGACCTATTTTAAGCCCCCGGGGATCTTCGGGGTAGGAATCCCCTGTCCCTGTGTAATACTGCTAAAAATATCATGGCCGTACCCATGTGTCCTGGCCGATAGCTCTCTCGTTCTCTGGGTGTTGTTTTGCTTGTGAGACTCCCTTGTGCTCTGTAGGTCGGTTCTTGCCTGCTGGTTTTGACTTTATTTTAAGCTAAGCTGTTCTTCCGCTTGCTGAATAGGATGTAGAAAGGTGGGAGTCAGGACTGCCGGGATCTCCTCCCTGCTTGGGGGCTGGGAGAGGGCTGATGCTGTGCTTAGATGTGTTGTTGCCTCAGTTTCCCCATCTGCGTAAGGTGAAAGGATGTGCGGGGAGCCGAGTCCTGCTCCCGCTGGAGAGCATGTGCACCCAGTGCTCACGGGTTGCCCCATCCGATGGGCATCCCCAGGCGCCAGAGCGGTGGGGATGGCTGAATGCACCGGGGCAGGGCAGAGCTGCCCGGAGCATCCCTACCTCTCCCTTTGCTCCCCCAAGCAGCACAATGCTGGGCTGGCAGCGAGGGCTGTGGGTGAACTGGGTCGGGCTCAGCTCCTCCTGAGCTCCTGCCAAAGTGCCAGCGTCCTCTGGCTGTGCCTCTGCCCCGGGAACTGCTCGTGAGGTCTCTGGAGCAGAGCTCCCGTCCCTCGAGGCAGGGCTCTCTGCTCCCCCTGTCTTGCTTTCTGCACGAGTCCTCAGTTTTAATCCTGTCCTCGTGGCCTGTGCCCTCTCCTCCAGCTGCCTGGCCGGCACGAACGGCTGCTCCCAGCCATACTCTGTGCATCAGCACGTCTGTTCCGCAGGGGCCGGCTGGGAGAGCCCCAGCATCCATGTCCTGGGTGGGAGCCAGGCGAAGCTGTGCGGGGATGGAGCATCTGCCTGGGGATGGGACCCCCCACCTGCCCGCCCCGACGGGATCGTCGGGTGTCATCTCCCTTCTGCAGCGGGGTGCCAAGGCCGGTGGGCACCCAGGCGTGCCGTGAACTGGGAGGATCCAGGTTGGTCTGAGCGCAGGGCTGGGATGCGACCGTTGCTCGATGTCCGTCCTGGGAGCGGCCCAGGTGGGTCGGTGGTGCTGCAAGAGGAGTTTGAGAGATGGAGCCCCAGGCCTGGTTTGCTGCCTTATTTCTATTGAGTCCTGCTGCCCGGTTTTGAAGTCACCTAAATCCCAAACCTTTCCCTACGTTGCTTTGGACTTGCTTGTTTGCTTTAGGCTGTAAAACAGCACTAAGACAAGCCCAGGACCGGGTCCGTGGCTGTCTGCTCCGGCCAACTCCCCACCAGGGCATTGCAAAACAGATTCAACTGGAGGGAAAAAAAAGAGCTGGAGTAAAGAGTTGCCCAATGTGTGCCAAATGATGCCATATTGCCTGGTGCTGCGTGCCCAGTGCCTGCCATGCTCCCAGGCTGGGGTGGCAGGAACCTGTTTCCCAGCGCTGAGTGGCAGGGAGAAGGGGCAGACAAAGCTTCATGCCGGGGTCCAGCGCAGCCCCCCGGTCCAGCAGCACTGCGCAGCCTGGGTCTCTGCAACGCACCAGCTCACCGGGCACGAGCTGCCTCTGGCTCTGCAGGGTGCCCGGTGCTGGCGGAGGGGTGGCAGGAGGGGATGCTGTGCCCCTCCGAAGGCTGAGCGCTCCAGGGCTGCAGGTATTTGCTGGTGCAGAAGAGGCTGGGGTTTGCTTTCTGCGTACTTCTGCATTCCTCCACTGGCTGTGCTACCTTGTAAAGCACAGAAGAATAATGAGAGGAGCTGGGGTGATTTAGTGCAGGCGCCGGGAGAGAAATACCAAGGCCTTAGATGGAAACATTCCCCTTGACAGCTCGCCTGGAGACTCCCTCCTTTTTCTTTTTTTCCACACACCCCCCCGCCCCGAAATTCCTGGGCCGCTTCACCCTGTGGTGCGGGGAAGCCTGGGGGCGCGGGCAGATTCCTGAGCCCCCAGCACCGAGGCTCCGGCAGCTGCACCAGTGGCTTTTGCACGTGGATGCGTTGTGCCGGGGCTCGGGCAGCGGGAGCCAGGGGCTGCCTTGGCCCCTGGGCTGGCAGCGGGCTCGGGGCAGCAGGTTTTGGGGAGCCACGTCATGGATCGCTGCATCCGCGCTTGTTCCACGCCTCCGCAGTGCGCCCGGTGCTCTCCTGCCTCCAGCCTCTTCCCTGCCTTTCGCAATAGCTAATTGCTGCCTTGGGCATGCAAAAAAAAACCCAACAATTTTCCTACCTTCGTTAACAGGAGGTAAAATACTAGCAAAAACGGAGCCACGGCCGCTGTAATTAGCGGGCTGATGGCAGCTGCTTGTGTTCCCTGCAGAGAGAGATGCACTTTTGGTCGCCTCTGCCTGCCTTTCACTTGTGCTTTCCCCGTAACCTTGGCCCCTGGTGCGTGGCTCAGAGCTGCCATCCTTCCTTTTGGTCCCCACAGCCTGGCGGGAGGCAGGAGAGGAGGAGGAGGATGGTGCGATGGTGTGATGCTGCTCGGGGCGGGATGGTGTTCTGGTTTCTTCCCCATCCCTGGTCGCTTCAGTGCTGGTGTTGGTGCATTGTGCACCCTGCGTGGGGGCGAGTGTGCAAACCCGGTTGGGGGGGGGTGACGGCTTGTTTGGGGACATGAGCTCTGGCTTGTGCCCTTGCACGTGGCAGCCCTCGGTGCATGTGCTGGCGGTCGCTGTGCACGAAGAGCACGCCACGCGCGCTCGCTGCGCTCTTGGCAACCGAGCGAGCGCTCGCCCCGCTCCCGTCAGCGGGGAAGCGTGTGCCTCGGCAGAGGTGTGTGGGAGAAATACTACGGGTTCTGCCGTCCGTGGGCTGGTGCAATTCATGCTCCAGCGGCAGGGGAGGGTGGGGAGCTGGGGCTGGTGGCGGTGACATCTCGGGGCCAGCAGCTCCTTCCCGCCTCTGACAACGCGTGTCACTCTGAGCCAGCAACCGCGCGTGACAGCGTTACACGTTGCCTACAGTAACCGGGTGCTTTGTGTGTGTGTGTGTGTGTGTGTGTGTGTCCCGTCCCCCCACCCTCGCGTCACCTCCGGCGTCCCAGCTCGCAGACGGTGAGGTGCGTAGGAGTCGGCACCGCGTGGGAGTTTGGGAATTTTAACTCACTGCGTTGCGGAGCTGCCGCTGCGCTTGCGGGGCCGGCGGTTCCCCCTGCGGGGACGCAGGAGGAGAAGGTGCTGCCTTTCCCGGGCTGCTGCCGCGGGGGCTGCCGGTGGGTTAGCGTAGGAGAAGCCCTGAGCTCCTTCTGACCCCGCAGCAAATTTCCACTGGAGTTGGTGTTCCCGGGCTGCAGCGTCAGCCCTGCACTGTGGACCAAGTCACTTCTGCACCGTGACTCGGTTTCCCCTGGCACGGTGTTGCTGCTGCCGAGCTCTGCCGGGGCTGTGCAAGGCCCCAGCACTTCCTGGGCGTTTTGCTGGCTCCTCTTCCAGCTGCAGTGCCCTGGGGGGGGGGCACGTTTAGTTCCCCCGCTCTTGCAAGATGAAGGCTGGGAGCTTCTTCCGCCTCCGCATTTGCAAGGGAAACGAGAGGGTCTTGCAGTCGTGGAGTCTCCCCCCCATCCCAGGATTTTGGCTCTTGCATTTACCCGTCCCCATGTGCAGCACCCTGGAGTGTGGCAGCTGTGGGGTGGGTGTCACTGGGGGTTTCCCGCTGGCGGGTGCTGGGGTGGCCCCGCTGGGGAGGGAAATGCCACCGTCCCCTCCCCTGGGGCGCGGCGCAGCCTGCCCCGAGGCAGCGTGCTCCGGCGAAGGAAGCGGATGCCGTGGTGGGAGGAGGCGCCGGCGAGGAGGTAACGTCCCGTGGGTGACACAGGTGCCTGCCCAGGGGAGCCCCGGCGGGGGACGATGTCCGGTCTCGGCACCCAGGGCCCCGGGGGAAGAAGCAAGGAGAGATGGATGCCGGTGTTACTGGGGGAAGAGGGACAGATCCTGCTCCCTCGCTGCATGGGTGCCGGCGCAGGGTGCTGTGAGTGGAGCTCATGCCTGCAGAGGTCTGTCCGGGGTGTTTCAGGCTGGCCTTGTCCCCCCTCGCCTCTTCCACCCTTCCCTGCTCGGGGCACGGTCCCTCTCCGTGCCGTTGGGGTGGAGGCTGCAGGTTCCTGCGCGGTGACCTTCGCTGCCTGCTCTAACGGCTGCGATCCTGCGCCTCCTCCCTTCCTGGCTGCAAGCAAGCGCTGGGGGAAGCGCTTGGTACCGAGGGTGAAAATCTTCCCTGGGCTGCACCAAGGGGCTGCAGGCTGCACCCTTGCCCCTCGGGAGCCAGCCCTGGCCCTCCGGAGCATGCGGTTTGCCACTGTGAGCTGCCATCTCAGCTCCTTCCACCTACCTCTCTCCTGAGGAGGTGATAACACCCGGTAGCTCGCTGGGTGTCCCCTCTGGGTGCCCTCCCTGGGGCGCCCCGGCCACCCGGCGTGGGAGGGGTTAAGCGTGTGGCCGGAGAGCGGGGAGGGCTTGCCATGGGTGTTGCTGGGATCAAGCAGCATGCACGCTGCCATCTGCACATTGCGATTTGGTGAGTGTGCAAGGGAGGGGCCCCAATCCCTGGCCCTTGGGGGGGCTCTGTTGCTGCTTAGAATCCACCAAGCATCGGTGTTGCCATGGCCTGGGGACCGTTTCTTGCTC
The DNA here is from genome assembly GCF_018139145.2 of Gymnogyps californianus. Lineage (NCBI taxonomy): Eukaryota > Metazoa > Chordata > Aves > Accipitriformes > Cathartidae > Gymnogyps > Gymnogyps californianus. Next base: position 3,616,553 of record NC_059497.1, on the reverse strand, counting down.
CACATTGCCCTGGGCATGTCACTTCATCTCGGTCGTGCCTCCACCATGGGAGACGGACCCGGCTTAGCCGCAGCAGGCACCGGGGTGGGGAGTTGCACCCTCCCTGTGCCCCCCACGCCTGCCAAGAGCAGCGTCTGCCCTAGGCTCTTGTCTCTGTCGAAACCGGGCAGGGTGTGTTGTGCAAAGGTCCCGGTACAGACAGCCCGGCGCACGTGCTCCCCGGCATCAACCTGCACACTCTCTCTTTCCCCGCAGCTTTTCGGCTCCCTCTCCCATCAGAGCATCGCTCCCATGTGGGACTATGGCTCCCAGCAGCCGATGGTGGGTGCTGAGTGGTGGTGGGGTCCGTGCAGTGGGAAGGAGAGCTGGGAGAGCTGCGCGGTCTCTCCCAGGACACTTCCCCGTGAGCAGGCAGTGAAAGGTGCTGCAGGCCTGTTTTTCTGCTTTAATTGGCTACTTTGGCTTTTGGAGCCTGTGTGTCCATCTGGAGAGTCGGTCTGTCCGTGCGGCTGTGCTCTGGGGCTCAGCGCAGCCTCTCCACTGGGGATGGAGCTCGGCTTTCAATTTCCAAAGAGAAAAATCTTAAACCCAGGTCAGGAAGGGTAATTTCAGTTGTTTTGTGGTTTGTTTTTTTTTTTTTTTTTCCTCTCCCCACTTGGTAACATAAACAGCATCCCTGACAGCTTTACATTGAGTTTGCCATGGCAACCTACAGCAGCCAAGTGTTTCCAATACCCCATTCCCAAAGCGGGAGAGGAGACGAACCCCGGCGGGTGCTGCCCAAGGGACAGGACCCGAGCCTGCGAGCGAGGGGCAGCGTGTGGGGCTGGGATGTGGGTGGCCTCTGTACCGATGCAGCCAGGCAGGTGCTTGAGGAAGATGATAAACTTTGATCCAAATGGCCTCAGGTTTGCTCAATGGGCCTGATCCTGCCTGGCCGAGCTGCCCTGCCGGCCCGGCGGGGTTTGTGGCTCTGGGCAGGGGAGGCAGCGGCTGGTGTTGCTCTTCCTCGGCACGGTGCTTTCTGCCCTGGATGGTGGGAGATGTCCAGGCTGGAGCGAGATGTGGGGGGAGCTGAGCTGGGGTGCGGATTTCACCTTACTTCATGGGTAAAAAAAAAAAAACAAACAAACCACCTGAGCTTGGTCAGGGCTTGCTCCATCTCTGGTCATCTGCCAGGGTGGACAGGGTGGTGCTTACGTCTGCCTGCCGGGGTCCAGCCCGAGTGAGCTGAGCAGAGCAGGGAGGATTCGTGCTCTTGCCCGGTGGCCCAGCAATGCCTGCTCAGGCAGCAGCTGCAGGCTGGCGTGTGCTGGGTTGCTGGTGCCATGGGCTGTGCCACCGGTGTCGCAATGAAACTGCTCGTGGCTTGGCTGAAGGTGTCACGTGTGACATGTCCAGCTGATTTTTTTTTTTTTTTTTTCCTTGTCCCTCTCTGAGCAGCCTGCTTTCCTCTCCCCCATGCCTAAAAGCCAGCGGGTCCCTTTCCTTGTGCCAGCGGCCGCTCCGCTGCCCAGGGCAGGCACATGCAGAGGGCTGCGCTGGCCTGCGGCCGCTCTCCCCAGCCAGGACGGAGGTGTGATACAGCCGTTTATTATTCTGGGCAGGTTTGTCTGCAGCACCGCATCGGCTTCGCCGCTCCTCGCCAGCCGCTCCCTCCTTCCCGGAGCGTGCATGCTCCTTCCCCCAGCTCACACCCCGGCCCACAGGTCGAGAGGGTCCGTGTCCTTCGCCGCTGCCACCCCCAAACTCCTCCTTTTCTGCAGCTACCCTTGTCCTGCTTGGGGATGCTATTTGGGAGGTGATGCAGCACTGCCGGCGGCTCAGGGGGTCCCGTGCAGTCGGTTCCCACGCAGGGCAGGGCAGTTGGGCTCCTGCTGGGGTTCTCCCACCTGGGCTGTGTTTTCTTACCCTGCGTGCCAAGGGGACCCTCGGGGAGCACTTCTTCCTCTCCAGTGCCTGAGGGCTCTGGAAATGAATTATTAGAGTTAGGGACTCCTGCTGAATGCCGCTGGAGTCATTAGGAGCTCGTTAGAGCATTAGCTGTTAGGGAAGCCTGAGCGCAGCTCCCTGCTTGCCTGGGATGGATCCTTCCCAGCCTGGCCAGGGAGCGTGGGAGCCTGTCCTGTGCCGGCGGGATGGGGCAGAGATGGGCCAGGAATGGGTCTCTGATCCGGCCAATGCTCTGACTGCAAACTGGGGCTGGAGGAGGATGCTTAAAGCAGACGGCAGGAGTCTTCTCCCACCACGGTCCCTCCTTTCTTCTTGACTGGCAGAGCGAGAGTCCGGGACCGGCGCTGCTGGAGGGAAGGACCCTCGCGGCTGGACACGGGCTGGTGATGATCGGTGCCCCGTGGGCTCCTTCACGGGTAATTACAGACTAGGCCGTTACAGTATTAATTAACTGTCTTTCTCTTAATCTCTGAGCTCTTCTCAGAAGATGTTAGTTGCTATGAAAAAGGAAAAAATTAGTGTGTTGAGGTGGGGGGAATTATCTTTTTTCTCTTGATCACCAGGAGTCTGCTTAATTGGACTCGCCATCTCCTACCTCCCGCTGCCAGCAGCTTTCATACCTTTAAATGATAGATGAGCTCGACTCCGCGAGGAGCCGTGGGGTGACCAGGCTGGGCATGGGCAAGGATGCTGGTGCCCCAGCCAGTGCTGGTGATCTCTGCTTTATGGGGCAGCAGCAACGCTCTGCCCCGAGGATGCAAGTTTGGGTGCCCCAGGAGCCGCAGTGCTGTGGGGGGAGCACGTCCCTGTGCTCCCCATCCCTTTGCTGCCTGCAGCTGCTGGACAGGACCCTCCCGTGGCGGTGGCATCGCTGGTGTCCCTGAGGTTTGGTTGGTGCCTGTTGCCTCCTGATAATGCTGAGAGCCGCCCTGGGTGTTGCTGGCGGGGAGGGGAGCTGCTCGCAGGGGCCAGGCCCTGGGTCGGGTGTGCAGGGAGGGGTTTGCTTTTTTGGCATCTTGCTGCCCCAGGGGTTACAAAGCTGGTGTGACCGGGGCTGGAATCGGGGTCGTTTGCTGCGGGGTGGTGCTGGGACAGCCCCATGATGGTCTGGTGCCTGTCTGTTGGGTTTGCAAGGGCTGGTGCATCCCGTGTGCTCTGGGAAGCAGCGATGGGAGTTTTCCTTCTTCCTCCCATTCTCGTCTGGCCACTTGGCTTCTCTGGCTGCTTGCTCTGCCACCTCTGGACCTCTGTCTCAGTGCTGATGCTGCTTTAGTGGCCATTCCCCTTTTGTTATTAATTTATATTCCTCCAGGAAAGACTTTATTTTCTCTCCATAAAGACCCTCCCTTGCAGGCTCTTTGCCTCTGTAGTGCTGGAGGTGTCTGGAGCATCACTGCTGGCATCTGAGCTTGGGAGCAGAGCTGGAGGGCGTCTTGGGCAAGAGAAAGCCCTTTCCTGCTCTGGCTCGTGCTGCTCCACCTGCTCCCTCCGTGTCCCTAGCTGTCCCTAGCCCCTGTCCTCCCTGCCTGGGATACCAGCGGGGGACCCCAGACCCCAAACCCCCAGGGAAGGGGGGAGTTGTGGGATGCTCATGGTCCCTGCCCGGCCGCAGCGCTCGGGTCTTGCTGGTTGAAGCGGTTTTGGGGCTCGCCTGCCCTCACTGGCAGGGCTGGGGTGTAACCTGGCTGGCAGCAGTTTGGGGCTTTGAGAGCCGAGGCTGAGAGCCCGCTCGCTGCCTTTGAGGGGACAGCGTGAGAGCTTGCAAGCAGAATACAGAGGGCTTCCTGAGAGACAGTCTGAAAGGGTCATTAATGCAAAAGCCTCTTTATTTTAGAGAAACATGCAGGTTTTAGTAGCTTCTCTGGTTCCTGCTGAGTCTCTCCGCTGATTAAAATCCGCTGGGTGCTGCGAGCCCCTTTCCGTCGGTGCCAGCTAGCTCGGCGGGATGCTTCTGCTTACCTGTTGGCAGTGCAGTAAGCCGGCGCTCCCGCCCCGGGACAGCAGCCTGCGGAGGAAGCAGCTGTTTTCCACTGCCGAGATGTATTTTTAAACCAAACTGAATGGGAGCGTTTTTTTTCTGGGCCGGGCAGCTGGGGGTTGAGCGAAGAACCACCTGGGCGCCCTTCCTGCCCGGCCCCGTGCGCTGCCGGAGCTGCCGCCGCCGGTTTTCCCTGCAGCATGGCTGAGCGCCTGTGAAATGCCCCGGTCCATGCCGAGTCTGTCTGAGCTCCCTGCGAGGTCAACTTCTGCTCATCCAGGTTTTTTGGTCAAATCATGCTGACCCTCGCGACCGGGTGGGCAAGCCGGCGCCTCCAAACCACATTATTTCTGGGGGGTGCCGACCCTCGGGCACCATTGCTTCTGCTCGCCCATCCTGCGGGGCGCGTGCATTTATTAGTAGGCCTCCTAATGCCGATATTTCTGTTTCCCATCCTTGTTTTTGCAGCTCCAGTTGCTGTGGTATCCAGGGAGCCCTCCTCCTTCTGCGGGAGATGCACGCTGGTCGTTGCTAAGGTCGCCTCCGCGGTAACATGCACATCCTGTTTACACCTTTATCCGGAGAAGTTGGGCTCGGTTAGAGGCACCCGCTTCACCCGGGCAGCCCCCAGGGAAGGGGCCGCACCAAGCATCCCCCCGGCGGACCCTCGAGGGAGGGTGCTGCAGGAGCCGCGAGCCGGCGTTGCTGCCACTGCGCCAGCAAGATGACAAACAACGTGGCCGACCACCACCCTGGGAACTCGGTTGCTGAAGGCAACCATGAGGGGGACTTTGGTTGCTCCATGGTGGAGCTCAGGAACCTCATGGAGCTGAGGAGCGCCGAGGCGGTCGCCCGGCTCAATGACTCCTATGGCGGCGTGCAGAATGTCTGCAAGAGGTTGAAGACGTCACCAGTGGAAGGTAAGTGGCCGTCCTGTGGTCTGCAAGGTGGGACCGCCTGCTCGGGTCCAGCCGGTGCCTCTGGGTGGGAGCTGTGCAAGGTTCAAGCTGGTGGCTGGAGGGTGGTGGCTCAAATAACTGTCTTGTGGCTGAGCTCAAAGCGTGGTCCCATTGCACCGGGCATCCATCGCAAGCCTCGTGGGAGATGGCTCCCTGCATCTTAATAAAATGATCATTTAAGGTAGAGAAGGAGGAAAAAGAAAAAGAGAAGCATCTTCCCTGGGGATTCCCCTGAGGCGTAGCCCGGAGCCCTGCATCCCCTGGGAGGATGGAGCGGAGGCGGGATGCGGGCAGGGGTGAGGAGCAGATGGGGCATAAGAGGGGTGTGGGGGGGTCTCCTCTCCGCAGCCCCGCTGCTGCCCTGCAGGTCGGCGCCAGCCTTTTCCCTGTTTAATAATTTACAGTGCTAACGGCAGGGCTGCGTGGGGTGTGGGTGAAGGAGAGTGTAAAGGTTGGAGAGCGCTGGGGAGCGTGCCTGGGGAGGTGGCCAGGCTCCGTGGAGCTCGTTTGCAGGGTGTTAGCATCTCGGCTGAGGGACGGGCAGCACAACCCCAAAGGGGATCAGCTGCTGGGGATGGGGCGATGCACGCAGGTCTCCCTCTGATCTGTAGGGCTTCTCGAGCAGCCGTGGGAGCTTAAAACCTGGTTGGGTGCTTCTGAGCATCACGGGTTTGAGCGGTGGCAGTGATGCTTGCCTGCGGGTGCCAGGTCACTTCTGGGAGGCTTTGGTGGAAGGATGTCCCCTCTCCTCCCCGTGGTCTGGGCTGGCCTTTTGGGGCCCCCACATCGGTGAGCAGGGGCAGGCGCTGGAGCTGATGGCATGGGGTGGCTGCGGGTGCCTTTGCATGGTGATGCACCCCTTCCTTGGCATTAAAAGGGGTACAGGGTGGGGGGAGACCCCCTGGTTACAGCACCGAGGGTTTACCTGGGGCTGGGAAGAGCACTGGCAGGATGCGGCCCCGTGGTGGCTGTGTGGGATGGCGGATGTGGCTGTGCCTCGGCTCTGAAAACTTGTGGGTTATTATTAGTGCCGTAAGCTGGGGATTAGCATGTTTCCCAGCTGTGAGTGGGACCGGGAAGGGGAGACAATATCGGGATGTCATTAGAGAAGGGGGGGAGTCCCGGTGGAAATACCAAGTCCAGGTCGCAAAACAATGTGTTTGGCCCTGCCAAACTGGGAGCGCCCTCCTTTGGGGGTGGGAGGAGAGGGGAGGGGGGGAAGCGAGCCCGAAAGGCTCTGCCTTGGCCCAACGGCTCTTGCTGAGGGTGAGGCGAAGGGCTGCCCTTCGATCCCGAGTGTTGCTTCCAGGCACTGGTTGGCGTTGCTGTTATCTCGTGCCCCCAGCCTACCCCTGCCTCACCCTGTTGCTCTGGAGGTGAGCTTTGTTGCCTGTCCCTAACCCCGTCCTGTTGAGCCCAGAGAGCAAAGAAAGGTTATTCCCTACAAGTTGGGATTTTTAGGAAGAGTGAAAGGCCAAGGCAGCTTGTGGCACCTCCGTCCGATCCCATCGGAGCGGGGCATTTGGCTCCTGCTGTGGCAGGGTTGCCTCTCTGCGGGTGGCCACCCGAGAGCCCGATGCACGGCGTGACACTGCCGCGGTGCCGTGACGAGGGAAACCCCGGCAGTTTGGGGAAGGTGCAAGCCAGGAGCATGTCCCCTGCGTCGATGCGTCCGCAGGCGAAGCCTGGGAAACGGGGAGTGGGGTCCGCAGGTAGCTGCTCGCCCTGGAGAGCGCAGGGCAACGCAGGCGAGCTTGGGTTGTGTTTGCAGGTGGGATGTCCCAGCCGGGGTTTAGTGAAATATGCAATCTAGGGAATGCCAGCTATGTCTTAGCACATGTGGGGCTTTCTCCCTCTGGGAAGTCTTTTGCGGAGAGCTAGGGCTGACTCAGACTTGACCCCGAGCCCCTCTCTGCCTGCAAATCCCTCCCAAGCTGGCACTGCCCGGCCAAAGCCCGGGAGCTTCGCTGGACCCACGGGCATGGGACGCGGCACCACCGCGTGTGTGGGCACTGGGTGCGTGTCCCAGCTCCGTGTTGCAATCGGCAGCCCTGTGCAGATGTTTGTGCCCGGCCCCGTGCTCATTATCCCTCTGCTTGCTATCCCGCTGGGATGGTGCGCAGCTCCCGCCCCGTGCAGGCAGGGAGCATGTGGCCGTGTGCTCTCCCTGGGTGTCACCAGAGGAGGCTGCTGGCACAGCAGAGCCAGCCCGGGGAGTCCTCCCAGACCTCCTGCCCCACTGTAAAATACAGCAGCCCGTTGCGGGCAGTGTCTGGAGCAGTTTGATCCCATTCGGGTGCGTGTGGCTCCTGCCCCTCGGTGCTGCCGCCTCTCTCCGTGCTGCAACATTCGCTATCCTTGGTCGAGCCTGGCACTGTCCTCGTGGGGCAGACGCTGGCAACAGTCCCTCCCCAAGGACTGCCTTCACCCCGAGGGGCCCTTGGGTGGTTTGCCCTCATAGGATGGGATCTCTGCACACGAGTGTTTGTGCAGTGAGGGTCTCTCCAACATCGGGGCAGGGGTCTGCTGGGACCTGCTGCTGTGGTTCTTGCCCTGAAAGATGTTGGTGGACCTCAACCCCTTAAGGGCTGCTCCCAAAGGGGCTTGGTGATGGGGTGGCTCGCTGCCGGGCGCTGGCTTTCCACCTCCTCCAGCAGCCCTGTCCCCGAGCCGGATCAGGTAGGGTGGGAAGGGGAGGGGGGTGGTGGCAGCGAAGCACAGGCAGCTTCAGCGAGTTGCTGATTAGAGCGTCTCCCTTCCCGGTCTCCCCTGGGTGACAAGTGTCAACAAACACGGCTGACTCACCTGCCGGCGGTAGCAGCTCCCGGGGCTGCCACCTCTTTCCCAAGCCAGGGCGAGGAGCCTGCTCTGGGGGCTCCTTGCGTGAGAAGGCTTTGCCACCCAAAAGCAGCTTTCCCAGGCTGCAGTGCCTCCCCTCTAATCAGGCACCGGTGGCTGCACAGGGTTTTGTTCTCCTGCTGTCACTTGTGGCCTCCATCCAAAATTTCTAATCCACTCCCCCACTAATCGGTCCCCCTCAGGCCCGACAGTGGCCCTGGCCAGGAGGGATTTGCTGGCAGCCTGGAGCCGCGGTGCGTGCCTGGGCTTCTGCTTCTGCTCTTTGCTCTTTGCAGCCCTCCCTGTGTCAGCACAGATAAATTGAAAGCCCTGCCCCCCCCTTCCCCAATTGCCCCGGGAGGGTGGGGGGCAGCTCTGGGGTCATGCCTGTGGGTGGGACATGGGCTTTGGAGAAGCCATCTGTGCAACCTCCCATGCCCTGTGGCAGCATCCTGTGTCCTCGTGTGGGAGCACGTGCGTGCCCGGCATGCCTGCCCGCGGCACACGCCGTGCCTCCCTGGCACTGGCATGAGTCAAGCCGCGGCGGTTAGCCATATTTTCCATCCGTCCCACCGGAGACGTTGGGCGGGAATCGGGGCCGGGAGATCCCAGGATCCTGCTGCCTCGTCACAGCTGGGTGGGGACGCCAGGGCTGCTCTGCCAGCGCGTCCCCTCCCTGCAGCCGCGGGGTGTAGTCGCAGCAGAAAGGGGGGTGCGTGGGGGGGGTGTGTGGGAAATGGGATTCATTCTGCTGATTCCTCCTGGCTGGGATGACATGGAGCTGGCAGGGAGGTGTCCCCTGAGTGGGAGGGCTTGATCCCCCCCCAGGAGGGCATCGCTGCCAGGCTGCTCCAGGCACCGGGATGTGTCCAGGGCCGGGTGTTAGAGCCGCCTGCCCGGTGCATCTCGGGAGCTGGCAGCAGCCCCGTGGGCCATCTTAAGGTGGAGAGCAGGGGGGCTCAGCGCGGGGCTTGGTTAAGGTGGTGCTGAGCAGGGGAGGCTGCTCTCACCTTGGACTCCATCAGCTTTTTAATGGCTTTAATGCAGGGGATGACCGGGGAGGCAGTGGGGCAAATTGCTGTCTCCCGTCACTGGCTTATGCCCCGGGATGGGAGGGCTGTGAAGGCTGCTGTGCTCACAGTCCTCTGCTGCCCTGGGGCAGGGGCTCAGGCTCCCCTTTTGCTCCCCTTTTGCTCCCCTCTCTCTAGGGTTGCTGCATGCAGCTGGGGGGAGCAGCAGCCCAGCTCAGGGCTGTCCTGCTCCTTTTCCTCTCTCCCACCACCGCTTTTCAGCAGGTCCAGCCCCGTGTCTCCTCCACCAGATCCCCGCAGGAGCTGGCTTGGCCGTGCTGCCCCAGCCTCTGCGGCTGTGGTGTGCCCGTGGGGCTCGGCCGAGCTCGGAGACGTTCCTGCTGTGCCGAGTCGCTCTCCGCGGCGGCTGCTCCTCCGAGCTGGCAGGAGAGAGGGATCAGGTGGCTCCGACAGCTCTGAGCGCCGCTCGTGGTGCCAGATTTACGGCTAATTTGATGCAGCATGTAAACAAGCCGGCCAGTGCCAACTGGCATTAACTGGCACTCAGGCGCTTCGTGAGGCTGCAGCACCGGGGAGAGGCGGCTCAGCATGCTCGCCCCGGCCCCTGTGCGCTCTCCTGCCCACGGCTCTGGCAGCGTCCTGCCCCACCGGTTGCGTGTCCCCTGCCCCATGGGTGACAGGAGCAAAGCCCTGTCTCGGCTCCCCTCCTGCCTGTGCCTCATGCCCCCCATGCAGGCAGGGAGCTGCTCCTTGCGGGGGTCCCACTGGTGCTGGTGGGGGGCTGCGGGGCAGCAGTGGGGTTTGCCTTCATCTCCGTCTCTCCCCTCTCCAGGCCTGTCCGGGAACCCGACCGACCTGGAGAAGAGGCGGCAGGTCTTCGGCCAGAACTTCATTCCTCCCAAAAAGGCCAAGACGTTCCTGCAGTTAGTGTGGGAGGCACTCCAGGACGTCACGCTGATCATCTTGGAAATCGCAGCCATAATTTCCTTGGGCCTGTCCTTCTACCACCCTCCGGGTGGTGACAATGAATGTGAGTCCCTGGGGTCCCTGCGGTGTGGTGGGGTGCCTGGTGGGGGACCCACATAAGCTGCCATGCCCAGCTGTGCAGGAGCAGGGCTTTGGGATGGGTATTGTCTCTGGAAGGTCACCCCGTGGGTCCCTCCACCCTGGTGCAGATGGAGCTGGGAGCTACTTCTGCTCACCCTTTAAGTGGTGGCTTCTCCCCATCCTTGGGGTCCTTGGCATGGTCCCATCCAAGGACCTGCACTGATGGATGTGTCTGGGCGCAGCTGGCACCACGACATGGCTCCGAGCTGCTCCTTGCTGCTCCCTCAAAAGATGTTCAAAGCCCAAGGGGTCTGTCTGGCCCGGTGGCTTCCCGTGGGGCTTCTCTTTTGGTTTGGGCATGGAGGGACAAGGCTGTCTGTCCCCTGGTACCTCCCTCCGACCAGGGACTGCTCCTCCCAGCCGTGACACCCCACGTGTGGCTGAGCAACAGCGTTGGGCGAGTTTCTCCTCCCTGGCCCTGGATCTCTGTATCGTTGGAGTTGAGCAGGGGCAGGGATCCCGAGGTGCAGGGAGACGGTGACTCACTCGAGGGTCACGCAGTGGAGGGAGGGCTGGGTGCTGCTGCAACTGGAAATAGAAGCCAGTTATCCCAGCTCTCTCAGCCCAACCTCTGCCAAAAATGAAAAGTGGAAAAAAAAAAAAGGGAGGAAAAAAAAACCCCAAATGCCTCCAGGGATGTAAAAATCCTCTCCTGAGAGCAGGGGAAGCCCTTGGACCAGCTCAGGGAGGAGGAGGGAGGAGTAACTGTCTTCCAGGCTCTGCTCTGCACATGTTACTCGGAGGAAAGCGGGTGTCTCGTCGTGCAAACGAGTTTTCTCCTCTGACTGCAGTGTGCGGCCAGTCGACGGGCGGCGTGGAGGACGAGGGCGAGTCGCAGGCTGGCTGGATCGAGGGGGCGGCTATCTTGTTTTCGGTGATCATCGTGGTGCTGGTGACCGCTTTCAATGACTGGAGCAAGGAGAAGCAATTCCGGGGCCTCCAGAGCCGCATTGAGCAGGAGCAGAAGTTCACGGTCATCCGCAAGGGGCAAGTGATTCAGATCCCGGTGGCCGAGATCGTGGTGGGAGACATCGCGCAGATCAAGTACGGTGAGTGGAGGTGGCGGTGGCTGGGGTCTGTCCCTCCACCTCAGGAGCCTGGCAGTTCCTCCTCTCTGCTTTGCCAGCCCTTTTGCCTTGAGGGGAAGCGTTGGCTCCTCCAATTGCTCTATTTTTGCAGCATGCCGTGGCTGGGAGCAATGGGAGATGCTCCCGTGCAGATGATGGAGCTCCGCTCACCTTGCCACTTGCCAGCCCAGAGTTGGGCTGGCAGAGCTAAGCCAGGCTCTGCACACAGCTTTGGGTTGCTTTAGCGACCTGCTGGTCTCAAAACTGATTCATTTTCACAACTATGTCCTTGTTGGTGAACATTTTTTAGCAAGGAGATGTAGCCCTTGGGCTAAACTAGGTCCTGCTCCTTGTTTACCAGGGGGTATGCTCATCCCATGCAACTCCCAGCAG